>NC_090744.1:63594730-63609730 GCF_036898095.1 Palaemon carinicauda | reverse complement strand
ATACCGAGGTATCAAAGTCATAAAAGTCTGTATTACAAATCAATGACATTAGCGTTAGAAACGCTCGGCACACATGTGTGCACTTATGCTAAGTTCACCTTCGGAAATGGAACAGTCTACATGGGCAACACAGTGCCCTCACTTAGTTTGTAGTACAGTATGTAACTACACACTCACCCTGGAATTAATCGTCCCAATTAAGACCACTGTTCCTCGCAGAGTTAAACAGTAGGGTTAACACCGCGACCCACTGCTACCACAGATCTCTTTAGTTCCTCTACTTGCTTCGCATAGTGGCGAAAGAACACTCTGGAAGACTTCCAGACAGTGTATGAACGGAGATATTCAAAATCCATACAATTAAAGAAATTTAAGGATGAGGCAACTTTCCTCGGATCGTGACCTGCGGGTGTACTGTCAGGATCCGCTCTGCGAATAAAATATGTGATTTTCGCTCTGAGTTGATTCAGAGATAAATTTGAGCCTGATGTTTCTCCCCTGAATAGTTGATCACCCTTGAAGTCTGAAGTTCTATGAAGATAGACCTTTAGGCATTCTACTGGACATAGAGATGCATCTTCTTTCAGAGGGCAGATTCTCCAGGGACCCCACCTGTTGGTGGGTAACTCATTCTTGGCGAGAAACGTAGGATCTGGAAACAGGTTCAGTTCTCCCCCATCCAGGAACTGAACACGACCTGCCTCTCTCGAGAGGGCTACAATCTCACTAACCCTGGCCCCGGATGCGAGTGCAAAGAGGAAAATAACTTTTTGTGTCAAATCCTTTAACGCACACTCTTCATCGCTCAACAGAGAAGCGAAATGAAGAACTTGTCTAAAGACCATGAAATGGGCTTTGGAGGTGCTGAAGGTCTAAGCTTAGCGCAGGCTTTCGGGACTTTATTAAAGATCTCGTTACCTAGGTCGACCTGGAAGGCATATAGAATGGGTCTTGTCAAAGCAGACTTACACGCTGAAATCGTGTTAGCTGCCAATCCTTGACCATGGAGGTGGAGAAGAAAGATAAGCAGAAGTCTGTCAAGATCTCCTGCGGATTCTTCGCCTTGACAAAAGGCCACCCATTTTCTCCAAGATGACTCATATTGCCTTCTAGTAGATTTGCACTTATATTCCTCAAGGAAGTCTATGCTGGCTTTCGAAATCCCGAAACGCTTTCTCACCGTTAGGGAGAGAAAATCATGAGCTGCAGGGTCCGGGTTTTCTGTAATAAAGCGCAGACAGTTGACTTCTGGACTCGCTGGGTCAGAACTGGATCTGGTAGCGGTACAAACTTCAGCTACAGTTCCAATGCCAGGGGGAACCACACGCTGTTCGGCCACTTGTGGGCCACTATTGCCGCTACCCCTTGAAGGATCTCAGTTTGTTGAGGACCCTCAACAGAAGGTTGTGAGGAGGGAACAGATAAATCTTGGACCATCTGTTCCAGTCGAGGGACATTGCGTCCACTGCTTCCGCTAAGGGGTCCTCGTACGGGGCATGTACAGGGGCAACTTCTTGTTGTTTTTCGTCGCAAAGAGGTCTATCTGCAGTTCTGGGACTTGATTCAGAATGAAGGAGAATGATCCTGCGTCTAAGGACCATTCCGACTCTATCGGTGTGAACCTGGATAGAGCGTCCGCCGTCACATTGCGGACTCCTTGAAGGTGAACTGCCGACAGGTACCACTTCTTCTTTTCCGCCAATTGGAAGATGGCCAACATCACCTGGTTGAGAGGTGGTGACCTCGATCCTTGTCGATTCAAGTATCTCACAACTACCTCGCTGTCCATCACCAACCTTATGTGGATCGAGTGACGCGGGGAGACTTTCTTTAAGGTAAGGAGCACTGCCATAGCTTCTAGAAAGTTTTATGTGAAAGGTCTTGAATAGCTTGGACCAAGTCCCTTGGACTTTTTTCCGATGAGAGTAACCTCCCCATCCCTCCTTCGAGGCGTCTGAGTGAATCGTCACCGACGGGGGAGGTGGCTGAAGAAGAACCGACTTCTTTAGATGTCTGGCTTGGGACCAAGGCCTGAGAAGAGTACTTAGCCGAAGCGGCTGGTCTTCTCAGATCTCTTCGCGCGTTTGATGCATAACTTCTCCAAACTCCGGATGCATCCTTTAGCTGTGCTCTTAGCACTGGGTCTGTCACCGAAGCAAACTGGAGAGAGCCCAGTACCCTCTCCTGCTCGCGTCTTGATATCCTTTCGGAATCTAGAAGTCTCTTGACAGAACCCGCTATCTCCTTCCTTTTCTTCGCCGGGATGGAGAAACGGTGTGACAAAAGGTCCCAGTGGATTCCCAGCCACTGGAACTTTTGAGATGGAGAAAGTCGAGACTTTTTTCTGTTGATCTTGAAGCCTAGGTACCCTAGGAACTGGATCACTTGACTGGAAGCTTGCAAGCATTCTGTCTCGGATGCTGCCCACACCAACCAGTCGTCCAGGTAGGCTACTACCTGAATTCCCTTTAGGCGTAATGTTTGAGAGCTACGCTCGCAAGCTTCGTAAAAATCCTTGGGGCTATGTTTAGCCCGAATGGCATGGCTCCGAAGGCGTATAGTCTTCGTTGTAGCCTGAACCCTAGGTAGGGGGAGAGTCGATGGCTGATTGGAATGTGCCAATAGGCGTCTGACAAGTCTATAGAGACGGAATATGCCCTCTTGGGCAGTAAGGTCCTTATGTGTTGCAGTGTTAGCATTTTGAATTTGCAATTCACTATGAACTTGTTGAGTGGCGACAAGTCCAGAATGACTCTGAGCTTTTCCGAGTCTTTCTTGGGAACACAAAACAGCCTCCCTTAGAAATTGATGGGCTTCACCCTTCGGATCACCTTTTTTCTCCAACAGTTCTTGAACGTACTCCTCCATAACGGGGGTGGAGTGTTGGAAAAACCGAAGGCACGGGGGTGGAGTGCTGTACCAGCTCCAGCCCAGTCCATTCTTGAGTAGGCTGTGGGCCAGGGATCGAAGGTCCACCGATCCCGAAATTTCAGAAGTCTCCTTCCTACCGGTATCATCTCACTTGGACTGCCGTCCTGAGGTGTTGCCTCCCTGACCACGACCACCCCTGAATCCCCTTCCCTTTGAGGGGCGCCTAGACGAGCCTCTGGCTGCTCCTCTAGGCTTTGCTCGAAAGGAAGTAGACTGCCCTTCGAACGCTGGGGTGAATGCCGTGGACTGTGTCGACACGGCCTGGAGTACCCACTGAAAAGTGGTCGGGGTTTGTGCCACGATCTGGGGCACTGGAGGCAATGGCAATTGCAGTTGCTGTTGCTGTCTAACAGGCTTGGCTAGCCGAGACGGTAGCCTAGTCCTCATAGTCTTCCTCTTTGGTTGAGGACCCTCATCCGGGGAAGACTTTCTTTTGATAGCCAGGCCCCACTTCTGGAGAAGGTTTCTATTCTCCAAGGCGGCCTTATCAACAACTTCTTTGACCAAGTCGGTAGGGAAAAGGTCTTTTCCCCAAATGTTGGAGGAGATTAGTTTCCTTGGCTCGTGCCTCACCGTAGCCGAGGTGAACACGAACTCCCTACAAGCTCTCCTTGCCTTGACGAAGCCATAAAGGTCCTTCGTCACTTTGGCCAGATGAGTCTTGGCCACCACCATGAACATTTCATGGACCTTGGGGTCACTTGCCATCGTCTCAAGAGTAGTCTGAAGAGACATTGAGGCAGCCAGTCTTTCTTTTGTCTCGAACTCTCTTCGCAAAAGAAAGTCAGACAGCTTAGGGAGGTCCTCGCCGAACTGACGTCCGGCAATATCAGCCTCCAACTTCCCAACTGAGAACGTAAGATGGACGTCCTTCCAGTCTTTGTATTCCATAGGCAGGGCCAGCGACAAGGGTTTACACTCCTCCAGGGAGGGGCAAGACTTGCCGGCCTCGACTGCTTTTAGTAAAGCCGCAAACCCTTTCTGTAAAAAGGGAAAGGCTCTAGCAGGCGAGGACACAAGGGAAGGGAGCTTCTTGCTCAATGCAGCTACCTTTGAGTTAAAGAAGCCCCTCTCTTTCATCGAGGATGAAAGTAGAGCTTGAGCCTTAGCGTGGTCCATCACTATGACCTCCTTCGGCTCTGTCTCCTCCTTTGAAGCTGGTTCCTTCATCAGCCGGACATAACAGTCCGGATATGATGCCTTGCTGGGCCAGAATTCCACCTCCTCCAGGGGAACTGAGCCCAGCTTATCCGAGATGACGATCTTTCCAGTCGTCATCGGCATGTGCTCAGCATACCTCCATGGGTTAGCATCTGAGCACAAGGGAAGGTCTTTCACATTGAGCTTTTTCTGGGGCCCATGTGATTCTGCAAGGCACTGCATCCGCAGTTCCATTGCAGCCACCTTCTCCTGATTCTCCATCTGCATTTGTTGGATCATTCCAACAATAGAAGAGAGGGCCTGTCCCAGCTCTACTGGGAGACCGGCCGATGTTGAGGGAATAGGCTCCGGAATCTGAACCGGAGTAGCCGACACCTCGTCGACCTCTTCCTCTACAACGTCTGGGGCTTGAACTTCATCCTGGGCTTCTGCCAGGAGGTCTTCCTCCAGACGCTCGTCCACATCAGACATCCTGTCATGTAACTGGATGCCTTGCATCGCGACTGCGACTTCAGCATCCACCTGGATCTGAACTTGGGGGATCTCCTCTTGAGGCTGGGGAATCACTGCATCAGCTGATGCCTTAGGGAAAAGATACGCCCTCATCTTCTCACTTGGAAGATAAGGGCCAGAGGTGTTCTTTTGGAAGCCCCTTACCCAGGTACGAAGCTTTCCCCTTGCTATATCCCTTGATTCCGCCGTCCTAGGGGAATCAAAGGCCTCAGTAATCAGGTTAGTGCACACAGTACATACCTGAGGGTCCCAATACCGGAGATCATCCTTGGAGACAGCGCATGCTGCGTGTCTCCTACAAAACCCATGTCCGCAGAGGTTCTTGCTGCGGACGTTGCAGAAAGCACTTCTGCACTTCGGAGGGTCCTTCTGTAAAGAGAAGAAATTTCCATGAGTATCAAGTGAACTATGTATCACTGGATATGCATTGTATAGCATAACAATTCAGAAAGGAAAGACACACACTTGTGTTTCCCTCACAACCCAATGCTGCAGCCTTCCAGATAATAAAATCAAATGGTTAATCTCTTCTAGAGTAACCAATGCAAAGTTTCCAGAGGAAACAGGTGGAGCTCACACCTAATCAATGATTTTAAAATCCTGGATAATAGACAGGAAAGAACTCACTTTCCTATCTGTAGGGCAACAGCAAAGGACTGTGCAAGAAAACACAAAAGTGTTAGAACACACAGTGCTGTACCAAAACCCATACTATAGTTTTCTTCTTACTGTATATGTTATACTGAAGAATACTAGTACAGTATAGGAGGATACGCGCCGGCCGGCACCTGCCGGCCGGCACACACCATAACTAGCTTTAAAGTATACTACTTAACAGCTATAAGGCGGCAGAACTCTGGTTCAAATGCATGTGCCGGCCGGCAGCAACTGCCAGCCGGCAACAGCCCATGTCGGCCGGCAATGGCTGCCGGCTGGCAACTACACAAGGTAGTACCCAGCTGCCGGCCACACTCTTGGTGACCGGCAGACAAGGGCTGACATTAGCCGGCCGGCAAAGGTACAGGACCGATGCCAGCCGGCAGCAAAAAAACCAGAGGACTACACCTGCCCGGCTGCCGGCCTCATAGGCCGTCAGCCGGGTCGGGTACAGCACTAGAAGAAAAATAGAATGGATGCCGGGAAAGAGTGTACACTACCTCCAAGCCCGGCAATCCGAAAGAGTGCATATAAGGAAGGGGAGAATCTAATTCAGGCTTCCTGACCAATGCCGTCTGGCTCTACAGGCAGGCATGGATGAGGGACCAAGGGAGGTCCGGGCAGCACTCAAAATATAAGACCCTTGCCGGCCGACAGCTCTGCCGGCCGGCAAGGGGCTGAGTCAATTCCACATCCTAACCTATACTAGGTCCAGATGTAGAACGACGTACAGTACTGTAATGGCTAGGCCATTACGGAGATAGAGGGGGAAGGGACAAAGAGGGTCCTACCAACCTTGCTTTAGTGACGGATCACCCGCAGCCAAGAAACTTATCTTAGCCTAAGGGAGATCCAAGGGGGGAGGCCAGCAATACTTGCCAGCTCCCAGAGCACCAAAGCAAGGAAGGTGTTGCCACTCCCAGGGAAAGAAACTTATCCTCCCCCGAGAACAGCAACAAAGACAAGTCTGGTAGATCACAAAAGAAGGAATCATATCCACAGAAACCTTCGGTAGTGACCTAAGGAGGCTAAGCCACCTTTGTCTGTGTCAGGCCAGCGAGGGAGACTCTACCCCAAGCCAGACAAGCACAGACTCAGACTAAAAACTCTGTTGTTCTGTCCCTCTTTGAACCAGACTTACTGGAACAGGAAGGTACAGTAACACCCCAGTATAGTTTTATCGAAAATTAATTCGGAAAAAACCACTTAGGGATAAGCCCAAGGCTTAACCAGAGGGAAAGGGATTGCATACCTTCTCCGAAGAAAAGAAAGCAACCGGGGAGTATGAGAAAGTATACTAAGGCTCCATAAGCAACTTAGCCTAGGCACCAAGAGAATCGATTACCTAAATCACCGAAATTCAGTCGTATACTATCTTGGAAATATTCAACACAATCTTAAATGTATAAAACATAGCCTAAAGCTTCAATAAAATTTTATTACACTCGGAAAAACCAAAATCATGCATGAAGTACTAGGACCAAACGACTAGGCTACATGGCCTAGCGTAGGCCAGAATGGCGAATACTTCGCCAAAATAATACTAAGCACGAAAGGAAATCCTATGTAATGCTAAATAGCTAAAATTTATTAAAGCAAAACAACCGGGAATGTCGCTCTGACTAACTAAACTTATACCTAGCGAGCGACAGCGTCCATGACGCCTCCGGTAGGCTACGGCTATTGTAACAAAGATTAATCCTATTAATCACTCAAAAATTTACCAAGAGCCTACATTTATACATAAAAGACATGGTACTCAACTTATCAGAGGCCGACGAAGACGGAGAAGCCATGAAAAGTAGAATAAATCCAAGATTTGCGAGAAACACAGGAAAAAACACTGAGTTGTTAAGCTACGCAAAAAGGAATACAGATGGCGCAAGGATTGGCGCCAGGCACGCATACGAATCGGATGTTAGGGAGCCTTGGGAGCGGCTCCCCCTTTTTCTTTCCCGAATTCGTTTCTTGCCAATCACCTCCTACGAGACGAAATCTCTGTCCAGGATGCAGATTGCCATGTGGCGTGTCAAGAATACGTCCTCTGATATGTCGCGATATCCCTTTCAGGAGGGATATTCGCTCCAGGAGTTAGAATTCTGGTACCTTAAGGTAAATTCTCTGGGAATATCGCCGTAGTTGTAATATACCCTAGGAAGCTACCCTATAGGAACTTCCATCAGGACGACATGGCTTGAGCCCAAAAAATCCTGTTTATTGAGAAGCACCACACCTTTACCCTTGTCAGGGCGACACAAAATGATATCACTACGTAGTGATAAAGACTTTAGAATATTAAAATCTTCTTTCTTGAAAAATGGAAACCATGTAGGTGACTTTAAAGAGGCATAAGCTTCATAGGCAATATTTTGAATTGATTGACGGGCTTTTTCTAGATTATTATGAGAAGGGAGGTTCCGAATATTACTAAAAAACATCTCAAACGGTAGGAAAAACTTAGAGAAACTCGGACGGAAATTAGGAAGACAAAACTCCAACCCCAAAGAGAGCAAAAATTCTTCCTTTTTGGAAAGGGTAAAGTCTGAAAAATTAAAAATTACATCCCTAGGAGCAAGGAACTTCGGCCTTTCAATGCCTAGTTTCGAAAGTTTACGTTCATGTACTGATTTTGTGTCGGAAATAAACTTAGACAAGTAACGTTTTATAAGAGATTTAAAATACATTTTATCAAGTAAAGATAATTGTTCATAAAACGTTGGACTGTAAACGGGCAACAGATTTTGTTTTTAGATTAATTTCCATATCCAAGAGTTTTAAAACGGCAGACCTGTAGAAATCAGTATCATAAAGAGAAGAACGATAAAGTTTAAATTTCACAAAATTGGGAACAATGTTACTCATCTTGCAATACAAAAGAAATTCATGGTCCAGTTCAGCCTTCTTCAGTTTCTTCGTGGAGGATTCAAGTTGACGGTAGAGTCTGACTGTAGGTCCATCGTATTTGCGTCGTAAGTAATTAATGGCATTTTCGCTTCTAGAAAGCTTGAGGTTTAGCAGAAAGGCGAAAGAAAGCAGATACTTCAGCATTTGGACAGTTTATTGGCTAAGCTTTCGGGAACAACATTTCCCATCATCGGAGCTAAAAAAGGAATGTAAAACATATATCAATAGACATTACGTTAGTCAATGAAATTCTGTTAAAAAGGCAAGAATTATAACAAATACATCGAAATACTTAAAAGATGAAGTGGATGAAATATACTAAAAAGTGATAAATTAAACCATATAAATCAAATTAAATTATTTCGATGTATTTGTTACAATTCTTGCCTTTTCAACAAAATTTCATTGACTAACGTAATGTCTATTGATATGTATTTTACATTCCTTTTTTAGCTCCGATGATGGGAAATGTTGTTCCCGAAAGCTTAGCCAATAAACTGTCCAAATGCTGAAGTATCTGCTTTCTTTCGCCTTTCTGCTAAACCTCAAGCTTTCTAGAAGCGTTAAATAGGTCTTTAGACCTGTTACAGAGCGACTACTAGGAAGAGAGCGAGATGCCGTCTTACCGTTGCTTATATATAGTCGTCCTGGGCGTGTCAAGCTATCCTTAATCACGTGACTTTTTCCCGGCTTCCACGTCTCACTCATCTATGTTCCGTTAGTCATTCAAGAACGGATCCTGTCGTTCGGGGAGTTGTTTACGGGAAAGAACCCTGGAGTCAGCGAAATTAGTTGAAAACATCCTACCTAACTCTCGTTCACTCTCCTGTCTCTCCACAATTCTTTCTATATCTTTACAATTACTACTAACTGCATTTGTCTCCCCATTTCTTATTAATTAATAAAACCCACAAATAAAGGCATCAATAATATACATAAACCTTCTGCATATGAAATTTATCCAAAAATAAGCATCTGTCTGACACCACTCGGCCAGCTACTAGGATTCTTATAGAATCCTCACATACAACAAAACAATAAATTTATTCCTTAGGTTTCCCAGTAATAACTAATAGTAACTCATTAATCCTTTCCAATTTTCTGAAAATCAAATACTTCACCACATTATATGTTACCACAGTAATAAGTACAATCAAAAACACATTACACATAGTCAGAAATGGTGCAACATCTTGCTTTTAAAACAGAACATAATCATTATCAAGTGGCATTGCCACATTTTCTACCACTGTTAATTTGTCTAGCTGAAAATGGTTAATCTTGTTTTCATAACTCTTTGCAATGGAAGACTGATTTAATTCATAATGCAAAAACACACTTGGTACATAATAGAGATAATCAGGTATCACTACTGAGCAAGAATCTGCAAATGACTTCAAATTTCCTATCTGAAATGTTTGAGTCTTCCCATCACAAGTAACTTCTGCATTTTTAGTATTTTTTACATAAACAAAAATTCCATTACCTAGTTTTAAAATAACTGATGATGTTGCAAAAATCAAACAGGCTATGTTGTTAGTCAACGTAGACGTAGGGGATGCTCACCCTACATTAAACGGTAAGGCTTTTAAAAAAATTACAACTTTCAACGAGTTCAAGGAGAAATGCAGACAATTGTGGCGGTCGGCCAAAGAGACCGATCGATTGTCGAACTTGTATAGGCTTACCTCAACTAAATGTGAAGGTGAATCCAGGGCCAGTTTACACTCTCTCATCAATTCATAATTCTCAAAGAAAATACCTTGGATACATGGAAAATTGCGTATAGGTTGTTTAATTTGCACAAAATTGCACATGGATTGACTTTCACTTATCAACACACACTGTTCTAAATCACCTTCTTCTAAAATAATCATCAACAACTTGTTCTTATCCAATGCTAGACGAACCTTGGAATGATTCCAAATTATTGTTGCATTTCCTATCTTAACTGGGAAAGGATGTATTGTATACAGGTCAAACAAATTCATACCCTTGAAGGGGATCAATACCAACAAATACCCTTTTGTTACTTTCACAGTGGACATTGTGTAATACCAAAATATATCTTCTAGCAAAGGCTTGGAATGGCTATTTACTATACATCAATTGATAATTTCTTTTCAAAGTTTTTGGAGAAATGATAGCAGGGCTAAGTATTCCCTTTTGTGCATTTATTAGTCCGTTCACAGATTCCTTATGATCACTAATCTCGATTTCTACTTCATGAATCAACTTAAACACTTGTTCTATGTCATCTATCTTATTAGAAACATTCACGTTAACTTGATTAATAAATTCCACCACCCTTTTGATGTTTTCTACATTCTTATTATTATTTTCTATTAGAGTACTTATAAGATTACCCTTCTGATTAGCCCATTTCTCGATTAGTTCTACACGATCAGTCAAACCTTTTACATCGTTTTCTGTAGCCACTCCAAACAAAGCAGTAAATGCACTACCTACAAAAGGTAATAAAGATCTCTTGTTTCTTTGAGGCCTGACAATGTCTTCAATTTTACCCTGTAAATTTCTTAATACTTCTACAAAGGCAGAATCACTATGGGTTAGTATGCACTTTCGTAGTTCTTTATCTAACTGGTTCAAATGTTCTTCCCTTTCTAATATTGAATTGACATCAATTTTTACTACAGCAAAATCTGTTAATAGTTCACCTTTTCCATGATTTTGTATCAAGGCCCCACTTTTCATGTCTATTTCGCAAGTGATACCGACCACTAGGGGTAGGATCTGAAGGAAGTTTTTCCACCACTTCCTGTAGAAGTTGAGAGGACCATGGATTAGTTTTTACAACCTTTATATGATTCCAATGGGCATACCTTACATCTAAATTCTGTTCATGTATCAGCTTAAATTTATTATTCTTTTCCTTTTCTAACACTCTATAAGGACCTTCAAATTTGGGAGATACCTTTTCATTTGGTCCTTCCTTTACATGTACCTTTATATATACTTGTGAGCCTATCTTCAGGTCAGTCTTGGAACTAGTTGTGTCATAGTATTTCTTATTTACCTGTTGGCCCTTTTCTAAAGATTGTCTGGTTTGTCTTATTATTTGAAAGGTTCTTTGCAGTTTCCAAACTATATAGTCCTGGTAATCATATGTGTGCCTAGGAGGTTTTGCGTCATCTAACAATGAGTTTGGCAGTCTTTTCTGATAACCATAAAGCAAAAAGTGTGGGGTTTCTCCTACTGTCTCATTTACTGTGTTATTCAAAGTAAACTGAACGTCCTCTAGCGCTAGGTCCCAATCTTCTGTAGTTGGACTAATGATAGTTCGCAGTACATCCAGTATCTTCTTATTGGTCCTTTCTACTGTCCCATTTGAACTCGGCTTATAAGGGGTTATTTAGCATTTCTTTATCTCAAAAAATTCGCAAAGCTTTTTCATTACCTCACTGGTGAATTCGGGTGCATTGTCCGACAAAAGTACCTCCGGACACGAATGTCTTGTGAGTATTCTGGTCTTTAAAGCTTCTGCAACAGAAACTGCAGTTCTATCTCTAACTGGGACAATTTCTAAATACCGAGTCAAATAATCAATGAATACCAGTATATATTTATTTCCCCTCAAAGTTTTTGGAAAGGGTCCTATATGATCCATCTGAACTACCTCAAAAGGATTTAAATTACTAGTATATTTTTCTAAAGGAGCTCTGACATTTACATGACCTTTATGCCTATTACAAGTTTGACATTCATTTACAAATTGCTTGGCTTCTTCGCTGCACTTAGGCCAAAAATAATTTCTTTTTATTGTTCTCGGATTCTTTTTGATTCCTGGATGTCCTGCCAACTTGTGGGTATGTGTTAGAGCTAATACTTCCTTAGTCAGGGTGTCAGGCACATATAGTCTAGAGCAAGCACTCCTATCCTTAGCCTTCTTATATAATATCCCATTTATTAATTCAAAATCTGACCTAGAGGTTTCATCTTGTAGCAAATCTCCTATTATTTTCCTGATACTTGCTTGTTTCTCTTGTTCTATTTTTACTCTTTCCAAATCTAAGTCTACGACCTGACAGCGGAAACAAAAGGTGTTAGTTGTGATAATTCTTTCAGTATCCTCTTGTGCTCTAGATAATCCATCTGCTAAAGTATTAAACTTACCTGCAATGTATCTAAATTCTGGAGCAAACTCTAGCACACTAATAAACCATCGATTAAACTTTAAGTTATTAGTGAAAGCTCTCTTCTTAAATAGGTCACAGATGGGTTTATGGTCAGTAAGTACATTTACTTTGTGTCCTAACAAAATGTGCCGAAACTTTCTCAGTGCCCAATAAATGGCTAAACATTCCTTTTCTGTGGTATTGTAATTTCGTTCGGCCGCATTCAGGACTCTACTTGCATAATATACTACCCTCATTCTGGTTTTTGCCTTCTGTAACAAAACTGCTCCTATTCCTGTATTTGAAGCATCACATGCTAAGTAAAATTGCTTGCTAAAGTCTGGATACACTAAGATAGGATCTTGGATTAATTTCTCCTTCAACTTTTGAAAAGCCTCCTCTTGCTCTGCTTTCCATTCAAACTCTACATCCTTCTTAGTTAATTCTGTCAATGGTTTAGCTATAGTAGCAAAATTTTTGACAAATGGTCTATAGTATCCTATCATCCCTAAAAATCTTCTTACACCTTTCAAATTTTGTGGAGCAGGATATTCCACAATCGCCTTTATTTTTCCTTCTTGCATGCGCAATCCATCAGCACTGATCACATGTCCTAAATATTCTAAAGATTTCCTCAAGAATTGACATTTCTTAACCTTTATCTTTAATCCGGCCAGTCTTAGTCGTTCTAAAACGATTTCTAGGGTTCTGAAATGGCTCTCTATATCCTTGCTAAATATAATGACATCATCTAAATAGACTGACACATTCTCTATGTCTCCTAAGATCTGTAACATTAACCTTACAAAAGTCAATGGAGCTGATGTTAACCCAAATGGCATTACCTGAAATTCTAAGTGTTCTTTATATGTGCTGAAGGCAGTTAATGGCTTTGATTCTTCGTCTAAAGGTACTTGCCAATATCCACTTAGTAGATCTAAGGATGAGAAGATCTTTGCTCCTCCTAACTGAGCCAAAACATCGTTTATTACAGGCATGGGCATTCTATCAGGAACTGTGTTCGCATTCAACTTGCGATAATCAATCACTAATCTGTAACTTCCATCTTTCTTTGGAATCAACAACATGGGAGAGTTATAAGGTGATTTAGAGGGTATGACCACTCCTTCTTCTTTCATTTCTTCTATCATTTTATCTACTATTGGACGTTGGCTGATAGGTAATTTATAATTAGGTATGAAAAAGGGTTTGGCTCCATCATCTAGGATTATCTTATGTCTTAACACCTCAGTCCTACCTAACCTATCACCCGTAACTGCTATGCCCTGCCTATATTTATTTAAGGTTTCTATTAATCTTTTTCTGTACTCAGGAAAATCGGTGTTATCTATCTCCCTATCTATTCCTGCATCAATGTTTCCTATGGTAAAGAATGCTTCCTCCTCTAACGGAATCATTTTGTGTGTAACTTCTATTCCTGTACAAAATTCGGTTCCCGCTAACAAATGGAGTCTTTTATCAGAATAATTCATGACATAAGTAGTACAGGCTAATCCCTCCATCTGAACTAATGAGTTATCCATTCTGACATATTCTGGCAATCCTTCTGGGGTCAAGATTACATCATTATTTGTGTGTAGGCGGGTTATCAAATATACTCTAGTAAGAGTATGGGGCAGTAGTACTACATCTCTAGCTAGCCTAAATCTTATTTTGTTTGCATCTGCTGTGCTGATCAGACTTATTTCCCCAGTTTGTACTTGAGTACAAAAACATGAATCTTCATCTCCTCCGTTATGAGATTCTGTTTCTCTTAAGTGTCTTATTTCTTGTGAGTTCAATGTGCCTAGCAGCAAAACTTCTTGGAATTCCTTTTTATCTATTCTCACAGATTCTCTGTCGACATTTTCTTCCTTAGTATGTGTGCTGCCTTTACAAGAAGTAATTTATCCCTTTCTAGGTGCAATTGCTAAATTCTCTTCTTTCTCCCTTTCTTCTGATTTTACTTTGATTTCCCTTTCTCTTTCTGAACCGGAGTGTGTTTCAACTATCGAAGCGGTCCCCTGCAAATTGGACAAATTTGTAGTGGACTTGTCATCAACAAGTTGGAAACAGACTTCCTGATTATTTTCCTTTAGAACTAGTCTTCTGTCTTGACAATCAAAAACTATGCCAAAATCTTGCATGGTTGCAAAAGAAATCAAAGCTCGAGCGGGAAATGCTACTTCTTGCAAAACCAAAAATGGCACTTGACACTTCTTCTCTAGCAATTCAATGTTTAAATCTATGGCTCCTACATTGTTAAGCTGATTGCCAGTTATCCCCGGAATTAGTGTATCCTCACTCCTAATTGCGGAAATAGGTATACAATATTCAAATAATCAGTTAAGGTATGGAGCCCTGTGAGATTTACAGTACTTCCTGAATCTAACAAACTAAGACATTCTTTACCTTCTATCTTGATATTTGTCTTGGGTAATGATTGCTGTCGGAAGGATAAATATGTTGCTGGCAACGTGGATGTACCTCCGCTACCTGCAACATCCTTCCATTCTTTGGTTTCCCTATTTCCTGGACTCCTATCCTGCTCTTCTAGTCACTTTCTGTTACCTTGTTTTTCTTCGGAGTAATAAGTAGGGTTTGAGTTATCCCTTGCCTGTGCCTGAGGAGTATTTTCGGAGGGTTTATTATGTTTCTTACCTTGATACCAACATTCTTGGTCTGTGTGACCTCCTCT
>NC_090744.1:63534252-63536752 GCF_036898095.1 Palaemon carinicauda | reverse complement strand
TATTATCATTTCCTTGTAAAGGAATAATCCGATGAAATAAAACTAGAAACGGAAAATAATTGCAAACTATATGTACCAATATACTGTATAACAATTCCATAAATTCATAATGAGCTGCAACGGACTAGCACAGGCTGCATTTGTTGTTGTTGTTGATTATTTGGGTGAGAATGGGGCTATGTAACTACAGATCTATGTCAAGTAGTAACAGCATTATCATAGGATAATTGAAGTTAATGTATGTGGTCAACATACTGGATGACAAATGATATTCAGACATAAGCTCTTTTCATCCAGTATCAAAACTTGTGATGGATAGTTATGAGTGAAAATGTTTCCAGATGAATCTTTCAGACACCTTCTCGTGTTACATAACATATCTGTTGGGATATTTTGAATACTTAAGTAGAGATGATAGTATACTAACGCAATCAGGTTGAGATTTTGGGAAGACTTCAAAAAAACCATTGCACCAATATCATCAAACCAGAGACGAGGAGATTAACAAAAGAAAACACCTTTAGTCTAAGACTTGAATAACACAACATATATAGTTAATAAGTAAAATTATAAGCAAACTGACAAACTGAAAAGAGATGAGTCATAGGAAAATTTGAAAAACAACAGATAAAGACAGGTGTATCAACAATAAAAATTACATAAGATAATTTTCATCAGTAATGGTGATAATGGATCCCAACACATTGCAAAAGAAGCAGGAGAAAAAGAAAAGACGATGGACTGACGAACTAAGAAAGTTTGCAAGTATGGATAGGCATAGAGAGATCATACACAGACGTGATTGGAAAAACGTGTTCGAGGCTTTTGTTCAACAGTGGACTAATAAGGACTGATGATGATGATGATAATGATGATGGTGTTGATGATGTTGATGATGATGAATGGTGATAAGAATAAACGAATTGAGAATTATGTGACAGTGACATTATTATCGTGAGTTACTCGAAGTTTAAGCAGCGGTGTGGATGTATGGGAAAGTAGGGCACATAAACAAATAATCAGAGCTAATTTATATTAAGATTATTCTAAAGAATTTAAAAATACTAAAAATTAAAAAGCTAATAAAGAAAAGCGTGTGTCCCGAAAAGCCCCTCACCCGAAAGTAAACCTTGTAATATTTAGCAAACCCAACCTGACTGCAAGTATTATGATGGAAAACAATACCGCCCCAAAAGGTCCAAAGGAAGCTTGCACCAACGTAGTTTACAAATTTTCATGCCCTGAGGAGATGTGTTAAGAAAAGACTATATTAGACACACTACCACAACAGTCCGAAGAAGTATGCTGGCCCACAGAAATTGATGTCCACGACCGAAAACTCTCCCTGAAGGAATTAACTGATGGGACCCACATCGTTCATATGGAAAACGACTACGGCAGACTTATAATAGCTGAAGCTGTAAGCATTGCCCTCCAGGCACCAACTTTGAACAAAAGGAAAGATTTTAATTATACGCTCCCCTCAAGCAGAAAGCGACAGAGATGAACTGTTTAGTGGTGCAAGTCTGAGCTTGTGATATATATATATATATATATATATATATATATATATATATATATATATATATATATATATATATGTATATATATATATATATATATATATATATATTTATATATATATATATATATATTTATATATATACATATATATATATGTATATATATATATATATATATATATATATATATATATAAATATATATACATATGTTTATATATATATATATATTTATATATATGAATATATATATATATATATATATATATATATATATATATATATAAATATATATATATATAGAGAGAGAGAGAGAGAGAGAGAGAGAGAGAGAGAGAGAGAGAGAGAGAGAGAGAGAGAGAGAGAGAGAGAGAGAGAGAGAGAGAGAGAACGAACTAGGTTGTCATGAGGGAAGCAAAATGTACATAAAACTGTGACTGCAAATAATTCCAGTAAACTGGGAGCTAAAACTAGAAAAAGGGAAATGACCAGGAGTTAAATATTTAAGAATTGATTGTCAAACTCCTCTCGACAAAGGACATGATTGTCTGACACGCTAAATCAGTTAATCCAGAGTTCAGATTCGTCTTTATATCTTCAGCGGGGGAGACTTGAAGGTATGCTGTCCGAAAGATTTAGATGTTGATAAGATGCATTGAAAAAATAGAGCTTCTCTCACCCGCCACTTTGGTTTGGTTTGACTCTATATAGATCTTTTTTACTATTTCATACCAGTGGTAGGCCCTCTGTGTTAATACACTATATCTAAACGCTTCTAGGTCTTCTTAAGTTTTAAAATGATATTCGAGACTCTTTGATAGTCAAAATAATACCATGTGGTTTTAGGTTTGCCAAAGCTTTTTTGGGGCCCCTTGATGTGTCAAATTAATGCCAGGGTATTATGATATATAAAACCAATTCTAGTGACTTTCCATATGTTAAACAATTCCAGTGACTTTTCTTATGTCAAAACAATGT
>NC_090744.1:63524252-63531752 GCF_036898095.1 Palaemon carinicauda | reverse complement strand
TATATATATATATATATATATATATAGTAGAATAATTCTAACTCTAACGTGGAATTGCATAATAACAAAAACCTTCTATTCGAGTAATTGCTTCTGAATGATAATACTTATTAAGAATGAGTTACTAAATATATACAATTTAATATCTTTTAATATTTTCTGAAGTAAAAGATAAAAAAGTAGATTTTCCGTAAACAGTGGGGTGGGGCTATAGTCCCCCCCCCCCCCTCCCCACCTCAACCCCTTAGCCCATTTACTCTTACGCCAAGTGGCAGAACACATTAAAGTAGGAAATTTAGAGCGGTAGGTGGAAACGAGAATTAGATAAGCTCGGTTATTATTGCGCGGCGATTAATGGTTATTTGATATAAACTAATGTGCAAGTAATGATTGGAAGAAATGTGTTGGTTAAAATCACGTTGGAAACACTGTTTAAAATGTAAAATGAAACTTCAAAACTTTGTGGAGAGAAAGATATGTTTCGAATGTTTCCTAATTATTTTCATGACTTTCCTTTTTTATAAGAAGTCAGAATAAATGATCATACCTTCTATGAGTATTACACTTATAAATGATAAGGAGAATGAGACGATGAACAGTATATTGGGAGGAGAGTGATGGAAATGGAGGTACAGGGAACGAGAAGGAGAGGGAGACCAAAGCGAAGATGGATGGACTGTATCAAGGATGACCTTCGATCAAAGGGATTAACTGATGATGAAGTGTGGGACCATGGTAGATGGAGAACGCTGGCCAGAAACATCGACCCCACATAGAAGTGGGAAAAGATGCAGACAAAGAAGAAGAAGATGCTGTACAGAAATCCCTTTATTGTGGTCAGGGAGTTCGTATAATTAGCCTCAATTTTAGTGCTGCCTTTGACCGTGTTAATTATGAGGCTCTTGTATTCAAACTCAAACAGTTGGGAGTGGGTGGGTCGTTTCTTAGCATTATTATTGATTTCTTAAGTAATAGATCTCAAAGAGTTGTCGTTGAAGGGCACCATAGTGAGTATAGTAATGTGATATCTGGTGTTCCACAGGGTAGCGTTCTTGTCCCATTACTGTTCATACTATATACACATAACATATGGTTTGGCCTAGAAAACAAGCTTGTTGCATATGCAGATGATGCTACTCTCTTTGCATCAATTCCATCCCCTGAATATAGATCTGAGGTTGGTGAATCCCTTAATAGAGATTTAGCTAAAATTAGTGCATGGTGCAAATTATGGGGTATGAAGTTGAATCCTAACAAAACTCAAAGTATGATTGTAAGTAGGTCAAGGACAGTGGCTGTTCAACATCAGGACCTCAGTATTGATAATGTTCCTTTAACTTTGTATGACTGTTTTAAAATTTTAGGTGTGATTCTCGACAGCAAAGTTACTTTTGAGAAACACATCAGGTCTGTGTCTTCTTCAATTGCACAAAAAATAGCTTAATGAGAACGTCTTTCAAGATTTTTGGTGATGAATCTATTCTGAAGAAGTGTTTTAATTCTTTCATTCTGTGGAGAATTTTTCTTCACTCTTCTTCCTTTCGTAATTTAGTCTCTGTTGGGTTTGCAATAAGATAACGTCCTGGTGACCACACTTTATTGCAAGATACTCAAGGGCCGACTGACTCGCAACAGCGTATGCAGATGCATGCTCGGCAGCACATGGCCGAAAAACATATTGAACATCCCCCCTCAAGATTATACTTATACATGGCAAATAAATGAAAGGGGGAAATACCGGAACATATCGTACATCCCCCCTCAAGAACATACTTATACATGGCAAAAATGAAAGGGGGAAATGTCACTAAATCAATGAGAAATGAGAGAAGAAAACAAAAATTAAAGCTAACTTTTCGATACACACACGAAACAAAATAAATACATAAATTCTCTGGAAAGAAATATCAATTCCTGATGTAATTACATACAACAGATAATAACATCATTCTGCAAAGTCTTTGAGCCACTTGGGTTTACCGGCGGCCCTTCTCGGCCTACTAACGACGTTGGGCTCCTGTATGGGGTGTTTTACCTGTTCTGTCGGGGTATGGCTTGCGGAAGTCCCGTGCTGAGACACGGGCGTGCCAGAGGGCGGAGCGATGACTCTCAGGTGTCGTCTATTCCTTTTTGTTAGCCTGCCGCTCCCGTTGAGCTTGACGGTGTACTGACGATGGGGCTTTGTTTCCGTTACTATGCCCGTTCTATCCCACTGCTTGGTAGCTTGGTTTTGTATGGGTACATGGGTACCTAGTTCGATGGGCGGCAGTCTTCTGGTAGTGCCAGGGATGCGCATCAACTCCTGCGAGCTTGCCACTTGTAACTCCCTTCGACGTATCGTCTGCCTCCGAAGTCTGTCTACTAACAGGTGTCTCCTGGCCGTCGGTACCCCATCGCGCAGCTGGCGGCCCGTTGCAACCTGAGACGGCGACTTGTTAATCTCCCTGAGAGGTGTGCTGAGATACTGAAGTATCGCCAGGGCCGTTTTGTCCGACTCAAGGGCTCCACCCTTTAACGTGTTTTCTCGGAGTAGCCTCTTTGCCGATTTGACAGCTGCTTCTGCCCTGCCGTTAGACTGGGGATACTGGGCTGACGACAGCCGGACCTTGACTCCCCATCTCCTGAAGAAGGCTTCCATATCCTCGCTGGCCAAGTTCGTACCTCCGTCAGTTGATATTTGTTCCGGGGCTCCCCAATGCGAGAAATATGATCGAAGGTGATTGCTGATTTTGTTAGACGTAGCACCATTGGGGAAATGAGCTACTTCTAACCAACCTATTTTTCTATCTGCATATGCC
Source organism: Palaemon carinicauda (assembly GCF_036898095.1). NCBI lineage: Eukaryota > Metazoa > Arthropoda > Malacostraca > Decapoda > Palaemonidae > Palaemon > Palaemon carinicauda. Next base: position 63,528,954 of record NC_090744.1, on the reverse strand, counting down.
ATGTATACACTGCTTTCTATCTGGAATATATCTGCGACGACTTGCGGGAAAGGGTATTCTGCAGGGGGCGTGTGCATCATTTCTTAAGGAGGCAGTGAGGGGGCGTGTTCATCGCATGAAGTGCATTGGGCACGGCGATGCTGATGGTCCCCTTCTATTCCCGGCCAATAGATCGACTGCCTGGCTCATCTAAGCATAGAGTCGAGGCCTTGGTGTCCTGTGTGTAGGTTAGCGGCTACCTGGCGGCGTAAATCCTCGGGGATGACCAAACGAACACATCCTTGGTCCAATGAGTATGTCACCAGATCCTGGTTGATGGCTAGCCGATCCCGAATGCTGAAGAAGGGACGAAGACAGGCAAGTTCTCGCGATTTCTGTTGGGGCCAGTCACCCGCTGCAACCCTGGCAAGCATGAGCTGATATACAAGGTTGTTAGATGCGGCGCTCCTGACGCAGTCTTCCTCCAACACGATGATGTCCGGTTCCAAGGCGGCCACGGTTGCACATGCCACTGCCACTTGAATGTCGTCCTCCAAATCCACGTTGGAAGCTTCGTGGGATGCTCGCATGGTCATGTACCTTGAAAGAAAATCCGCGGCGGTGTTCCTTTTTCCGGGCAGGTATTTCATGTGGAACTTGAACTGGAGTGTCTTCTCTTTCAGGTTGAATAATCTTGGGTTGATGACGTCCGTGAGGGCTCTGTCACCCAGCAGTTTGACGAGTGGACGATGGTTTGTGATGATAGTGAGGTTAGGACACCCAAGTAGGAACAACCTGGCCTTCCGCAAGCACCAAGTAACTGCCAGGGCCTCTCCTACTACGGGGGCATACCCAGCTTCAGAGGGGGTGAGATGTCGACTACCACACAGGGCAAGGTGCCAGCCGCCCTTGCAACAAAAGGGGCTGTCAGCTGACTGACAAACGCATACTGCTGAAGGTCTACGAAACCGATGCCTTCCTTGCTCCAATCCATCATTATCATCGTAGGGCGTGTCTTGTCGTAATATGCCAAGCTGTGCTCGGCTAGTTGACAGATGACCTCCTGTGCCTGCCGGAGTTTGTCACGTAGCTGGCTATCCCAGTAAACGTTTTTTCCGGTTGGTTTTCTGAGGAGATCCCTAAAGAGCTCCATGATGGGTGCTGTTGCAAGGAAGGGAGCTAATTGATTCACGAATTCGAACCACGACCTAATATCCGTGATGGAGGGCTTCTCTGGCATATGGAAGTTACGAATGGCGTCTAGTCGTTCGTCTGCAGGCTTGTATGACTCCCATCCCAGTGATAACCAATGAAAGTAACCTCTCTCTTGCAGAATTTAAACTTCTCGGGCTTGAGTGTGATACCTGCAGAGGCTCACGTTGACAGGAATTCATATACATGCCAGAACGCCTCTTCGATGCTGTAATCGTATAGCAAAATGTCGTCAATGCATTTATACTTTCTGGTGATGTCTTGCAGGGCATCATCGAACCTTTTTGTGTAGGCGTCGGACGCCGAGCAGTGACCCATGGGTGTTCTACGATACCGGTATTGTCCCCATGAGGTAATGAAGGTCGTGAGTGGGCGGCTGTCCTCATCCAATTCCACTTGATGGAAACCCCAGTGGGCATCCACCGAAGTCTTGTACGTGTGAATGGGGATGCTTGAAATCATGTCGAAGGGTGACGGTGTATGATGAATCTCACGAAGACAGTGGGCGTTAAGGCACTGGAAGTGTACTGTGCGGCGAGGTTGGCCCGTCTTCTTGGCTACGACGACCATCCTCGCACACCATTCCGTTGCATCCCCCACTGGGACTGGTTTTATCACACCCTTCCGAACGTCCTTGTCAAGTTGGGCCTTGACCTCCTCTTCCCAATGCTTAGGGATTGTTGCGGGCGTGTGACAGGCATAAGGCACGGCATCAGGCAACAAATGGATGTGGTGCTGCTTGCCCGTCATTACAGGTAAAGGTTCCCTGGTTGTGTTAAAGGTTGTTGATGAGAAATGCCGTAATAACCATTACTCAAGTCTTGGTATATTCTCCTCCACAGGCAGGATGGGTAAGGTGGCTGGCTTCATTGTCTTAGGGGAGTTAGGCCGTGCGACTTCTTCGTTAAACACATCAGCTGATGCAACGAGATGGTAGGGGTGAGGGAAGCCAGGCGGTACTATTCCCAGCTCCTTACAAGCATTCAGCGATACATAGAAGTTCTTGGCCGTCGGCACAAAGTAAACCTCCTGCTTCGTGCGTCGCCCACCTATATCGATGAAGCATGCCGTTGATCCGAGACATCTTACTCGGAGATTAGCCACGTCCATCAGACCTGTTCGCGGCTGCAACTCCAGGGGATTTATTTGCAGCCTTGAAAGAATCGTGGGTCCGGCAATGCAGATCTATGCTCCTGTATCTGCTACAACGAGTGTCGATACTGAATTCCCGTTCCCATGGGAAACACAAGCCTTGATTGTAGGGTGGGGGGAGAGGTGTGTGTCTGCAACAATCACTAAACTCGAGGCAAGCGGCACTTTCTTCGTACTTCTGCAGTATTTCTGAAAGTGCCCTACCTTTTGGCACCCGTGGCACGTCATACCTTTTGCTGGACACGACGCTCGACCAAACGGATGGCGCCCCCCACAATTTCCGCAACGCTTTGCATTGAAGTTGCCGCGCAACACCGCGACGTCTGGCTCTACAACATCACTGCCTGTGACGTCATCATTCGAGGCGCCAGCAGACTCCCTCTCACCGATAGCAACGCGCAGGACACTTTCAACGTCTTGGCGTGCAGCTTCGAAAGTGCAACACAGTGCCTGAAGGGCATCTACACTTTTAAATGTATCACATGCCTGAAAAACGTGCCTTTTTAATACAGGGTCACTCAGGCCTATCATTAATTTCCGCAACAGCATGTATTCTATCAAGCACTCCCCACATTTAGGACACTGAAAATCACAGTCGGTGGCCTTCTGAGCACACCTCGAAAAATAGTCGCTCACTGACTCCTTGCGCCCTTGTCCGAGGGCAAAGAATTCAGACCACTGCACTGCCTGATTCGATGACCGCAACACAATATTCCCGATGGCGTCCAGAACCGAGTCTGGGGCGAGGGCGTTCCATTTGGCATCTGAATACCGAGCGTCCAGCGCACATTGCAACGCCGGCACACAGTTGAGCCTAATGTGCAGGACAACATCCTGCAGCGGGAACTTGTTAAGGTGGATCCAACACGTCATCGAACGTCTCCAAGATCTGAACGCTGCCGAGGACATTGCACTTCTCAGGGGCAGCAAAGATAGGAACTTTACTGGCACGTGCTCCGGAACCGGGAAGGGCATCCTGAAGGGAACGGATGGCGAGTTGCTGGTCTGCAATTAACGTCTGTGCTTGCATCACGGCCTGTGACAAGCCCCTTGGCATCGCAGGTGAGGCACGCCTCGGCGTGGCCTGGGGTGGTCAACGTATCTGGGGCATGGCTTGGTTCTGATCCTACTCACTGTGCCATGTTGGGTTTGCAATAAGACAACGTCCTGGTGACCACACTTTATTGCAAGATACTCAAGAGCCGACTGACTCGCAACAGCGTATGCAGATGCATGCTCGGCAGCGCATGGCCGAAAAACATATCGTACAGTCTCTCTCCTAATATTATTGTTACCCCTTAAACGTTCTCTCCTACATTACGTTTTCTTTACCGAAACATCAGGAGAACTATTTTATACTAACTAAACTTGTTGACAATGGCGTGTCCCATGTTCGTGATGTCACAGTGTAGACAAGCACAGCAAAAGCCTTGAGCTTGTGGAAGGTGGTTCTTTCATCAAATTGCGCGGGTCGAGATAAATTATCAAACTGGTTTTGAATATAATCTTTAATGTAGCTGACTTAAATGCAGCTTTTCTTTATCAGTACCAATTAACGTTTGTTAATTGTAAGATGCATGCCCATTGCACCAGCCCATTGCAAATTGCTAACGTAGGTTGTTAATTCTTAGCAAGCCAGAATAGGTAGGATTTTTGTATATGTATATTCCCTTAGAGCAGGAGGATTTCTCTAAGTATTTTGTACAAAATCCTGCACTCCTTACAACAATACATTGCCCTGTTCTTAAGTCCCGATATAGCACCTCCACTGGATTACTCAAGCATCATGACCCTTACTTGTTTGAAATGTGAAGCCAGGTGAAACCATGCGACCGAAGGGTTGCCCCATTCGTACTCAAGCAGTTGTTATGACCGACTGACCGACCTGGTCAGAAAATCTGTGCACCTCTGGCTCAACTCCCCCCGCCCCCCTCCCAAAACTCGACTCACACCAGGATCTACCGGCTGGAAATAGGGAAGGAGACAAGCCTGGGTGACCATATCTGCCACAAACGAGGATTCCACGGATGGGCCAGTCAAGGGTGCAAAGTGCAAACTATGCAACTATTCGGTCAACAGCCATTTTAGGACAAGGGCCGTCTTCTGTAAGGAGTGCAGGTAAAAACACTTGGCCACTTATTTTTTCTCCCATTTTTAGCTTAGATTAATTTTTACTTAACTTAGGTTTAATTGGCTGTTACATATTTCAGGTTGTGTGCGATGGGGATTGTGTGTACCGTTTTGCATATCATTCTTGCTTCCGAGACTAGCACAGTCTCGGGGCCACAGGGCCACGTGTCCAACCCAATTTCAATTATTAATCATTGCTGAAGACCTCGAGGCTAAGTAACCATACTTT
>NC_090744.1:63511752-63519252 GCF_036898095.1 Palaemon carinicauda | reverse complement strand
TTGTGAGATTATAAAGGTTGAAATGGAAGTTTTCAATAAAAAAAAAATCTGGTCATTTGGAATTAAAACCATTTGAAGATGAGTTGGGCATCATTACAAATGTCTTGGTGACATAAGGAATTAAAAAAACTGGGGCCACCAAAAATCATCATAAGGAAGAGTAATAATACGATTTCTAGGAAATATGATAAGTCAAGTAATTGATAATTAAGCACAAGTAATATAGGAGTCAAAAAGCTGCTTGATCAGTAAATTCCTAATGGAATATAGTTGAAAACCTCCAAGTAGATATACATTTCTTGAAATTCTTTTAAAATACGATTTTTTATAATATTCATAAGCCTTATCAATGCTTCAAAGATCATGAGGTGTGATATTATGATATTAGAAAGACACATCTCAAGACCAAATTTCAGTCTTTTTAGAGAATAAGGATATTTCTCTAACTAGTCCCCATATATATTAAAACATCTTTCCTTCGAGAACATTGTCTTGAAAGAACAACATTTCTGTCCTGTTGAACTCCTTCCACTTTTCCCTTTCTTTTATTTTTTCCATTGATTACTTAATTGACATCTAAAACCCTGATTATTACCAAGACTGTCTCGTTCTGGTTACAGCAAGGCCATTACGGCCGCCTTTTACAATCTCTACAGAGGCGGTCTTTTATGACTTTGACATTTAATCCGGGATGCTTTTTGCTTCTCTGGTATACAGGACGACCCATTCTCTCTCTGATCTCCCGATACCTACATCTCTTCTTTTCTGTTGTCTTTACTTAGATATAATTCATGGGACATTGTATATCGATACATCATGCCATTCTTTGGATTTTTAACATAATTTTCTTTGTATTTATGAGAGAGAGAGAGAGAGAGAGAGAGAGAGAGAGAGAGAGAGAGAGAGAGAGAGAGAGAGAGATTCCAAAGTCTTATATCTGTATATCTAAGCATGGTCTTCATCAATTGATGTAACACAGTTCATCATTCATCGCCTTCCACAGATCTGTCAGAGTTAATTAACTTGACATGGTCTTGATGAAGAAGAAAGTTTCAACCATCGAAATACTTTGCCATATTTAGAATGAAAGACGTTTCCAGATAACCTCTGGACTCTTAGAGAAATATGGTAAACTATCTTAAACTATGGTTTCCAGGAGTAAAAGGGTTTGCTTATAAGTTACCATCTCCTTCAAATAAAGTGTTATACTTTTTTCCTTTTAAGATCTCGAAAAATGTAGGGCAAAGAAATTATGACGTAAGTAGACTAAAATGTTATTGAATTTCAAGTGCTTTTAACATTTAAACAAGAAGTAAGAGGATCGTGTGTCCTTAGAGTTTCAATGGAGGTTGTTTGAAGAGGCTAAAGACGGAAAGTACTTCGCGTTTTCTTGGATTTGTTGACTTTTGTTTTCATAAAAGATTCACAGCGCAAAAATTTGTTGACCATATTCACGTTGACGGCTGGAGGGTTGGAGGTCGTCGGGACCTGGAAATGTTACGGAAATTAACAGTCGAGATTTTAATTCTATTTCTTTGATTTGATTGCAACATGATGGATATCTTAATCGCGTTTGGTTAAATATTATCCTTTTTGGATAAAAGATACTGTCTGATATTAAAATGTAAAGACATACAGAGAGAGAGAGAGAGAGAGAGAGAGAGAGAGAGAGAGAGAGAGAGAGAGAGAGAGAGAGAGAGAGAGAGAGTTTTGTTACAGGTAAATAAAATTATTTAATTACTTATCTTATTTATAATATAAATTTAGCAGCACCTATATGTAGCGCTTCTTTGCTTCAGTATTATACTTATTGATTAAGGAACCTTTTTCTACAAAATAGATAAAGAGACAACGAAACATAAACAAAAATATTATGATAAAATTAAAAAGAACAAGATAGATTGATAAATATACTTATATAGTCCTAGGAATACGTATATATATCAAGGAGGTTAAATGGCTGGAGATGCCCCCGAGCGGTATAAGTGAAGTCAGACGTCTCAGCCAATTGTAGGCAAAAAGGTCTCGACCTGCGGCTGGGAGCTCATGATACGTTCATTATCTGCATCGACACGCTACAAATTATTCCTGCTCTTCAGTTAATAATACTGACCTCGTGTAATGCTTGTGGATGTACTCAAGATTCGACAAAAATTTAGCTCCTACTATTACATTTCATTGGTAAGTGCGCAATTTTCAATGTAATGCTATATAAAATTGTAAAAAGAGAAAAGTACTGACTGCTAGCAGCAGCAAGAGTATTGTCTCTGCTGTTGAATTCATTAACATTATTAAAACCTGCACTATCTATATTGTCATTGTTTATTATGATTACTAATCATTATCATTATCGTTATCATTTCTTCTACATCATTAATACCTTTGTTACGTTTGTTTTAAAGTTTTCCAAAAGATGAGCCCTTTAGAAAGGAATGGGCTCGAGCTACGCGACGAGAAACTTTACTCCAACGACTACTGTGTATTTCACGGACCATGACACCCTCTTTTTTTAATATAACTAATGAACTAGGCTTCTGATTAATGTGAAACTGAAACCACCAGAGTTTGAGACACCGACCTAATTAAGAAAAATGGATTCAAGCATCTACTCCGCAGTATTGTCATACTTTATATAGAGAAATGTCATCTAAATTCTGTGGTTATGGCGAGAACGGAAATTAAGACCTGGCAACTAGGCGTAGAATGACGTATGTCAACCATGACGTGAGCCCCTGACGTTTACACCTGCCACGCCCCCCTTTCTGTATGGTTATTAAAAGATATATAAGTTGTAGTGAATTATACTGCTCTTTGATGGAATCTAAAGATACTGATTAGTTATTATATTTAAATAAACTAATTTTTAGACTCACTTGTGTTTATTATTTAATTAATAGTTAATTTTACGAAAAAAAGACAAAAACATTAAAATCTCGGAAGGCAGTCAGAGAGGTGATCGCGCTAGGGAAGGTACACGCCTGTTACATACGGTCTTTGACAAGGCTCCTGCTGACACTTTCCTCACTGACTATTATTGACATTTTATATCATGTCTAGAATGCTTCACCATTGTCCACAAGATTGTCGTAATGCTTTTGTGTTGCGACTCTTAACATACTTCAAGAGGGAACAACACAACAATAAACTGAAAATTGGATTGAATAGGTTGGTATCATGTTGTCATGTTTAATGCCGTACCATCACGGACATATATAGTTGAATATGATGCATTATCAGATTCTCTCTCTCTCTCTCTCTCTCTCTCTCTCTCTCTCTCTCTCTCTCTCTCTCTCTCTCTCTCTCTCTCTCTCACACATACACTGTATATATATATATATATATATATATATATATATATATATATATATATATATATATATATATATATATATATATATATATATATGAGAGGTTGCTCAATAGATAATTACACGAAAACAAATATTTTTCACCCAAACAGACCGTATGACCGAGTTGCTCATGTCATGGACATGACAAGGAATGCCGTTCGTCAATTGGTCAAGCATACCACACATTCACGGCCAATTGCAGAACAACTATCTCCACCATCATCACCCTCATTGCCAGTACTATCAAGAGCTCCATCACCATCACCATTAGCACTGCCCTCATCAGATCCAGTACAGTCTAATTTCATTCAGCCAGCTGAAGATATGTTCGACTCTTTTACCATAGGTGCAATTCGCCGATATGTTCACAACAGGTTCTTGTCAAAGGATACCTTTACAATTACTACTCTAACAAGAGAACTCAAGAAGGAAGGTATTTTACCTGAAGGCACATCGGAAACTTCGCTTTGGAGAGTACTTCACAAGATTGGATTTCGATATAAAACGACACAACGGAAAATGTATGCTAGAAAAGAGTCCTTAGACATAGTATGTAAAAGGATCCGGGCTCTCAGAGCTCTCAAACAGTATCGTGAGGAAGGAAGACAGGTGGTCTATTTAGACGAAACATGGTTTACGACAAGGATGAGCCACAATAAAGAATGGGTAGATACAACTCAACCATCCACAACTAACACACATAGCCGACAGGTTCCGCCAGGAGATGGTGAACGCGTTGTTGTGGTAGCAGCTGGTACCAACAAGGGCTTTATTGAGGATTCATTTCTTTGCTATACAGCTAAAAATAGTAGTGGAGACTATCATGGTGAAATTAATGCTGAACTCTTCCAGCGATGGCTGATAACCAAATTACTACCATCATTAGAGGAGCCATCAGTTCTGGTCATCGATAACGCTCCTTACCACAGTCGCCTTACAGAGGAGAGCCACTGTCCAACTACTGGCACCAAAAAAGACGATCTAATAAAATGGTTGCAGCAGCGCAATATCACATACCCACCATATGCTTTGCGACCTGAACTACTCAAAATATGCAAGGAAAATCGACCACCCCCCAGATTCACAGTGGACAATACCATTCGCCTGTGGGGTCATGAAATAGTGCGGCTACCACCAGCACACCCGGAGCTAAATGCTATTGAGCAAGTATGGGGTGTCATGAAGAAGTACGTTCGATCATCCCTTCACCATTTTACACGAACGGACCTCAATGCAAGATAGAATGAAGCAAAGTTGTGTGTGACAGAGGACGTGTGGGCAAATGCTGTTCGGCGCTCTGAATACTTTGAGAGAGAGTACTGGTCATTTGATAATATCCATGACAGTGTGGATCCCATCATCATAAGTCTCGCCAGTGACGACGAAGAGGAAGACTTTATTTCAGACAGTTTTGATGGGTAATAAAAAGTGAATGTGAATTATATATATATATATATATATATATATATATATATATATATATATATATATATATATATATATATATATATATATATATATATATTTATATATATATATATATATATATATATATATATATATATATATATATATATATATATATATATATATATATATATATATATATTTATATATATATATATATATATATATATATATATATATATATATATATATATATATATGTATATATATATATATATATATATATATATATATATATATATATATTCTATTTCAGTCTTGTAACTTTATTCATTATAATGTTAGCTGTTATATTACTAATTATGTACAATACAATTATTGTTAATAAAGTATTACTATTCTTCCACCTCCATCCAATCCTCAGCCATATCAAATATTTATAATGACCATGTTATGTGCGCATCCTCAACAATCATTCCATAACTTCAACACAATAATGACTGCATTCCTGTATTGAAAAATAAAAACACCTTATCTCTATCAAAGATATAATTATATATAATTTCTTGTACTGATATAATGAGGGGGCGTGGCAGGTGTAATGGTCACGGGCCTCACGTCATAGTTAATATACGTCATTCTGCTCCTAGTTGCCAGGTCTTAATTTCCGTCCTCGCCATAACCACAGAATTTAGATGACATTTCTCTATATAAAGTAAGACAATAATGCGGAGTACATGCTTGATTCCATTTTTCTTAATTAGGTCGGTGTCTCAAACTCTGGTGGTTTCAGTTTCACATTAATCAGAAGCCTAGTTCATTAGTTATATTGAAAAAAGAGGGTGTCATGGTCCGTGAAATACACAGTAGTTCATTATTATGCTCTAAGCACTTCAAGGATGAAGATTTTGATAGATCGCAAACAAATTTGAATCATTTCCTGCTCATCTCAAGAAGGAAGAGCTGTACGTGTTGATTTGTTAAGGCAATATTTGGCTAAGCTGCATTCAGTGGGGGTCAAAACTATCTCTTTGACGTTTGATGGACTATCAACGAAGGCTGCTATGGCCAAAGAGCTTGGTTGCAGTCTAGATTCTGAAAATATAAAAGCTTCATATCTTCATCCAGTGACGCAAGAGCAGATATTTATATTTTTTGACTCATGCCATATGTTAAAGTTGATTAGAAATTCCTTAGGGGAAAAAAACATTTTGTTGATGGGGAGGGAAACTTTATCAAGTGGGATTTCGTTAAAAAATCACATAAAATTCACGCATGTGAGGGTTTGTATTTGGGGAATAAATTAAGAGCGCAACATCTGGTATGGATTAAAAAAAATGATGAATGTTAAACTTGCAGCACAATTAATAAGTGAATTTTTTGCAAAATCAATGCGGTTCTGTCTTCATAATTTCCCAGAGTTTAAGGAATGTGAAGCAACAATCAATTTCATTACCATTATAGATAAATTTTTTGATGTGATGAATTTAAGGAATTTGTGCGGATGCGATTTAAAAGAAAAGAAAATAAAGGATAATGAAAGAATCTTTAAAGATTTTCTGGGCCATGCTGAATTATATCTAAGACAACTTAAACTTCCATATGGTAAACCTTTGTTGAATTCCAATTACAAAACTGGCTTTCTTGGATTCATAATTTGCATACGGAATTTGATTATAACCTATGATATTTTAATAGGTTGTCCTGAACCCAATTAATTTCTTTTTTAACGTATTAGATGAGCCAAGATCACCTACACCTCTTTTTTGGCCAAGTTAAATCTATGGGAGGATGTAATAACAACCAAACTGCCCGTTTGTTATCTGCCGCTTACAAAAGAATTTTAGTTCATAATGACTTGCAGGATGTGCTCAAAGGGAACTGTATACCTCTGGAATTTGTAAATATTTTTTTCAGTTTCAAGCAGAGTCAAGGAATGTGCTCTTTCATACAATTCTTCGGTTGAAGCCCTAAATTCTTCAACTGATAGGAACAAAATTTTGAATGACGATCTTTTAGAGATAAAACAAGCAGCTAATTTTGATGACAATGAGGGTTACACGTCTCTTCCAAGAAGTCAACATTTGTCATAGTGTTCAAAAAGCATTGTTGCCTGTATTGTGAGATTTGTTATCTTTAAACTGGAAAAATCATTGAAGTGTCAAACTTGTATTAATGCTGTTACTAGCACTGGAAACAGTTATTTGCATTCTTCAATTAAATTGAAAAATAAAGGTGCTCCAATACACTAATCTCATGACGTGGTAAATATAGGTCTGTGCTGTGAAAAAAAAAATCAGAGTTGATAGCAATTGACAGTGATACGCATATGGAATTGGATGAGAAGTGTAGGGAAACAAATTAAATCTCTGTATTAGATCATTATACTTATATAAATATATTTTCTAAATCATGTAAGCATATGTACGAGACTGAACCAGATAATAATCATATTGTTATACTTATTAAGACTGCAGCAAAAAATACTTGCAGATCAGATATTCTTATGCTGCTAAAAAGTTCTCAGCAAAATTACTAGCGAAAAATAAAATGAAAATTCGTCAGACGTATACAAAAACTGATACGCTTTAGTGGTCAGTAGTCACTTCTTCGATGAATTACTTGTATGACAACGTATGATTTAAAACAAAAATCCCAAAACACAAATCGTTTCTTTTGACCTTCTTAATGACTACTTCCCAGTAGAGGACAGGTGTCACTTTATCTTAATCGAATTATGATT
>NC_090744.1:63476752-63509252 GCF_036898095.1 Palaemon carinicauda | reverse complement strand
ATAGACACATCGGGTATATATATAAAAAAGGTCCCGGTAAGAAGGTCACAAAATACAAACATGCTCTTTCTTGTCCAACCGGCAACCGGTTCTGTTAACAGTTAACAATGAACTAGGCAGAAATATTAATATAAGTTGCTGTTAGTGCGAGGGGAGAGCCAAGATACAAAGGATAATATATACAAAAAAAAGAAATATCGTTACTATGTACGATTGTGTGACACACGAGTGGTACATGGCTCCCCCCCTAAAAATGACATACTGTTAAATAGGGTGCCCTGATCTAGAGAGGCAAACTGTAGGTGGGTCATCTGGCACGAGATAAGCAGGTTTTAGACGATCAATGGATACCCAGTCTTCTTCGCCATGAATTTTTAGTAGGAATGCTTTCGGATTGCGTCGGATCACAAGGAAAGGGCCCATGTAAGGGGACGTCAGCGGTTGCTTGCTAGTATCATTGCGTAGGAAGATGTGTATTGCAGAGTGCAAGTCTGTCGGTATGTGATGCTTTGCTGGGGGCTTGTAAGTCTGGTGGCACGGAGTAAATGTTCCCATGACTTGAAGTATGCGCTGCAGATCGTCGGAGGAGGTTGTAGAGGGAAAGAATTCAGCAGGGACGACCAACAGGTCACCATACACCATTTCAGCTGCCGAGACGTCCAAGGCATCTTTAGGAGTGATCCTTAGTCCCAGGAAGACTCAAGGAAGCTGAGTAAACCAGTTGGAATCCTTGCAGCGGGACATCAAACTGACTTTGAGTTTGAGATAAAAACGTTCAACCATTCCATTGGCAGCGGGGTTGTAGGCAGTTGTCTGATGTAGGGTGATGTCCAAGAGATTCGCTATGTCCACAATTGAGAGGTGAAAGTAGTACCCCTGTCAGAATTAATATGCTCAGGGATACCAAATCTTGCTATCCATTCTGAGAGTAAGGCAGATGTACATGAGTACATTGTAGTTTCCATGGGAATGGCTTCAGGCCAACGAATAGAGCAGTCGATGACGGTAAACAGGTAACGATGTCCTTGTGATGTTGGTAGGGGGCCTACAATGTTGACGTGAATGTGGGCGAAATTATGCTGAGGTTAAGGAAAGGTGCCCACTCCTGAATCTGTGTGTCGGTGTACTTTGGAAGTTTGGCAAGAAGTACAGGCGCGGATCCAATCCTTAGCATCCTTAGTGATGCCAAGCCAAATGAACTTTGTCTTCAGCAGCTGTGCAGTAGAACAGCGCGAGGGATGTGAAATGCCGTGAATGAAATCAAACACCTGTCAGCGCATGGGAGCCGAAATCCACGGCCACGGTCTACCCGTACATACGTCACAGAGGAGGGTGGTGTTGGAGTCGTCGAGGCTGATGTCTTCCTAACGGAGGGATGAGCAGGATGTCCTACATGCTTGATAATCTGGATCCTGTCATTGGGCTTCAGCCAAGGCATTGTAATCCAATCCCCATTGAACGGCGGCCAACGTGTTTCTTGACAGGGCATCGGCAACGGGATTCATTTTCCCAGTGACGTGTTAAAGGGTGCAATTGTATTCAGCCATGGCAGAGAGATGTCGGCGTTGACGGGTGGACCAGGCGTTAGACTTTCGAGTGAAGGCGTGCACCAGAGGCATTTGGTCTGTGTGAATGACGAAGGGCATAGCTTCTAGGAAATGGTGAAAGTGACGGACAGCCAAGTGCATCGTCAGCAATTCACAATCAAAGGTAGAATAACCCGATTCTGCCTTGGACAGTTTTCTGCTGAAGAAGGCCAATGGGCAGGGCGAGCCGTTGACCACCTGTTCAAGTACTGCACTGATAGTGACGTCACTGGCATAGGTGGAGAGAAGGAGAGGGGCATGTGGGACGGGAAAAGTGGGAGCAGCAGCGGTTGATAGGGCATTCTTTGCGTTGCAGAAGGCCTCTTCTTGAAGGGACCCCACTTTAAGTCTTTTGGCTTACCCTTGAGGGAGGCGTAGAGGGGAGCAAGTGTGGCGGCAATGGCTGGCAGAAAACCGTGATAATAGCTGATCATGCCCAAGAACTCATGCAGGGCTTTGACGGTCGATGGCGTGGGTAAGTTCTGAACGGCTGCTACCTTCTCAGGGAGGGGACTGACTCCTTCAGGAGTGATGCGGTGCCCTAAGAACGAAGTAGTTGTAAAATGGCCACACACACTCACCCGGAAATGAAGGTATGGCCGTACACACTCACCTGGAAATGAAGGTATGGCCGCACACACTCACCCGGAAGTAACCGTATGGCCGTACACACTCACCCGGAAATGATGGTATGGCCGTACACACTCACCCGTAAGAAACCCATGGCCACAGAGACTTACTGTTGACGGAAGTGTAGTATTTTTAAAGAGTTTTGTTTACAAACATTGATTTGGAGGACGTACGTTTCAACAGGAGGTCGCTGTTGATGGAAGTGGAGTATTATTTTTGTTTACAAACATAGAGTTGAAGGTCGTAGGGTTCGTAATGACATACGTACGGGAACTATTAAAGGGAAATTGTTTACGGAAGTAGAGTTGAAGGCTGTACGGTACTGTGTTACTATTAAAGGGAATTTGTTTACAAATATTGAGGGTGAAATCGTAGTATGGTGGTATTAAAGATAGTGTGGCACTATTTAAGGGATTTTGTTTACAATAAATTGTTGGTGTTTTTAAAAAAAAAAAAAAAAAAAAACCGGTTTATGGTGTTTTTTAAAAAACGGGTTTAATTTTTATCATAAACGTAGTGAGAGCGCGTCTACAGTAATACCGAGTCCGCTTACCACCCATTACGTTCTCCCACCTGGGCTACTTGTAATGATTAATTATTTGTAATGATAGGGGTAAAACATGCCCAGTCTCTACATCCGAGTCAAAGGGCTAACCCGCGGCTTCCGTTCTCTACCTGTTGATAGACCTACACCTGTCTCAACCTGCACCGGACGCGTAATCACACATAACCCCGAGTCTATATGTAATGATAGGGGTAAAACATGCCCAGACAGTCTCTACATCCGAGTCAAAGGGCTAACCCACGGCTTCCGTTCTCTACCTGTTGATAGACCTACACCTGTCGAACCCGCACCGGACGTGTGGGGTAAAACATGCGCATCCTCTACACCGAGTCAAAGGTCTAACCCTTCGACTTCTGTTCTCCACCCGTAGATAGGCCTGGTGGATAATAAAAAACACATAGTACTTAATATTTGTTTATTATTAGGAACAGACATACATACATGGACGAGTGTTAAGATGTAAAAGATAATAAAGCAAAACCGTGATATCATTTTCCTTCAAAATTGGATACTAATAATAATAATAATAATAATAATAATAATAATAATAATAACAATAATAATAATAATAATAATAAAAACAAAAGCAAAATATTTTGGGATAGGGTCTAAGATGAGTTCATACACACACACCAAAATACATGGATAGATAATATAAGAAGCATAGTACTTAATATTTGTTTATTTAAAGGAAGCATCAAAATTACTGTAAAATAAATACAGACAAAACATAGTTTAAATATTTGTTTTACAACATTTGAAAATCAACCTCATTGGGGTCGGGGAAACTGACTCCCCCGTATTTCATTTGAGGGATATTGTTACTCTCACCCCTTTTTTTAAAGGAACGAGATAACGACACCCTTAAATTTTCCTTGGGGGTTTTGCATACCCCTTTGGATTTTTTCTTTTTCTGGCTCTCCTCCTCTGC
This sequence comes from Palaemon carinicauda, assembly GCF_036898095.1. Taxonomy (NCBI): domain Eukaryota; kingdom Metazoa; phylum Arthropoda; class Malacostraca; order Decapoda; family Palaemonidae; genus Palaemon; species Palaemon carinicauda. Next base: position 63,505,540 of record NC_090744.1, on the reverse strand, counting down.
TTCCATTTCACAGGCTTTCTTCTTCCTACTCTCCTGCTCTGCTTCCATTTCACAGCCCTTCTTCTTCCTGCTCTCCTCCTCAACTTCCATTTCAAAGGCTTTGGCCACAGCTTGTGAATCCGAGAGTCTCTCCACGCTCCAGGGTCACGTCCCCGGAACAAGCCGCGTTGGCAGCTCCCACCACACCCATGGAGATATCAACACCCGTTAATGACGGCGTCTCGCCTATTACCATAATTAAGAAGTCGACTGGTGTATCGTTATGACGCCCCTCTTCTTCTTCCCGTCTCTTAATTGCTATTGATAAAAATCCTTCATAGAACTTCTCGCACCGAAGACATCCTTCGAGAGCATTCTCCAGTAACTGTACTGTAGTCTCGTGATCTTTGAAGGTAGTGATGATTTCTGCGGTAACAGTCGAAGGTAGCATGCTTTGTTGGGGGTTCACCATATAGCTACCCAACTGCCCCACCATCTGCTTAGCGGCATCTCTTCCTTCCTGTATGCCTTCTTGAAGGTCCCTCCTCACCTTCTGGACATTTTCCAGGTTTTGTCGAATTACTGCTTCATCCAGCAATGGAGTATACACACCTATGGGAATAAACATTGAAATATAAGTTTCGGAAATATAATCAAGGCTCGCACACACACACACACACACACAAAATACGTGGGTAGATAATATAAGAAACATAGTACTTAATATTTGTTTATTTTAAGGAACTTCTAAACTTTCAATGAAAATACTTTGAAAAAACTTACTCTTTTGGAAGCAGGTAATCTCCTCATCCAGGAGATAGGCGTCGTTCTTGTATGAATACTCCATAATAGTGGAGTGGTGTACCGTGTGTCAAAGGACGAAGTAACTACTCTCGTCAAACGGAACGTGTGTGTCAAAGGCCTAGGTGGGTCCGTATATATAGTACGCACTTACGCACAAACGCATACATGCACCCAGGCCTTCAGTTTTAAGGATTCACCTACGGTTTAAACGTTTACCACTCGTCACTGCTTCCCTCGGGGGAACCCAACTTCGCCAGTTTGGCGTGCGCGCTTCCTCTGCGTCGTTACACCCAGCAGTCGGGCAAGAGTGATTTCCACCATGGAAAATTCCTCACCAGGTATAATATATCCTTATCAGTGAAAATTCAAAAATATTTATGATGTGAATATCGCGATTATGTTAAGTGTCGGTGAAATAGCGATTACTTTTTGCGATTATGTTAAGTGTCGTTGAAATAGCGATTACTTTTTGCGATTATGTTAAGTGTCGGTGAAATAGCTATTACTTTTCTTTCTTTCTTTTTTTTAGAGAAGCGGTGTGTGAAAAGGAAATTTGAAAAGAGCGAGTCTCATCTCCCTATCAAAAAAAGAATGAAACACCGTGCAAGTAAGTACTGTTTAATATAAAAATGCAATGTATATTACCTTTATCTTTTTTTTTCGAAATATTCAACCCAAGGATTATTGTGAGTTTAGTCTGAAAGGAAGGGGTTAAAGTAGAATAAGATCTAGGATGGAGATTCGGTAGTTTCCTTTTGCATATTTATAATCATTACGTGTGTTACAATTTGGCTTTACAATGCGTGCTTAAAAGTTGCCTTAGACCTTTCAAAAAACTACAACAGTAGCATTTCTCTCTCGTTCCAGTGCTTACGCCAGGAGGGGAATTACGTGAAAATACATCGATTCATCACACAATTTCAACATCCTCAAAAACAGATGCAGGAGAATTACCTGAAAAAACACTAGCACCATAGCACGCAATTGCTACAACCTCAACAGGAGAATTTTCACGTGGGTAACCTCCCACACCTGGGGGATACCCCTCGACACCTGTTACAGGACAGGCACTCACCCTCATCAATAGAGAGACTGCCTTTAATTACCTGTACGTTGTTGAAGAATTCACAGCCCCCTCAGTAGGTGACCCAACCTTATTTATGGTAATTTATAGGGATGATATTAGTGTACAAATACGGAAATATTTTGAAAACAAAACATTTACAGCCAAAATTGTGGGACTTTTGAACTCTAGTATGACCAAGCTAAGCATTCAAAAATTGGGGGAAATGGAAAACGAACCTGTGGTGCTTTGGCTCCCAGCAACGATTATTAACGCTGGTGAAATCAATAAGCTCTTGGATAAATGGGAAAGTTTTATCGAAAATAAATTCCCGCAAATAAGCAGTGAATTAAGGGGGAGTGGGTGGACAGTTGAAGGCGTCAAGAATTTTAAACTCTTTTTTTCACCGCCAAGCTGTAATGTCTGGAATGGGTGCATACATTTTTCCTAAGAAAGAAGTCCGCGGAAGTGAGGCGGTTTTTAATCCCTCTGGAATTGGGAATTCCTGCCTAATTCAGTGTCTGGCTGCCTACTTTATCGCTAAACAACAGGCATCTCCCCACTGGGAAAATATTTCCCGCACTATAAATAGTATTCAACGTTGCTCGGAATACGTTAATTTTTGCCGACTCACCTTCCCCATCCAATAGGAAGACATTTCACGCCTCGAGTTGGCAAATCATATCTCCATTTACGTTTACGAAATGGAAAGATCCGCGGACGGAAGGTATCTGCTTCAATTGTCGAGGCGAGGAATGAAAAAATTTCCAAGCATAGTCCCACTTCTCCTCTTAGATGGGGAACACACATGCCTCATTAAGGATTTTCATTCCTTCGTGAAATCCTTTGCCCGGGTAAGATCTCCCGACCTTCGGTACTTTTGCCATAACTGCCTATCACAGCATTCATCAACCTCTAAGCAAGAACACCATGAAGCCAGTTGCGAACTTGCTGTAACATTGAATTTTCCCCCCGTCGGAAGCACAGTAAGGTTTAGAAATCAGCATAAGACGCAAAAGTTTTCCTATATTTGCGTCTTTGATATGGAATCGGCTTTAGATAAATCTCCCGGTGTGTATGGTGTAGAGGCAATACATAAATCAATAGCGTACTGCTACATCATTTTCGGTTCCAGAGGTCAAAGAGTGGCTTCTAGTTATTATTGCGGAAACAATTGCGTTGACAAGTTTCTGGCAGATCTTAATGCTTGTTGGGAGACAATAAGAAAACGATGGCGAACTTTCCCCATTCATATGACAGCGGAGGATGAGAGGGCATTCCTTGAGCAGGACGTATGCCAATTGTGCAAGTCACCATTCAAAGACTGGAGCGATAAACATAGACATCATGACCACGCCAGTCCTAATAACAATTTTATTGGGGCGTACTGTAGGCGATGTAATTTATCATGCCGCGAACAAAAAACGCATCTCCCTGTTTTTGCCCACAATTCGAGTTATGACTTAGGCCTCATCCTTAAGGATCTTAAAGATAAAGTCCAAATCACTATCATGACGAAACAAGGACTAAAAATTCAGCGAATGGCTGTTGGGAATTTATTTTTTCTCGACTCTCTAGCTTTTCTAGGGTCGTCTTTGGATAGTTTAGCTTCTGAATATTTTAGGGATGAAAGGAAAGCACGATTAACGGAGGAAATGTTAAGCGGGATAAAGAATGAGGAACGTAGGGCTGAAATTATTCGGGGTAAATTACCTATCTGCTATGACTTGACTATATAGACACTCTTTCAAAACTCGAGGAAAGGCAGTTACCCCCTCAATCAGCATTTTACAACAGGCTAAAGGCGTGTGATCTATCGGATGAGGAGTATAAACGCGCCCAGCATGTTTGGACTATCGCCAAATGCCAAACTCTGAAGGATTTTCTCCTCCTATACCTCATTGTAGACACTAGCTTATTAGGGGATATTCTCATTTGGTGGCATGATATTCTTTATAGTAAGTACGGTCTTGATTTACCACACTATGTTTCACTTCCATCTGCTTTCGACAGCTTTCTTAAAGTGAGTAACATTGAGTTGGATCCCGTCTATGATGAGGAATTGTATAATCTTATCAGGCACAATGTGAGGGGCGGCTTCACTTCCGTTGTGCGTCAGTCATTCACAGCCAACAACCGTGAAATAAATTCTTCTTTTAATCCAGATCAGCACCAAAGCTCTTACATTCTATATTTGGATTTCAACTCTCTATACGCAACAGTCATGACTAGAAACCTCCCCTCCGGTGGGATTCATAAACTTTCCGATGAAGAAAAAGATACGTTTTTAGGAAGAGGTATTGAAAATGTTATCACAAATGAGGACAAGGGATACTGGCTCCTCGTCACTACAAAAGTACCTTCGGAAGAAGTTGCTAGAGCGACAGATGAACTCCCCCTATGCTTATCTCATGAAGAAGTCACCTGTAGAAATCTATCTCCCTATTGTAAAAACGTGCTAGAGAAGGAAGGAGGACAGATGGGTGTAAAGTGCAAAAAACTTATGGCCCCCCACCGTAGTAAAAAGGAGTATCTTATTATCCCCCCCCCTACTTCAGCTGTATATGGACTTAGGTCTGGAACTGGAAGCTGTTCATTCATTCTATGAATTCAATCAAAGTGCTTACATGAACGATTTCATCAAAATTAACATCGAAGCGAGGACAGCGGCCACCTCATCAACAGAGAAAAAAGCTTTTAAGGCTATGAGTAACTGTGTCTTTGGGAAGACTTTACTCAACCCTTTGAAATACGCGGAAAAAAGTCGGGTTGTTACGAAGCCTGCGGTTTACTTAAAAGAGGCCCGTAACCCGCGGCTAGAATCATCCATTCGTTTGAGTGAAGACCGTGTTATCTGCACTTCCACCCTTCCGCAGGTTGCCATCAATATGCCTAATTATATAGGATTTGCCGTTCTGGAAGCGGCCAAGTTTGATCTCTATTATTTCTTTTATAAAACACTCAAGCGTAAGTATGGTGATAAAGTCAAACTCATTTACACTGACACAGATAGTTTCATTTTTGCTCTGGAAGTTCCGACCTTAACTCGGAGTTTGCTCAAGAACCCCTGAAATCGTATATGGATTTTTCCAACTTCGATGAAGACCACCCTCTTTTTAATAATGAAAGAAAAGGCGAGTTGGGGCTTTTAAAATCGGAAACTGGTAGTACATTAATAGCAGAGGTGAAAGCATTGAAACCTAAAATGTATTCTCTGTTACTACCCAACCAGGAGCAGATTAACAGGGTAAAAGGTATTCCCCGCCACCTACATTCTCGTATGAAGCATGAACAGTATTCCCAAATCCTGGAAGATCATCGGGTCAATTACGTCACGGTACGTACAATTAGAAATGTTCAGGGGCAGATGAGCACCACCAAAGTAGAAAAGAAGTACCTTTCAGCCTTTGACGCAAAACGTTTCCACGTAAGTCAATACAATTCTCACGCATACGGTCATCCGGATATTGTAGAGGAGGAGGATGAGCAAGTAGCGAGGGAGGTCCCCACCAACAATCCTCTCCCCAAATTAGCAGTAGCGTCTTATTCTCCACCAGACCCACTTCCTCGCGTTTATCAAAATTTGTGGAAAAAGAGAGAAGAAAAGGTTGTTGAGTACTTTCCTCTACCCGAAGGAAATTCATCTACATTGGCGTGAAAGGGGAAAACACGCTTTTCTCTCTCTCTCTCTCTCTCTCTCTCTCTCTCTCTCTCTCTCTCTCTCTCTCTCTCTCTCTCTCTCTCTCTCTCTCGGTACTTTCTTCCTACAGATGGAAATTCCACTGTAATGGTGTAGAAGGGAAGGCGTGGAAGGAATTTCGAAGAAATAATAATACCTTAATGTATATAATTGCTAAGTTCGCTTTTCCCTTTGTAAATGTATTGTCAAGCGGGTTGCTACTTTTTATTAATGGGGGTATTCATTCCACAGCACTTATATCATTGCATTTGAAGTAAAGGCGCAGTTAAATGCGGGATCTGTTAAAATGTACAAGTGTTTTAAAGAAGAAGACTTGGACATTTTTAGGGAGCCGGCACGTATTATTGTGTCAGGCTTCTCCAACTCGGGAAAATCTTTCTTGGTTGAACAACTTGTATCTAAGTACGAAAGTTAGTTTACGCACATTGTTATGTGTGGTGTGGATAGTCATACTTTGATAACCCATCCAACAATTGGGACAAAACTCTCTCTCTACGCCAATATCGTAGACCCGATGAGTGAGATAGATACGGAAGCTGGGGTCTACTCGATATTATACATCCTCGATGATGTTTTTCTCGAGGCTGTCCATGACAAAATTGTTGTAGACGTCTTTACTAAGGGTCGGCATAAAAATATCTCTGTTATTTTTATTACGCAATATATGTTTTACGGTGGTAAATACACCAGGCATATAAGTATAAATGTCTCGCCTATGCTTTTACTGAGAACTAGGGATATGTCTCAAGTTGAGTTATTAGGAAGGCAAATATTCGGTTCGCCTTTATCGAAAAGATTTGTGAATGATTATAAAAAGGCTGTTATGGCTAAACCCTTTTCCCATTTGATGGTAGATTTAAGTTTAAATACTCCTAGCGAACTCCAGTTGAGAACAAATATAGCAGGGAGTTCCTCGTGTGAGGTAGTTTTTGGAGAATGGGAGACGTAAAGAGAAAGATTTTGGAAACCGTATATGAAAACTTTTCACACCCATCAAGCTTGGGGGGTATAAAATCCATCTACAAAGCCGCTAGAGCTCTGAACCCGGGAATTACCTTAACTAATGTAAAAGACTATTTGACGACGAAAGATGCTCATACATTGCATACACTCACAAGAAAACACTTCCCGAGACGTCAAATGGTGTCTCCAGCTCCCAGAGTTATTATCAGTTGCGATCTCGCGGATATGCGACGTTTATCTAAATTTAACAAGGGCGTAAACTATCTTCTTATTTGCATAGATATCTTCTCCCATTACCTAAAGATTGTTCCTCTCAGAAACAAGAAAGCACAGACTCTGTTAAAAGGCTTAAAATCGATCCTTTCCTTACCCGAATTTCTTGGGGTCAGCCGCCTTCTTACCAACCGCAGGTCGGAATTTTATAACAAACTTACATCTAAGTACCTAGAAGAAAAAAATATAAAACTTTACAGCGTCTCCTCATGTGAAATCAAAGCTGCCATTGCAGAGTGTGTTATACGTACGCTAAAGCAAAAGATATCTAAGCATTTAACTCTGCGAAATACCCTCGTCTATGTTGACGTCCTCCCCAACTTGTAAGAAACTATAATAGATCCCCGCACCGAGGATTGGGAAGGGGACTGACTCCCCTTGAAGTCCATGGATATACAAACCCAGAAATCATTAGGCAGCAATTTCGGAAAATGTATAAAGCAAGCGTGTTTAAACCCTAACAAAATTGTAATGTACTAGACGTAGGTCAGTCTGTGCGTATTGCGAGTGAGCTCTGACGGTCTACGGCTATACCAGAAACTTTCCCTATAGATATTATCAGAAGGAAAGTCAAGAAGGGAAAAGTCAAGTATCTCGTATCATGGAGAGGGTACCCCCAAAGTTTTAACTCGTGGATACATAGTAAGGATGTTGAAAGGTTAGTCGGGAAAACTCGGAAATGAAATCCCACATACACAAACATGCTGATTTTCTTCTCTTCTTAAATAACCTCCCCGCCCGAAAAAGGTCTGAATTAATTCCTTTACTGAAGAGGACCCATCTTGATTGCTTATCGGAGATCTTTTCCAACTTTTTAAAGGAAAATCTGACTCGAGATAGTAAATCAGTAGAAAAGGTGAAGAAATATAGGAATGAAATAAGGACAGTAGCCCGGAAAAAGACACCGCTTAAAGAGAAAAGAAAAATTTTATCATCGCAGAGAGGGGGTGCTATACTTTCAGTACTTCTGCCTTTAGCAGCGAGTGTAATTGGGGGTTTGCTAGGAAGATGAAAGAGTATTGCCTAATACCGAGGAAAACGGCGGAAGGATTTAGTCTCCACCAAGACAGTGGTGAAAGTAGAGTTCAAAACTCTATACAAAATGTAGAGGAGAATGGAAAGGGAGATAAGCAGCAAGGGGGGAGGAGGAGATAATAGTGATTTACTACGTAATCTATTGCAAATGATACAAGCCATGAAGTCCAAGTTTGAAAGTAAGCCAAAGAAAAAAAGACGTAAAGGGTTAGGGGGAAAACTAAAACGTGAGCCCGATCCTCTCCCCCTCCCTAAACAGGTAGTGTACAGCAATCCCCCTCTCGACCATCTGATGGATATGCAACTAACACCTACCAACAGAAGGCACGCCCTTGCTTTTCTCAAGTTTTTTGAAGGACGGAATGACTTCCAGTGGGATGATAGGGGAAATTTGAGAAAACCCATCGATCGTTTAAATGTAATGGTAGTTTTAAAGAAATTGATTCAACAAGCGGGTGCTATAGAGGAAGAGGACCTGCCTTTTTATAAAGTCCTGTTGGATACAGCGGGAATTCCTTATTCATATATAAAGAATGCAAAAGCTCAGCTGCAAATTTATGGAAGTAAGGTGAAAATTGGGAAAGGTAGCCGAAAACGCGAGGAAACTAAAAGAAAAGAATTAAAAGACAAACTGCGTTGGGTTCCTTATTAGAAATTACAGTCTGGTGTAGATGGGTGTGAAATACATGTGCTAACATGTTGCACCATCCGAAATAGGAAACGGTGGGGGTTGGGGTGTCTATGACTGAGGTGATTCCTTATTAGAAATTACAGTCTGGTGTAGATGGGTGTGAAATACGTGTGCTGACATGTTGCACCATCCAAAATAGGAAACAGCGGGGGGTGGGGTGACTATGACTGAGGTGATGTGCGGAGATTGGCGCCGCAACTTTTCAGTCTGCAGCGGGACCTCCTCAGAATGCAGTACTCCCCTCTTAAACTCTCCATCACCACCTTTACGGACAGGGTCCTAAAGAGGGGCGATGTCTGCTTGGTAGTGGGTGGGAATTCTATAGCCGTTAAGTCATACAGCCTAGCTGGTGAGACGTATAAAGCCTACCCATACGGCGATATTGTGAGCAGTAGAAGACGTCTTTTTAATTTGTCTCGCTGCATTCGTGACGATCAACATCTCGTCGGAAGTGCCATCCTGAGGAAACCCCCGAGTTTCCCCACAGCGAGTGTACCATACGTAACCACCCTAATTACCCAGTTTAACTATGGGTATTCTTACGATAACGATAGTGATGGGAAGCTTTGATCGTATGTGGAAACTTCAAAAGATACTCATTTTGCCGTAAATTTACAAAATGACACTACCGAGGCCGGCATTTTCAACTTTAAGAGGTGTCTAAATGAATTAGAACAGTGTGCGCTGGAACAAAAAATGATAGTATAAAAATTTTCGCTGTACCTATTGGAATTGGAAGGTCTGGTCGTGCTGATCCAATATGGATGCAGTACTATTTGCCCGAGTTGGAGAATTCGGCGAAAAGGATGGCTGGAAGTGGTAAACAGCTTATTTTATTAGCCACTGAAAAATGCACGTTACACACAGAATTGGGAAACCTGGAAAGGTTTTCACTCGCGGCGCCGAAGGATTTACCCGCTAGTGCTTCTATTTGATTATTTTCACTGTTATTTTTTTTTATTTCATTGAAAAAAGTTATAGGGTGTATTATTTTTCACTTTTAAGTTTGACTAAATGTACTCTTCATTCTGCGAATGAGATGATTTTCATTTTCTCGTATTCTACTTTTAAAAATAGTAATAAAGTAGACCATTTTGTTTTTATGTTTGGATGATGTAATTCTCATCTGCGAATGAGAATAATCCAGTAAGTGCATTTGAACTTTTAAGTTTGACGTAATGTACTCATTCTGCGAATGAGAGGATTTAATTTTTCTTATATTTTGTTTCTCTCTCTTTAAAAAGAAAATAAAATATCTTGTATTTTTATGTTTATGTAATCCACTTTCAGCGCCAGGGAATAATTATGTAAGTGTCTTTGAACTCTCAAGTTTGACGTAATGTACCCTTTCTGCGAATGACACGATTTTTTTCATTTCAGATATTTTACCCGTCAAAAAATAGTTATAAACTGCGTCATGTTGTACTTTTATCTTTGGGTTATGTAATCCCCATTCGGGGGATAATTATGTAATAGTGCCTTCATTAATAAAAAGTCTTACTGTCTTTTGGTTTTTGGGTTATGTAATCCCCATTCGGGGATAATTATGTAATAGTGACTTCATTAATAAAAAGTCTTACTGTCTTTTGGTTTAAATATACCCAACACAAGTAGAATACTTTCAGTCATTTCTTAGCAACAATGGGTGGCGAAAGCCATATCGTAACACTGACCTTTCTGGGTAATAGGGATATTTTCCCTGAAAATAATGCAGGTAACTTTACAAATAAGCTTCAGAATAGTATAAATTTAGATCATAATTTGGAGCATGAAGTAGCACTCATCAATATTCATTACCCCAATGAAATATATGGCCTCGTCAGCGGTGAAGTTGATTCCGGAATAGAAATAATTATTACAAAGGTGCGGATATCCATAGGGGGTGAGCCTACTATTACGTCACGTACAGAGGAAACCTACAAGCCTAGATTAAGCATTCTATCCACTGATGCTGGCTATATGGTATCCAGTATAAATGAAGACATAACATACGCTTTGAAGAACATCCTGCCGGTCGAATTTTATAAGGAAAATATACCAGCGACAGGTCTATTAGAATACGACTATCAAAGAGAGAGTTCTACTCAAGTTCACAAAGAGACAGGAAACAAGAGAGGGAATTTATCGAAAAGGTCCTATTCAGGCCGTAAAATTAAAATTTGGAAAAAGAATTGTAGCTACTTTGGGTTTTAATACAGACAAATCATATCAAATTTTTGAAACCACCACAGGGGAACCCATGATTAAGACGCATAATCTGCTGGCACCTTTCCCACCCTCCCCAACATCTGGGGTAGATTTTGTTCTTGTTTATTCAGATATTGTTGAAAGATCTTATTTCGGAAATAAGAAAGTTAATATATTAGACAGCTTTAATGTGTGGGGTAGTAAAATGAGGGGGTATCATAATTACGTGTATTACCCCTTAGGGACAAAGGAATTGGATGCAATATCAATCCGCTTGACTGATCACGAAGGACGAGCAATACAATTTCGTGAGGATAGTAGCACTACTGTATATGCATTCTTCATATTAGGCCGAAGCAGAAAACAATATAAAAGCAAGTACCCAAGCACTTGGGTTTATTCCGGAGTGAGGCATCATGAGGGTTGCGTTTATCCCTCCCTCTCCAGAGGAGTTCAGTATCATATTTACTAGTGACCCCATAAAACTTCAACGAGGAGGGTCTCTAGGGGATATTGAGATATTTAGAGCCCCCAGGCGTTCGCAACAGGGCGGCGGAATTTTTAGCCTATTAGCTGGACTGGTTAAAAGAGTCGCACCCTTTGTAGCAAAAGCCGTCTTACCGTCGGCCTTAGAATTTGGGCAAAATGTTATAGGTGATTTACAGCAGGGAACAAAAGATTTCAGGTCTAGTCTTAAACAAAGGGGGGTAGAAGCGCTAAAATTGACTGGGAGACGCATCGTTACTGGCCGGGGAAAGAAAAGGAAAAAAGTTAAAAGAAAGGGCAAGAGAAGAGTAAATAAAAAGAAAATCCATCGTAGGAATTTAGGATATAAAGACGTGTTTAGCGCGATGTAATTTAGTTCCTGTAAATAAGTGCGTGAGCAAAGACATTAACAATGGCATCTGCTGCTCCGAGAATTGCTGGCCATGTGGGGAATGAATTACCAACATCCTATTTTACCGCTGGCGTCGTAGACAGTTTTCCGAGACCCAACCGGATGTGGATAGTAGAGACATCAGTCACTGATCGCCAGACGTCTTTTATTCTCCCTACTAATCTTACCTCGGGAGGGGCTATCACTGATCGCTATCTCGAATTTCGTATCAATGGCATAGAAGGAACTCTAATTGATTTAGCGAGTCTAGCAATAGAACTTCATTTAAAAGTCACGGCCCCAGATGGAAGTGCGTTAGGTGATACCACAGACGTTATCTTCGTCAATGCTTTGGCGAATACAATCTTTTAAGTCAAGCCAGGTTTATATCGGTGAAAGACTTGTAGAATCAAATCCCCATTTCAATTACTGGTCTTTTATAAAGTTATTAACTACTGCTAAATCCCACACTGTGAAAACAATTGGGCGTCTTGGTTATCTTTTCCAAGATTACAAGGGGACTTCCATTTCAAATGTACTTCCGCCTGATTATTTTACAAAATTTAACAAAATGGAAAAGGAGTGGGTGACTAAGGGAAAATGAGAAGGACTTCATATCATTCACCCGCTTATGCTCGATGTTGCCTCTGTAGATGAATATTTGATGGATAACATAGATGTTCGTATCAAGTTGGAAAGAGCCCCGAATGCGTGGTTCATTAATTCCACTGCAACTATCGATGAATTTAAATTTAATCGCCAAGAAGCTAGACTACACGTTGATAAAGTTATCCCAAGACCACCGGCTTTACTGGCACTCCATCGGGCCCTTTCGAATCCTGATAGTTCCGTGGAAACTGTCTTTAATAAAACACTTTACAGGATGTACGCGTTAGCTCCTAATCAGACTCAGGTAACGTTGGATTTACCTTTCAATAAGGTCATACCTGAAAAATTATACCTAGCTATTGTTAATATGGAGAGCTTTAATGGATTATTGAATAGAAATCCCATTTATTTCGGACATAATAATTTAAGTCATATAGGAGTAACGCTAAATGGTTCCACTTTATACGACATAAGGTCACAATTCCCAGAAAATTATTCCCATCTTTACTACGAGACATTAAAATCTTTAGGGTTAACTGATGATCACCTAATTCATTTTGATTGTTACGATCGTGGACGGACTGTAATTGCATTCAGCTTCAAACCCGAAATTGCATTAATGGATACTCTCGAGGTGGAGAAAAATGGGGACTTGCGGATCAATTTAACGTTTGATCGACAGATTAACGAAAATAGGCTTATTTTATTGTTTGGAGAAACCCAGGGAGTTATAACTATCGATCAAAACCGGAATGTATATTGCGACGTCAGGGCGTAAGACATGAAAGTTTTCCTAGGGAAACTTTCAGCGTAAATACTCAGCCTGTAATAAATGAAAGGTTTTCAAAAAAGAAGGTAAAAATATCCGCTGTTTTCATGATAGGATATTTTTAAAGGAAGTTTTTCCTAATAATAAACAAAAATGCTGTTACAGGTATTTTTAGAATAAGTGTGTGTGTGTTTGTGTGTGTATGTATGTTTAAGACGGTGGGGGTGTTGGGAGTTCACTGCCCCCGCTTTCCATATCGTTATTTGGTAAAAATATATAATGGGGAGGGGTAAAATGACCAAGTAGTCGTACCCTGGAAGTGGTATGAGCGGGGTGTAAGATGAATACCAGAGATATAGAATTTGCTTTGAGGAATAAACTCGGGAATGAGGCGCACTTTTATGGATGCGTATCCACTGACCATTTGGCTGGATTCAAGATACCCTTGACAAGACCTAAATCAATTATACTTATTGCAAATACGCTTGCTTCTTACCAACATCGTAAAGTGGGTTTTTATTATCCAGAAGACCCCATTTCAAAACATCACCTTTTACGACCCTTTAGGTATGCGGCCTGAAGAACATTCGGCGTATGTTATCGAATTTTTACGAAGACATTCCAACATGAAGTGCTTTGGCAATGTTATACGAGTGCAAAATTACAATTCATCTCTGTGCGCGTTTCATTGCTTATATTTCAACCACAGTGTAACTTTAAACGGGGTGTGTGGAGCCATTAGGAAACTGGTGGAACATTTATCACCATCCAATTTAAAGGAAAATGATGTCTCAGTATTACTTTATTATCTTTTACATCTTAACAGTCGTCCATGTATGTATATCTGGCATCACACCAAACCAGAATTATCAATGGAGATTTGTGAGTTGCTAAAACGACGTAAATAAAGCCGATCCGCTTTAGTTATGTATTTTCAAAATATCCTGTATGGTTATTTTACTGATATGTTTCCTAATAATAAACAAATATTAAGTAGTACGTGTTTCTTTTATTATCCTCCCACGTATTTTGGTGTGTATGTATGAACTCATCTTAGACCCTATCCCAAAATATTTTGCTTTTGTTTTTATTATTATTATTATTATTATTATTATTATTATTATTATTATTATTATTATTATTATTATCCAGTTTTAAAGGAAAATGATGTCACGGTTTTGCTTTATTATCTTTTAATCTTTTACATCTTAACACTCGTCCATGTATGTATGTCTGTTCTTAATAATACACAAATATCAAGTACTATGTGTTTTTTATTATCCACCCACGTATTTTTTTATGTTAGAGTATGAAGCCGTCTTAGGCCTATCCTCAAATATGCCAGGGTAACAGTTGGAAGGTCAAACACCTTCTCTGAAGAGAGAGAGAGAGAGGAAGAGAGAGAGAGAGAGAGAGAGAGAGAGAGAGAGAGAGAGAGAGAGAAGAGAGAGCTTTGCCTAGAGTATGAGATTATACGTCAGGTGGGGGTTGGGACAGGTGCTTTAGCCCTATCACGGGTTAGACCTTTGACTCGGATGTAGAGACAGTGCGTGTTTTACCCCTATCATTACAAATAATTAATCAATACAAATAGCTTAGGTGTGAACAACAGAAGACTTGGGTCGGTGTAGCGATTACTGTCCACAGCATCCGGTGAGGCTTGGGACAGGAACTTAGGCCTATCTATGGGTGGAGAACGGAAGTCAAAGGGTTAGACCTTTGACTCGGTGTAGAGGATGCGCATGTTTTACCCTGCACGTCCGGTGCGGGTTGGACAGGTGTAGGTCTATCAACAGGTAGAGAACGGAAGCCGCGGGTTAACCCTTTGACTCAGATGTAGAGACTGTCTGGGCATGTTTTACCCCTATCATTACATATAGACTCGGGGTTACGTGTGATTACGCGTCCGGTGCAGGTTGAGACAGGTGTAGGTCTATCAACAGGTAGAGAATGGAAGCCGCGGGTTAGCCCTTTGACTCGGATGTAGAGACTGTCTGGGCATGTTTTACCCCTATCATTACAAATAATTAATCATTACAAATAGCCCAGGTGGGAGAACGTAACGGGTGGTAAACGGACTCGGTATTACTGTAGACGCACTCTCACTACGTTAATGACGAAAATTAAACCCGTTTTTTAAAAAACACCATAAACCCGTTTTTTTTTAAAAAACAGCTGGGAGTTCCTCGTGTGAGGTAGTTTTTGGAGAATGGGAGATGTAAAGAGAAAAAACTTAAAGTAATACTCTACTTTCGTAAACAATTTCCCTTTAATAGTTCCCGTGCGTATGTCATTACGAACCCTACGACCTTCAACTCTATGTTTGTAAACAAAAATAGTAATAGTTCCCGTACATATGTCATTACGAACCCTATGACCTTCAACTCTATGTTTGTAAACAAAAATAATACTCCACTTCCATCAACAGTGACCTCCTGTAGAAACGTACGTCCTCCAAATCAATGTTTGTAAACAAAACTCTTTAAAAATAGTCCACCTCCGTCAACAGTAAGTCTTTGTGGCCATGGGTTTCTTACGGGTGAGTGTGTACGGCCGTACCCTCATTTCCGGGTGAGTGTGTACGTCCATGGGCTTACTTCAGGGTGAGTGTGTACGGCCATACCTTCATTTCCGGGTGAGTGTGTGTGGCCATACCTTCATTTCCGGGTGAGTGTGTGTGGCCATTTTACAACTACTGAACGACACTTTGTTGACGCCAAAGGTACACTTGTCGCACCGGACTACAAGGCCGTTTTGTTGTAGGCGGTCGAGCACAATGTGCTTGTGATGGAGGTGTTCCTCTTTTGAGAAAGAGAACACAAGATGTCCACGTAATATACACAGAAGGGGAGGTCCCCTAAGATGCCATCCATGAGACGTTTAAAAGTGGCCCCAGCATCACGAAGGCCAAAACAGAAGTAATTGAGGGTGTATGTACCAAAGGGAGTGGTGCTGGCGATTTTGGGGATGTCTACTGGCTTCATAGGCACCTGATAATACCCCTTCAGGAGGTCGAGCGTGGAAAAAACCTTTGCTTTATGCAGGTATGAGGTCACGTTGGCGATGCTTGGGAGGGAGTAGTGATTCGGCTCAGTTTGCATGTTCAGGCGCCTGTAATCCCCACATGGACGGAGGGGGCCGTTTTTCTTCAGGACGATGTGTAAGGGTGACAACCATGGGCTGGAGGCCTTTTGGCAAAGGCCCATTTCTTCCATTTCGGCGAACGTCTGTTTGGCGGCTGCCAATCGATCTGGTGCCAGACGTCTGACTTTGGCAAATAATTGGGGTCCCATCATCTTGATATGGTGATAGATACCGTGTTTGGCAGGAGGTGTGGGGGTTTGGCGAAGTTCTGGACGGAAAACTTCTGGGTACAACATGAGGAGGTAGGCGTAGGCATCCCTGGGTGCGGGGATGTGGAGAACGAGGTTGGAGGGGGCAGGTTGAAGAGGTGTCGACAAGTACGAGTCTGCATTCACTAATCGTCGATAGGTGACATCGACCAGAAGGTGGAAATGAGAGAGGAAATCTGCACCGAGGATTGGCAATGTGACGTCAGCAACGAGAAACTTCCAATTAAATTTGTCGCTTCCAAACGATAATGTGACGAGCCAAGAGAGGCTGTGAACCAAAGGCGAGATGAATGCATCTGAGTACTTTATTATAGATACATCGGGTATATATACACAAGAGGTCCCGGCAAGGAAGGTCACAAAATACAAACATGCTATTTCTTGTCCAGCCGGCAACCAGTTCTGTTAACAGTTAACAATGAAATAGGTAGACATGTTAATACAAGTTGCTGTCAGTACGAGGGGAGAGCGAAGATACAAAGGATAATATATACAAAAAAAGTGAAATGTCATTACTATGTACGATAATGTGATGTACGAGTGATACACTATCTATTGTAATTTTCATTAGACACATGATGACTTGTTTTGTAATGAAGCCTACGTCAGTAGCTTTTTCTCTTGGCATACTTTTTTTAATCTATTCCTCACCTCTACCCTAAAATCACACTTCTCATATTGTTCTAATGAGAATGACACATAATAGAGAGACATTAAGAATAACAGAATGGGTCTCTGATGATTACAAACGAAGTAGGGGAAGGAAGAGAAAACGATGGATTGTTGAACGAAGAAAGTTTGCGGAAGTGGACTGACATAAAAACCATAAACAGTTGCAATTGGAAGGCAATGTCTGAGGCCTTTGTTCTTCAGTGGACTAGTAATAGCTTATGATTATATATATATATATATATATATATATATATATATATATATATATAAAATATATATATATTATATATATATATATATATATATATATATATATATATTTATATATATATATATATATATATATATATATATATATATAATATATATATATATATATATATCTAAATTTATATATGTATATATCTATCTACATATACTGTATATATATATATATATATATATATATATATATATATATATATATATGTGTGTGTGTGTGTGTGTGTGTGTGTTTGTGTGTTTGTGTGTACATGTCTGGGTTTTTTGTTTTGGAGAGGTCTAGTAATGGCTGATGATGATGATGATATATATATGTATATATATATATATATATATATATATATATATATATATATATTATATATATATATATATATATATATATATATATATATGGCTCCGGAGTTTATATTGGTTTTTAGAACATGTTGACACTGTATACACAGGTGCTTTTGTATTAAAGAGAAACCCTCCTTTATTCCTCACCTGTCTAATTTGATAAGGGACTTCAAGACATTCGATCTTGAAAATGTATTGAACCCTGATCGTAACATTGTTTCTTACATGGCGGTTCTGTTATCTCTTTCCATTGATTGACTAAATCCATAGAGGATTCATTGGCTAGATATATAAAAGGATAGTCAGGTCTAAACTAATTTTAGTAAGATCAACCTCCAGTCATCAGGAGTAAAAGTCAAAGAGATAGTTTGTCCATCGTCTTAAACCCAATCCGTCACCTTGTTGCCAGTGAATTCATCGAGATTTAGGGGGTGCATTTCCCTCACACCCAAAACTCTCATTACTCCACCAGGTTGCTCATCCGCTTATACAAGTATAACCGTTGGCAAACATGGATTGCTAAGATATACCTCTCACCCCAGTATAATAATAATAATAATAATAATAATAATAATAATAATAATAATAATAATAATAATAATAATAATAATAGTAAAGGCATTTTACATAACCAATGCAAAACAACACGGTCGTTTACAGCAGGAACATTAGGATTAAAAACTTCCCATTTATAAACTATAATCTCGAGAGTGCTTCCAAAACACAGTTCGAAACATCAACATTTGTATCCATAATCTAAATGTGATGCTACTCCTAGTCGAAAGGAATTGGAAGAGATCTTATACTTTTGAAAAGAATTGAAAACAAGGAAGCAAATCACTGTAGACCTACGAACGCACATACAAATCAGGAGAATTTTGAATGGAATTTAAGCTTATGATATTAGGATTTTGCTAATGTAAAAGAAATCATAGAATTCAAAGGAAGCTAAAGTCATGCTAATCCCTTCTTATGTTTGTATATACAAGAGCCTTTTGATATGTAGACCTACACATTGTCACCAGCTGTAGCAAACCCTCTACGAAACCTTTGACCGATAGCCGAGTGCTAGCTACTATTCCCTGAAGGACTTTAGATAGAGATGATAAAAAGGGAAAAAGGAAAGGATAAAGATAAGGAAAAGGGGAAAGTCTAGACAACCGGTGATACAAGGAAAGACAGAGAGGGATTTTAAGTCGAGTACAATTCTCTAAAGCCTTTTATCCCACAATGAAATATTTTGTTTAATACACATTACATCCATGTGTTTTGGAAATAACTTTCTTCGGAGAGAATGTTAGAGAAAAAAAAATTATTTACAATACCAAATATTAAATATGGTGATAGGATTGATATGACTCAAGTTTCATCTGAATTGCAATTGTTTTAAGTCAAGTTAATCATAATAATGACTGGTAAGCACAGTTCGCTTTAAAGAATCTCGCCGTTGGAGTGAGTTTGTCACTCTTTAATTATTCCTTTTCTTTCACGAATGCTTTCGGGGAGATGTGATTTCATTTGCTCAGAATATATTGGAGAATTCTAGTGAACTGATCCACCTCTAGAAGCCCTAGAATTTAGGGACACCTATCATCAACAGAATAGCTAATTCCCAACTAACAGATCTTTAATATTTGTTCACCATAAAATCAATAGACCAAAATAGGCCAACGGTGGTGCGTTTATGAGCTTTGTTCTTAGACTTCAAGACCATTCTGTACCTTACTGTCCCTCCCCTTTTATCGCCTTCTATCATTACACATGGAACTGCAGGAATAAGCAATAAGAGGTTTTAAAAGGTTCTTGGCCTCACTGTTTTCTTTATCAGGTCCCGACATCGCTGAATACATGCTAAACTGTATAGCCACATATCCTATCTTCAGAAAACAGTTTTGAACAACATTCACACAATCATACAATATATTCAATTGAAGTCGTTAAACCTCGGCCTTAATCCTTTCCACGAGATATCTAAAGGTACAATGCGAAGAGTCTGGGCTACCATAAGACCAGCAATCTTCTTCCCAAAGAAGGACAAATTATGTTTTGACTTATTTATGACCAAGAAAGCTAAGAAAACTCCATTGTGGGATTTCTTTTTATCTTTTATACGTAAATTGTTACTTAATGCTTGTAAAATTGTACATCGATCTACATATCTACCTATCTATCTGTACAAATATATATATATATATATATATATATATATATATATATATATATATATATATATATATATATATATATATATATATATATATATATATATATATATATATATATATATATATATATATATATATATATATATATATATATATATATATATATATATATATGTATATATCTATATATATATGTATATATATATATATACATATATATACAGTCAGCGCGGATCGCTGTGTCCGGGTAGTGGGCCGGACACAGCGTTCCGCGCAAATCGGAGGCATGGGGTTTATCGGGGAAAAAATCGACTGGGACAAATTGACTAACTGGCATCTTTTTATACAAGTTGGCATCTACATATCTGCGTAGGTGGAAGCTAGCCAGTGTGTTTCCTGTAGTCGTGGAGTGAGGTTGTGTCAGGTTGAAAGGGCCGAGTTGCAATCGTTCTTTTGTGAGTTCGCGTGGCATTTTTGTGTATCAAACCCGCCCCCCCCCCCCCCCCCCGTGATGTCTAGACCCCGTACAAGTCACGATGACATTGTTAGAGTGATAACCTGTCATAATTTAGGTCTGCAAACGAAGGAAATCGTGAAGAATACTTGCGTGAACGAGAGGACAGTGAGGCGCTTGGTGGCGAAGTACAAGGCAGGAGGTAGCACCGAGGTCCCTTCTCACTCCCAGGCTGGTTCCCCTCCCCGGAAGATTCCTGATCGTACTTTACATATATTAAAGCGAACCCTAGAAGAAAATCCAACATTAACAGCTAAGCAACTGAAAGAACAGAACCCTAAATTGTTGAGCGACGTCAGTGTTCGTACGATTCAGGAAAACCTGTCGAAGCGCCTCGACTTCGAGAAAGTGATCGCGAGAAAGAAGCCCGCTGTAACTTTGAAACAAAGGCAAAGGAGGGTTGCCTTTGCCAAGACATACAAGGATTGGACCTTGGAGCAGTGGCGTAGTGTCTTGTGGAGTGACAAAGCGACCTTTTGTGTGAGTGAGACGACCGGGAAAAAAGTGTGGCGGCGAAAGGGGTCAGATCCTCTTAAGCCTAATCTCACGGCCAAGACAGTTAAGCACCCAGCATCGCTTATGGTCTGGGGTTCGTTTGCCTACGGTGGTGCCCCAAGCCTTGTTGTTTTCCCTAAAGGCATAACGGTTAATGCTGACCGCTATTTGAACATTTTAAAAGACAATTTAGCGGATTGTTTTGCGGCTACAGGAGCTGAAATTTTTCAGCAGGACGGTGCCCCTTGCCATACGGCTAAAAAAGTGAAAAAGTGGCTGGAAAATAGCGAAGTGAACTATATTCCTGATTGGCCAGGTCAAAGTCCTGATATTTCGCCCATTGAGAACCTTTGGGCGATAGTTAAAGCCCGCCTTCGTAAAGAAGTGACGACCAACGTGACACTTCTCGAGGCGGCGCTCCATAAGGTGTGGGCAGAAATACCTGCCGATATACTACAAAACCTCGCCGATAGTGTTCCTCAACGACTTTTGGAGGTCAAGAAAAGGAAAGGCTACCCTATAGACAAGTAGCAGGGATATTGGTGAGTGTTCAATTAAATTTTTATCAATTTATATTGTGTATTAGTGTAGATATGGGGGGGGGACCAAAATGAATGCACGGCGGATGCTGCCCGGACAGACCGACCCGCGCTGACTGTAGATATATATATATATATATATATATATATATATATATATATATATATATATATATATATATATATGATAATCCTTGTATAAGGATATGTGTAACATGTCAAGGCAAATGAACTCTATACTCATGAGAATTCCACAAAACCTAACAACTCAGCATGTTGTAGCAAGATTGCATCTTGCTTGCGAGGGAAGTCAGTAGCCTTTGTGCGTTTATTTAGACAAGGCGCTCACCTGAGAGTGTCGGCTGTAGACAGTGTATTCACGAACCTTTTGTAATAAAGTGAAAAAAAGCCAAGTTCCTATGTCTCTTTATCCGTTGAAATGAGACATTGGTGTCAGGTGTACAAATACGTCTGTTTGTGTATGCTGTGAGCGAAGTTGTTCTTTGAGCCGGTAAAATAAAAGTTCAAGATGCCTAGATACACAAGGACTAACATAGCAGACGCTGCTGCTGCGGGAGATGAAAACGAAAGAGCAGTTAGATATAGTGAGGCTGATGGAGAATATAAACAGGATCATCGAACAAAGGACTTAGAAAATATTTTAAATAACCTAGTAGAGTTAATGAACAGATTCTTGATTGAACTAGAAGAGGAGCAGCACGTAATCACAGCATATCCAACATACATAAACAAAGTACAAACACACACAAGTGAAAGTACACCTGCACAGCCGAGTGAAGATAACATCGTAGTTCGGAAACTGCCGGAACTCCAGACAAGTGTTAAACCTTTTGATGATCAGCAGATAAATGAAGGGTTTCAATCAATTGAAGTGTTTTTGAGAGACTTTGAAGTAGCCACATATGGGTGGTCAGAAAGAAAAAAAGTATTCAAGTAACTAGATTACAGAAAGATGCTCCGGCAATGGAGGTAATCTGTTGGCCACAAGACAGTTTAAGCAGTTATACTGAAATAAAATGACGTTTAATTGAGAAATATGCCTTGCCCGATGCGAGAAAGGGTACCATAAAAGAAAATTACAAACCAAAAATTCGGGAAGGTGAATCCGTTCTTAGTTTTGCAACTCATATTTTTTGGGATTGTGATTCGTTTGTTACCCGGAGTGATAATATCCCAGAAGGAGATAAAAAAGCAATTGCCCATAAACATATCCGCATATCAGCAAACCCATATATATGTGGTTATTGGTTCGATGACAATCGCTCGTTAGCAGACGTAGTGAGCATGATACATAAGAATTTAGACAGTTTGCCAGAAGAAAAAATCACTGACAATAACTGGCCCGATTCTGGGAAGTTGGCAGCCATGAGAGGCACTCACCAACCACCAAAGTGGGAGAGGGGAGAACGCAGTCAGCAGGTGAGAAGAGACTTCAGATGCTGGTAGTTTGGGGGAGACGGGCACCGACAAGAGCAGTACCCCAACCAAAGGATCACCCGGCTGTTACACTTGTCAGGCCTACGGTCATCTATCTCGAGAGTGCCCAGCAAAAAATGCCGAGGGCGGCCGGGCTGTGGCACACGCACACATCCCCCCACCCAACCTCCAAGGAAATGGAAATGGAGGAAGGGGTAGACGAGGGAGATCAATGACCCCCGCCCCACATGGCATCATAAGCAACAGCCGAGGCTGCTGTGAGAGTGACGACGACGGACTTGGTAAAGCAGGCACTGAGATCTCCATCGATACCCCAAACTTCACCCCCGCAGCGCTAGGGAAAGGACTGGGGCGCTGCGGCGTGGCAGCCAAGGTCATTGGCCCGTGCCCCATATATCCTAATGGCTGGCTAGGAATGTTACCAGTTAGGATTGACCTACCAGATAAATCCATTCAAACGCTGATTGACACAGGAGCCAGCGCTCCACTGATTGAAAAAAGATTCCCGTCAAGCCCTCTACAGTCAGCTGCATCCCTTATCCTCGACACGCCAGAGGAAATAAACTACGTGTAGACCATACAACGATCGTCAACTTTAAAGTGGGATATGTGAAGTTTTCCCACCTTGGGAATTCCAGGAATCGAGGCTATATTAGAGATTGATTTCATAACCAGTAATCAAATATGGATTTTTTGGGAAAAAGATATAATAACAGTAGAGGCAGGAGGGTGCATTTTGCAGATAGAAAGTCATGAGAGAGTACGTGCTCTTGCGGGCACAGAGAGAAATTTAATTAAGGTAACATCTGTACCTGAGAGAGGAGAAGTGTTGTCTCCTCAGACTCTTACGAGCATATCAGTGACCCTGTGTCAGCCTCTTCCAGAAGGAACCAAGGTTGTTGTTAAACCCCATGCCAATTGGGCGCACGTAGTCTTAGAGGGCTTATCAGAAATAAAAGAGAACAGAGCTGATATAACAATAGTTAATTTGTCAAATAAAAGAGTTGTGTCATAAAGTGATTCTGTGTGTGAATTAGAATTATGTGAAATTGCTAATAATGGGATCTTGGGAGCCACAACTCCAGCCTGCACAGACGAATGTACTCAGAATTTGATTATGCAAATGTGAAAACTATGTCCGTTAGAGTATCAACCTGTAGTTAGTGACGTTGTTAATAATTATTCCGATATAATTGCAATTGGAGATGAGCCACCCAGGAGGATTGATCGATTTCCCTATAGCATTAAAACTGAGCAGGAGGAGCCGATCAGGTCAAGGCCTTATAAGGTACCCATTCATTTACAGGGAGAGAATGAAAGGGAAATTAGTATATTAAGGGAACAAGGAATAATCGAGAAGAGCAAAGCCCCCTGGGCTTCTCCGATTGTGGCTGTTAGGAAAAAGGATGGCTCGGTAAGATTGTATGTTGATTCTAGGAAGTTGAATGCAGTCACTAAAGATAATACATCTCCATTGCTCTCGATCGAAGAATTTCTTGTGAAGGTATCGGATAGCAAATATTTTACAACTATTGATTTGAAGTCCGGATACTATCAAATACCCATTCAGGAAGACAGTAAATGTAAAATGGCATTTATAGCCAAAGATCAATTATTTCAGTTTAATTTTCTTCCTTTCGGTGCTAAAAATGCTCCAAGTCATTTTTCTAAAATAATGATGGTGGTTTTGTCTCCATTAATTAGCCATAATGCTCTTGTTTATTTAGATGATATCATAATTACAGGGAGAACGACCAAAGAACATAATAATAATATTCGTAAAGTTTTAGAAGCATTGCAATGTAAAAGTGTGAAAATAAATTTGTCAAAGTGCAAATTTTTCTGTAAAATGGTCGAATTTTTAGGTCACATAATAACCCCAAAAGGTATCCAACCCTGCCCCAGTAAAGTAAAAGCTATTAGAGATTTCCCCAGGCCCCGTACCCCTAAGGAAGTAGCGGGGTTCCTTGAGCTCGCTGGGTATTACCGTAAACTCATAAGAGGTTTTGAAGAGATAGCTAGATCCATAGATGCTATAAAAAAACGAAAAGTAATAAATTGGGGAGTGGAAGAAGAAAGGGCCTTTAACCATTTGAAAACTACTTTACCTACCAATGACTTATTCGCACATCCTAGATTTGATTGCCCGTTTTTAGTGACTACAGATGCAAGTAGCTTAGCTATTGGTGGCGTAGTTTCTCAACGAGATGATAAAGGTAGAGAGCGACCCATTTGTTTTGTTTCCAGGGCATTAAAAGGGGCAGAAAAGAATTTTAGTACATTCGATCGAGAGGCTTTAGCTATCCTTTGGGTTCTAGAGGGGCATTGGTTCTTTTTGTTAGGTTAATTGATTGAGTTGCAAAGTGATCATCGCCCTTACGTGGCTTGTTTTCTAAAAGAGATTTGACATCAAGACAAGCGAGATGGATTGAAAGATTATTAGAGTTTAATATAAAGGATTTTTACCATATAGAAGGTAAAGCTAACAAGGTAGCTGATGCCCTCTCTAGAGGTGCAATAATAGGAGTAACAACTAGGGCACATAAGGGGAACGAAGAACGTAACCAAAATATTGAAGACCCCCATCAAAATAGAGAAAATAGAGAACGGCATGGGAATTCACCTGAGGAGCGATCAGAAAACGGGATCGGAGAGAGAGAGAGAGAGAGAGAGAGAGAGAGAGAGAGAGAGAGTTACAGATCTTATAGAGAGAGAGAGAGAGAGAGAGAGAGAGAGAGATGGGAGTGGTGAAGGTGAATATATGTGGATGGCTGAGGACAAGACCAAGGGTGTCCAGAATGAATGCCCTGATGATGCAGGTTTGATTGACTTGGGAGGTTGGGACATAAAAGAAGTCCGAGAGGGACAGAAAAAAAGAGGAATGGATGGAAAGAGTGCGAGCAGTGATTAAAGGGGAATCGGAGAGTTATCCATCATTTCTGATTGGGCATCGTGAGAATTTTTTTTTATAGAAAATGATATCTTATATTGTGCTTACGGGAAGAGGGAAGGGGAATTTTGTGCACGAGTAGTTCTTCCTCCCTCTTTAATTAAACGAGCCATCCACATTGTACATGCAAATCCGTATGCAGGGCATTAAGGTATTGATAGAACATTAAGGAGCGCACGTGAATCCTTCTTTTGGTTAGGAATGAAAAAATCTATAGAAAATTATATAAAATGTTTTCATGCATGTAACTGTTTCAAAAAACATAAAAATACTGTACCGGAAGCCAGAAGTGGCCTGTGATTCCTAATAAGTTTTATAGGGACATATGGATGTGGTCGAGCCTTTTCCTACTGGTTTAACACAACACGAGTATATATGAGTATTTATGGATGCATTTACTCGGTACACTCATAATTACGCAATGTTGAATAAATCTGCAAATTCTTTAGGCCAGGTGCTGTGCTCTTTCATTACTAGGTTTGGTTGCTCGAAAATTCTGATAAGTGATAATGGTCTCGAGTTTATAAATAATGTGGTGAAATCAGTCACGGACTTGATGAAAATTGAACACTTTTCAGTGACCGCATATTGACCTAGGCCTTCAGCTAATGGGTTAGTGGAATCGAATAATAGGGAAGTAGTGCGAATCTTACGTTCCTTGGAATAGGCAGGATATCAAATGCATGAGAAATTCATGGAACAAGCAGGATGTCAAATGCACAGTAATAATCCTTGGAACAGGTAGAAGGATATCAAATGTACAAAAATATTCCTTGGAATAGGCAGAATAATACCAAATGCATGAAAAATTCATGGCACAACAAGGATATCAAATGCACATTAATTATCCTTGGAATAAGGAAGATATCAAATGCATAAAAATAATCCATGGCAGAAGGATTTCAAATGGAAAATAAAAATACCCTAGAGCAAGCATAAGGAAATTAAATGCATAAAAAAATCCCTGAAACAGACAAAAGGATATTAAATGCACACAAAGAATCCTTGGAACATGCAGAAGGATATCAAATGGACAAAAATAATCCTTGGAACAAGCAGGATATCAAATGCAAAAAAAAAAAAAAAAAAAAAACTTTGAAACAAGCAAAAGGATAATAGATGCAAAAAAAATATTCTTGGCGCAAGCAGAATGAAATTAAATGTACAAAAACATGATAACTTTATTAAACATCCTTTTGCACAGAGCACAACTCTATCATTGTATATTTATTTCTATGATTTATTTTCATAGCTGGCAACTAACTTTCTTTATCCCTTTTGCCTTTTTGGTGGATCTTGGGCGTTCTCTGTAAGCAATAGAGCTCAAAAGGTGAGTCTTCCATATGACATTTTCGACCCTATTATTGTCTTCTCATTTGCTTGTTTTCGTTGACGCAGATAAAAGTGAGGCTATTTTACGTGAGTTGTGACCATTTATTTCTTCGGTAACTATCTATCTTCACACGAAACTCTACATGGAATTTTTTCAAGATATTTTTGTTCGTGTCTTCCTCGAATAAAGCTTAATAAATAAGTATCTGACTTATTGAGGGTCATGATCTGATATAAGAAATATATCCTGAAAATATAAAAATAACAACACACAGATATTTGAATTTTAATTCTGTGCAATGCTAGCAGAGTTAGTATCATATTTAATATGGACACGTTACGTTCTATCATGAGCAAAATCTCTCTCTCTCTCTCTCTCTCTCTCTCTCTCTCTCTCTCTCTCTCTCTCTCTCTCTCTCTCTCTCTCTCAAGTCAGAGGTAGACTGACCAGTTGTACACCTAAAAGTGAAGGAATGGTATTAAAAGACACAATGATTCCATCACTGAGTCTGACTATGAGTAGCCTTTGTTAAATTATAGCCATTATGAAGTATATTTTAGTTGAGCAAAATTTTCTATCACCGTTATATGTTTATGAATATGCTCTTGGTTGAACTTTTCGACATCATTACTATTATATATAAAAAAGATCAAAAGCTAAACTGGGATGGACAAGAACATTGCAAGTACGAAAAAGTGTGATAATCAAATAAAAATAAAAAGCATGATACTATATCATTCTACTCACACTTGAATGACCTTTTGTGGAGTTTTTTCAAAGGTGCGTGATTTTCTTATAAGTTTCTGTGCTCTATCCTTTGATTAATGAGATTCTACTTTGTCTTTTTTATTGTGAGAGAACGTGTCATACATATCTCCTTTTCTTTGGTTATTCGGAAAAAAAAATTACGATTGACTCTGTAATTTATAAAACCCTTTGATCGACTTTTTGTTAATACTTGGATACCAATTTCTATGATAATCATTTTGTGAATAACATTATTGGTTGGTAAGAACATCATTACTCCTCTTTGTTTATTTGTTTTAGAATGTTGTTTCACAGCCGTGGTAAGCACAATTACTGCGTGCGTATTTAACTAACTCCTTCAGGACGTTGATGGATATAACAGTCCTTTTAGATGTGTTTCCACCACCTTTGGCCAAATTTTATAACGACAATGGAATACAACAAGGGAGATTCATTATGGTCTTTTGTTCATTTACTGGACGACAGGATATCTTATGTCTTAACCACCAAACAATTTAGATTCTGAATCAAAATGTTTATTCCAAGAACTGAGGGAAATGCGAATTTCATATAGGCAAATCGAAATTATTTCGGGCGATTTATCACTAGCGGTTGCCATTTGGTATTTATCCTACTTTATTAATTAGGGCTTTGATGTCCCAGGACGACGATGTTAAGGGTTATCGTAATTACATAATACAGAAATTGATTTACTAGAATTATCAGTTCCACCCTATCAAAATAATGATTTGACCCAAAATTGCAAGCCATCACTGATGAGGTTTATGGTGGTAATTCGTCTAAATATTTAACTAATCCAATGATACATGGTTTCAATGACTTAGTTTTATTGAGGTAACTAGTCTCTACAATTACCTAACCTATGTTAAAAAGTTCCACTGGTTTGGTTTTTAGAAGTAATCCATCCAAATACAATTTTGACCTAATGTTGACTTCAATGAAGGAAAATAAATAGCGTTCTCCAGTCTATGAAAAGCTCCCAGATGTTATA
>NC_090744.1:63426752-63471752 GCF_036898095.1 Palaemon carinicauda | reverse complement strand
TTATTTTCATTTTTATGCTCCTTCACATTATTTGTTTTCTAAAAAAAATGAGCATTATTTTCCTGATCTGGATTTATTTAATCTTTTTACCAAATGTCGCTTTTTGTTAGTTTCGCTTTTTAAGAAAATCTCACGCCCTTAGATTTATTGTCAGTTTTATGGGACAACATAAGTGCTGATACATCGGTATATTGAGTCAGCAGACTATTACTTTGCAAATGTATTCTCCTGTGAATGGCCAGCAAAAAAAAAAAAAAAAAAAAAAAAAAAAAGATAAAAAAAATCGAATAATTTATTGCCCTTTGTCTCGTGACTGGGAAATACGAATAAATTTTTCTTGATGTAAGTAAATGAAAGACCTGACTGATTTGATATAGTTCATTTGTCGATAGTGGTAATTTTCATACTAAATTGCCATTATCGCACATTTTTTATGCGTATTTGACTTATGAGTTTCAAGAGATAGATCATCCAACACAATTGGCAATTATCTAGAAAATGAAATGCCATTCCCGTTCTCTATCCTTATTGACGTCGGATATAAAAACGTACATTTAACTTAATGCTCGGAGTTTATAAAGAGAGAGAGAGAGAGAGAGAGAGAGAGAGAGAGAGAGAGAGAGAGAGAGAGAGAGAGAGAGAGAGAGAGAGAGAGAGAGAGAATATTCTCGGGGGTATTTTTTCTTTTGTAACTAACAAATTATACAAATCTTTTGCAGAAAGAAAAATGTTGTAACATACGATCGCACTTTACAAATATTGGCGTCTTATATTACCTTTTGTTCCATGGCCTCCAGCGAATAAGCGTTGGGTCAAATGTTGCAAGATCCCGAAGCCTGGAGAGGTGTTCGGTTATCTTGACACTTTCTGGTGCCTCTTTAGATGTCCACATATTAATACAACTGATTTATATCCTTGAATTTTCTAAGTACCTATACTACCAAACTTTTTTTTTTTCTTTGCGTTAGGGCAAGTCGATATGCCACTTCAGAAACGTCAATATATTTTCAACATATCATTTTATTCTCCCTATTCCAGACTGAAGTAAAATAACCTGATCAGAATTCATACTTTTTTTTTATTTGCAATTTTGTAATGGTAGGACAATTTGCATATTGTCACTTTTACTTTCCTATCGATAATGAAATTTGCCTAATCTGCATATATTTTGTGGTATATAGATGTAGGTTATAGTGACTGCAACATGCACATAAAACAAGCAACACATATAAATAAAGAAGAGTGCTTTGTCTCCATTTCTTCCATGCAGCGCACATAGTAACCGCTATTGGATTTCACTTAATTTAAACGACAAGAGTATTTGATTGTAACATGAACTAATCTCAACTCAATTTCTAATTACCGTTTTTAAATTATCCTTTTTTATGCCAATGTCAACCTCACTGACAAATGCTGCTGAGTGTACAGATGCAATTGTTACCCTTTGGGAGCCTGTAAATGTAGGTGGTATAACAAAATAAAGAGAGTTAGGAGCTCATCTTATCCTATGTCCTAATCACTCCTGTCACGTTGATGACCTATTAAGTGCCTTGAGCACCCAGTCCGCCTCCCAGCTTACCTCTTCGGCTGTTGTATCCTTCAACGATGTCCACCACCGACCCAATATCATATGTCCACGCAGCTATAGTGAAATCCCTGCCCTTCACCGGTAGAGATGCGTTTGCATAGTTTCAGTGTGCCGAGGTTCGGTTCTGCATCAAGGGTATGACCCACTTAAGCAGCAAAGCAGATTATCATTGCAATCTTCTACGACACCTTCCCAGAAATCTCAGCTTTGCTTTGCAAGTGAAGGGAGACCTCCATATATTATGAGGCCCTCAAATCATACCTCCTGGAACAGTACTCATAGTTGCCAGATGCCCTTAAAGCTAAGATTTTTCAGCTCTCTCAACAACTACAAGGTGATTAAAAGGCGTTGATGGCCGTCAGTCATATGATCACTATTGCTAGCCTTCAGCCTCCTGTAGATGGTTTTTCTCATAAAGTAAGCCTACTTCATGCCCTTTGTGTACAAAGACTGCCGAGCTTGTGTAAACCCCCCTAACCAATGTTGACCCAATTCCCAATACAGATCTGATGACTTGAATCAATGCCCTTTCAGACAGCCACTTCCCCACTGTAAAGAACATCATCAACGTGTCCACTCTTGACAAATGGGACAACTATTTAATGCCGATTGAAGCTGAAGAGGATACTGTAGGACATCAACACCCATCTCGTGACATGCCTGGGCAGGAACAAAGCAACCAACCACCCAAATATGACAACCAAAGCCTACGCCACAATCAATGTCCTAACAGCCTCTGGATGACATCCCTCACCTTCCAGATTTGAGGTTTCTACCAAGAAATTTGCTACCGGATGTCAATGATAAAATAACTAAGTATTCCATCGCCTGAGGCAGTGGGCTTTTCATTAGGCAATCTCATCTTTCTGTATGATATAGTTTATAATGTTTGCTTTCTGGCAGATACTGGTGTGTGCTGTTTCCTTCTGCATATTATCTCTTAGGGGTGGTAACCCTTCATTTAAAGCCTACTGATGTCCTCCTAGTGGCTGGCAATGCATCTGTTATACCCATCAATAGTCACAAGATACTGACAGCGTTGTTTGGGTATGCCCTATACCAGTGGAAGCTCATCATTACTGGTGTTATACTGCCTCTCATCAGTGCAGATTTTCTCGCCTATTCCACTTCCTGGTTGCCGTTGCATGACAAGGCTTAGTCAATGCCAGCTCAAACCTGTCCACACCTTTTTTACCTGCTCTTTGCAATCTCTCTTTCCACATCTGCACATCCATGGCTGCCTACCCCCAACCTACTCATTTTGCATCAAGGCATTTTTTGCCCAGAACTATGCCCAGAAGTATTCAGTACCCTTTCAAGACAATCGTGACATATATTTACAAGATTCAAACTTTTGTCTCCACACTGCTTGACATCTGCTAAACACACATTTGCCAAAATGAAAGTAATGGGCCTTCGTCAAAAGGTGCCAAACTCATGGCGATTTCCCATCCACATCGTCTTGACGAAGGATGAATCCTTATGTCCTTGTGGGGATTACAGGTATCTCAACATCCAGCTCGAGTTCGACTGACCTCCTATCCCCATCATCGCCAAGATTACCTCCTACCTTCACAGTGCTAAAGTATTTTTTACTCTTGGCCTCTTAATGAGCTATTAACACGGACCCATGAACCTGAAAAACATCGGAAAGATAGCCGTCACCACACATAGCACATATACTTTAAATTACTACTACTTTAGCCTTCATAATGCAAGGGGGCCACATTTCAATTACTCATGGACGGAATCTTAGGTGACCTCTTCTGTGTATGTTACTTATATGACATACTGGTATTATCCTCTTTCAAAGAAGACCACTTTCATCACCTATACATCATCCTCAATTGCCCGCAGCAGAATAGCATTTCAGCCAGTCACGTACGGCAAGTATACCTTGTAGCCAAGTAAGTGGCATTCTATGGTCATCACATAATGCCTGAGGTATCCACCCCCTCCCTGAGAAGGTATGAGCAGTACAAAAATTCCACATGCTAAAACTGTCAAAGCTCTGTAGCATTTCTTAGGGCATGGTGATAATGCTATCACCGGTTCTGCCCAGCCATCGCCACCACTCTTGTCCTCCTCTAAAAACTCACCAAGAAAAATTCAGAAATCTGGAAGAGAGGCTATCGCACCTCAGGTTCAGTAATTGGTAGGTGTGAAAATAAAATAAGACAATTCTTTAATAACTTCAATGTATAAATCACAAAACGGAGCATATATTGCTCAAACATGCTCTATTGAGCAAAATATCTTAAATAGCCTACTATTAATATTCACAATATAATAATAATAACCTCCTCACACTTCCCCTCCTCCATTCTTAAACTAGAAGAGAGAAATTACTTTATAACACGTGCACTAGAAGCACCATCGGTTGTGTTTCTCCCATAAAACAAAGGTTTAGATATCGTCTTGGCTTGTTTCCAAGGATCCGCAAAAAACCATATTCTATTAAACAAATGTGTATCCATGAATAGCATGGTGACATCTGTTGTGAAGGGATTAATGTATACATTACAAATAAAAATAAAGGAAATAGCATTAGCTAGTAACAGCAGAACAAGCACACAAGATATTTACTTTCATTATTTCCAACAAATAGTACAGTTCAATTACGTTGGCATGAAATAAACTATGGAAAATCGGCCTCTGTATAAACAGTAATTATATCAATAAAATAAAGCAAATGAAATGCTCATGATAATATGCAAATATACTTATACATCAATATGATACAGGGCTGATATATATAAATATATACACATATATATTAATTTGTCACAGAGGCCCCTTTCAGGAGGCAGCCTTCTTCAATGCAGATAAAGCTCTATCAACTACTACTACTTTCTGCTCTCTCATGCCAAATGCACTTTCCCTACTCTCCACTGAAGCCTCTGACGTTGCTGTAAGGGTAGTACACGAACAAATGATCAATGGATCATCCTGCCAATTGGCCCTCTCCAGTAGAAAACTTTCTAATGCAGAATCTAGTTACTTTACCTCCATATGTTAAATACTGGCAGTGTATTTGGCTTTCTGTCATTTCTGTCACTTCTTTGAGGGCATGTCCTTTGTCATTTGTATGGACAACATGCCCCTTGTGCATGTCTTCCTTTGACACTGATCCCTGATCAACCTGCCAATGCCGACATCTTTCTTCTATTTTCTTCTATTTTCAGTTTGACCAACTGAATCCCATAATAAACACTATTATTATTATTATTATTATTATTATTATTATTATTATTATTATTATTATTATTATTATTATTATTATTATTATTATTATTCCCGGAAACACGTGGCTGCCCTCCAACTAGGAATGCGCGACAAGGCCTTGGCATAAGCCCAACGAAAGGACACTGAGTACCAAATCTACAGGACATTCAGCATGTCTTTCTGTTGGGAAAATGTTTCCTACTAAAACTCCAATGCCACTTTCTTGTTTATGTGCGTACTCGTAGGCGAAACCCGTGAATACCTTCCTTCATGCACAGACAGACGTTTTAATTGATCCATGGCCTCTCACACCCATCATGATGATCTAATGCACATCTATTGAAATTAAGTTCACATAGCAAAGCATTACTAAGGATCCCAAGGATTAGGTCCATGTCTCTACTTCATGCCAATCTTCACAGGTACATCAAGAAATGAATTTGGGTGAGGGACCTCATTAAACTCAGCGCTGTGTTGCTTTCATTAGGTTAACATAGTTGTTCTTTTCACAGCCATTGATTGGTGTACTCATTATCTTGAAGCCATCTCCATGCAAGATACAACATACAGTCATGAACTAAGGCCTTACTTTATGGATGAATAGCAAAATATAGCCTCCCACAGCATATTACTTCCCACTGAGGTAACATCTTCATATTTAAATTGCAGACATTATTACGGTATCTACTCGGCATCACTCTTCATTACCCTAACATTTCATTACAACTCTGCAGCCAAGAAAATGGTAGAATTTTTTCATTTTATCTTCAAAGCTGCTCTGAAGTCAAACTATACCAAGTCTAGATGATTTCCCCCAGCTTCCCTTAGACCTACTTGGAGTGAGGACTACTCGGAAAGTAGTATCAGCAGCAAATATATTACCCGGTGACTTGTGTGTTGTACTTGTGGATTTTTTTTTGACCCCCAACTCCTCCAATAATCTTCAGCACCTACGTCAAGTTGTGGGAAAATTAACCCCCTTTTCGTTAAACATACAAGCTACCAACAATGCAGCACATACCGGACGATATACACACTGTAACACACGTCCTCATGCTCACCAACACTTTAAAGCCAAAGCTTACACTCCAATACATGGACCCATTTGTTGTCAGCCATCGTACTCTAAAACCGTTCCTCCTGAACATTTGTGGAAAAGAAGATTGGGTCACCATTGACCATCTAATAGCTTCGTACCTCAAGAGTATAACTCTCTCAGGCAAGTAGCCTTCTTTCGCATCCATGTCTGCTTCGGGGATGGGTGAGGAAGAAGAACCATTCAATGAGCTTGCGACAAGAAGTGCACATACAAATAGAGAACAATGCTGTCTCTCTTTTTCTTCCATGCAGATTGCATAGTAACCGCTATTAAATTCCCGTCAATTCAAGAAACACCCTAATTTTAACTGTATTTTTATTACTGTTATTTTTTGATCATTTTATGCCAATGTCAACCTTCTTGATAAAGCCATTGAATGACTCATGTAATTGCCACCCTTTGGGAGCATATATATACTTGTGTTGTTTGCTACCTAAAGTAATTTTGCCACATTATGGTGGTGGTTATCGTGAAGTCACGAACTGAAAGAAAAAAAATTTCTTCAAGTGGTGGCAAAACCTCCCTTTATGAGATTTTTAGGAACATTGGCCTCAAATATGCCAAGATTGATAACCGTGAATTACTTATGAGGAGTTCGCCATTAATTAATACCTCTTTCAGGTATGCCACATGATGATCCTGATAGTTTGATTCTAGATATTCCGTGAAGATTTGCCTATTATGTTGTACAGAAAAGCTAGTTCTAATATATGAAAGTTATGCATTGTGCTAGAACGGAGAAAAAATGTGTATTCCTAAACATACCGTCGGAAATACATGTCTGCATTTCTCGTAAAGAGTGCAAATCACAACATAATACATCAAAACCATATGGAAAGAAAAGGCAAAAAATAAAATTAAATAAAACTGGCTTATTGAAGGAAGGTGCATATAAAGCTGCAAGAGCTCCCTTTCTTTTAAAATACATATTCTTTGTGATGGTGGTTCATTATATAATGTATGATGTTTGCAGCTCCGTTTTGTGTGGATACTCAGATTAGGAAAATAACATTCCATGGTCTGTCATATCATGTATTCTAAACAAAACTATGAGCCATTGACAGAGATAACTGAAATAAAAGGAAAACCCTTTAAGGTTAATGTCTGTAGAGCTATACTATGATATAAAAATATAATGCCATTTGGTATAACAGAAATTACATAAATACATATTTCACATAAATTAATGAAGCTTACCACAATTTAGGGGACTTGTATTCACCTAAAACAAAAGAGTAACAAGAACATTAATGGTAGCTATTCCTTTGCTTCTAAAACTGAGAAAGCAGTTGTTTTGATTGTGTTAATTCTACCCTGCAGACCGGGAAACAATTAATTCTATGTGGTAGGCTATACTATAAGTACTGTTTCTCAAAATATATGTAAATATCTAACTGTGTATGTCTATAACAGTAACAATGGCTCCCCTAATTGCAATAACAATTTAATCAATTATTATACTATTGGGGAATGAATAAGAGACCCTACAAAATAAAAGCTTACTGTACTGTATATAGGTGGATATACAATATTCCATATAAAATATAAATATACGGTTCATACTTAATGACCTCTTATATCCTCCCTGATGGGGACTTTCTTGTTGTACTTTCTAATAATATTACAACTGAGTGTATGGACCTTTTCTAGAATTTAGGATGTCTTGTGGCGTTTGCCATTCTCATCAAGCCACGCATCTGATGATAACACTCATTTTTCTAACATGGCCAGTTCCATCTGGTTTGGTTTACACTACTCGGCCTAACATCCACTTATTGCGAGGTAGATTATAGTCTTTGATTAAATCCATATCATCAATTTCTACATTTCTTTAAGGTTTTAACCATTTTGGCGTGTTTGTAGAGATTGTAAAAATTCTCTTTGCCATCTTTTCCATAACTAATTAAGAAGATATTATACACGATATCTATTTATTTATTTTTTTAATATATCCTCTTTTACAAAATTACCTGGTGTCATAGGTTCTGCATTTAAAGGATCATTCAAGTTATCTGTAGATAATGGTAGCTTGTTTACAATATTTTTTTGCTTCAGACATAAAATGTTCTCAAAGACTAATTATCTAAATTTTACTATTGTTAGACAATAATACGTTCAAAAATTTTCTAGCAGTTCTTATTTGTCTCTCCCAGACACCACCCATATGGCTTGGATCAGGAGGGTTCATTTTAAATATTGAAAGTCCACATTGGTGCTTCAATAATTCTTTTTTTTATATTTTCGACATTAATTTTTCAGAGGCACTTTACAAACTCTTCTTTTACACCAATAAAGTTGATAACTTGATATGGACGCAGTTGTGCGCAATGGCCTTTTCTGCAAACAAATCCCCTATAGGCCTTTAAGAAAGAATCTGTACTAAGAATATGGGTTGTTTTAATGTGCATTGCCCTATCTGATATACAGATAAATAATGCGCCATGCCTTTGAGATCTTTTCTATCTTCCTT
Organism: Palaemon carinicauda; assembly: GCF_036898095.1. NCBI lineage: Eukaryota > Metazoa > Arthropoda > Malacostraca > Decapoda > Palaemonidae > Palaemon > Palaemon carinicauda. The sequence goes on along the minus strand of NC_090744.1, from coordinate 63,463,370 downwards.
AATTGTAAATGGACCAAAATATTTCTAATCTATCATTTGGCAAATCAGCCATCTTCTGTGTCAGAGCATCATGTCTAGTTTTTCGGCATGTACCACCTTTTGATATATATTTTGCTCTTAAGGATGATCCACTTATTATCCAGTAACCCCAAGATCTGATTTCATTTAAAGTTAAATTTCTACACTGATTGTGTACTTTATTATGATAGTGACAGATTAACAAATCTGTAATATGACTATTTTTCGGCAAAATCCCAGTATATTTCACAAGGACATCAAAATTACTTTTGTGTAAGGTATCACTATCAATAAATGGATCAAGCTTGTACAAATTACTAGATGTTCTTAAACATTTATCATATTTTTATTGCCAACATTTAATAACTGATATTCATATTGAAAAGCTTCTCTTTGGACTAATTTAATCATGGTAATTTCTGCATTGATTAGTTTTCCTACAGACACAGGAACATACTCATAACATAATGATTCCTGTTTCAATTTATCAATAAACCTATTAAATAGAACTAATAACCTTCTAGCACGTGTCCAATCTGAGAAGTAATTAAGTTTGGTAAGTATGGTAGCATAATTGTTATCAGTGTTAGCTTCCAGTGACACTTTCTTTAATTCTGGATCTTTTTCTGCAAGTTTATATGAACATAGATTTCATTAGCCTTATAATCTTTTAAGAATTCAGGTCCATACCACTGCATATAGTTACTAGTCAGATCATGAACAGACATGCCTCTTGGACATAAATATCCCTTGAGGAAACATATTTCCACTGTTCAGGTAAGTTATGATTTCTAATTTCCTCAACTCTGTGAGCGACAAAAAATAATCTGCTTAGATTGATTAGCTATGTATCTAACAATAATTGTACTATCTACCAAAAAAAAAAAAATTATTAATATAGACCTTTAAAAAATTTTTTGGAAACTACTCATATTTACAGATACTAGTGCAGCAGTGAGTTCTAACCTAGATATAGTGGAAGATTTCAAGGGAAACACTAGTGATTCAGCCATAATTAATCTAGTATGTACTTGTCCTTTAGCATCTGTCATTCCTAAGTATGAGCATTGACCATAACCCATCTCACTAACATCAGAAATATTTATTCAATTCATAGTCTATGACAGTCATATTGACAGGTTTATAACATCTCTCAACCTTAAAATGTTTCAATATGGGTAATTGAGATAAAAAAAAAAATTCCCGATCAGTAATAACAGTTTCGGGAATATGATCATCCCAGCCAAGGTCTCGCTTACATAGGGTTTGAAGAATTTTCTTACCTGTATGAATGAATGGTGATATCATGCCAAGAGGATACAAAAATGAGCTAATTGTGGCTAAAACATTTATTCTTGTACTAAGCCTTTGAAGGCCTTTGACATTGAAATTAAATGTATGTGTTTCGGTACCCCACTCTATAACTAAAGTGACATCCTTTGTCGAATCAAGATTCTTAACTGATTGAGCAACTTCATCAGGACACATAGCCGTTGAAACTTCAATATGATTGGCAACAAATTTGTGCAAATAGAAACCACCCCTTTTACATATCATTTGACTGTCTTTGGATAAGTTTATGTCTTCCTCCACTGTAGCTATAGACATTAGGCCATCATCAACGTAAACGTCTTAAATGAACTTTGCTGCCTTTTCAGTATTGTTATCTTTAAAGTTATCAGCGGCCACTTTCAAAACATAGTTCGCAACAGATGGAGAGATTTCAACACCAAATACAGTAGACACACAGTCATCCTATATTGAACAATGTCACCTTCTAAAATAATTCATTATTATCAAACCACAGAAATCTTAAAAGATTTATGTGTTCTTCATTTACTAAAACTTGGAGATACATTACTTTTACATCACAGGTAAATGCATTACGATGATTTCTAAACCTACGCAAAATATCAGGTAGATTATTTGACAAGTCACGTCCCCTAAACAGTCATTCAAATTTACATTTCTATACAAAAAAAAAAAAAAAAAAAAAAAAAAACAATCAAATACTACCCTGATTTTACAGGCTTTGTGGGACGATAAACTCCGATGATATGGAATAAACCAAACCTCTCCATTAAAAACGGATGATTCATTCAAAGAAACCCTTTCAGCATAACCCTTATCTATCATATTTTTCATGAAAATTATACAGTCGTTCTTCTTTCTGACTACCTTGGGAAGCCTTTGCTTTAGGTTGATTAGTGTCTTTTTGGACTACTAACTTATCATATGGGAAATGAGTATCACCGCCTTTGAGTGGTAATAGAATTTCAAACTCTTATGCATCATTAATCTTAATATCATTACTAACAATTTCAATAAACTCTCTTTCTTTCTTCTACTGACCAGGCTGCCTCATCAATACTACCATTACTTAAAAAATCTGATTCAAATATCTTCTTGACATGATGAGGCTCATACATTTCTTTCACCTTAATAGGTACTGTAAAAATATTATTTGATCTTTTGGAATCTATTTCAATTTCTTCAACTACAGTTCTATTAACAACAACAACTGTTTCTGAATTATTCTCTGTGGCATTTACATTACCAATAATTCCCCACCCAAGTGCTGCTCACTGACCATAGGGCACATTTTCAGAACCAGGAATGATTTATAATGGTTTGACATTTTTTATACAGTTTATACCTATCAATAGGACTCTCTCAACGTCAGGCTTGTAATCCATTATTCTTCCAGTAATTTACTGAATATGAGAACATCTAAAAGCTGAATATGTTGGGGGATTTGTGCTTTTCTTACGGGTAAGGTTTTTCTAGAGTAGGTATATAGTAAATTTACGGTAGTGTTCTCCTTTTTGTTAATATATGTTAGCAATTAATTCTATTAGTTACAGTCAGTTTATGCTAGGCATCACCAGAACTTTGCCTTTTTATCAAGTTTTCATCATGGAGAACTGTTGGGTGCCGTCGCTTGCCTTTAATACATTTCCTTGGTCTTCTATAATACCTTGAATAATAACAAACCTTGAAACAACACCTACACACTTTTTATCTGCCAAGTATTTATTTCTTTGAGCAATATCCATTTTTTAGAACTCGGGACACTTCTCCATATCACGTTTTTGTCTACAGTAATATCATGTGAAACTTACGTTCATTTAACTCTCACCTTATTTCTTATTCTTAGATTTATTTTAACCAGATTCAGCATTTGTAACACTATTACCTTCATAAAGTTTAATAACAAACTGTGTGCGGTTAATAACCTTACCCTGTGGCTGCTTTTCTTTCGGTGTAAATACTGGATCTCTCTTAATAGGTGGACTGTAAGATCGTGTTGGAATGAATGCCTCATTAGCTTCATCTCTTATGAACCTTGTAACCTCTTCATAAGATAGATATTCCTCTTCATCATGTGTGATTCTTTTATTTATCATACAGTTCTATTTCTGTGCAATTCGAGCTAGTAATTCCTGTAATATAAGTCTATTTTCTTTGGGGTCGTTAGGAGCTGATAAGTACTTTATGATTCCCATGGCTGTTTTACAGTGTTCTAAAAAATCATAAAATTTTTCTTAAACTTAGACCATCATTCATTGCAATCTTAGGTCAACCTCCAAAATACTGCTTCCACCTTCCCTTTATATGACTTACGCTACACATTACATCTCCATCCTCATTCTTTATCTGCTTAATGTGAGTAATATCTTTAGTCGCTTTATTTGTTCCTTCAGCAATCTTGTAAATCTTCTTTTGACCCTCCTTTGTGTCCAAATCTTCATATACATTATCCAATGCTTTTTGCTTTGATTGTGCCACCGCCACTTTTGCTTCTTTCTTTGATACTCTACTTCTCTCCTTATCTTCTTCATTGCCTGTTTCATCATACCTTTTCTTTGCATTTCTCTTCATCTTGATTTTTCCTTGCAGATAAGTATTCCACCACCAAGTTTCCTTGTCTCTTAGTTGTTTTCCTGTTGACATCCCTAAAACTTCTTTGCCAACTCTTTTCAGAATACTGCTGTTCTCATCCCACCACTCATCCACATCCTCATATTCCCAGGTGCCAAGCTCGACTAACACCTTCTCTATGAATCTATCCCTATATTGTAGTTCTTTCAGCTTCCACCATCTTATATTTGGAATCATTTCTTGCCTGCCTCTTATTGTTCTCTTCATATTCCAGTCTACTATCAAGAGTCTATGCTGGGGTCACAGCTTCTCCTAGGAATATTCAAGTTTCTTATCTGTTTTAAATTCACCCTTCCACCTAATACCAAACTAATTTGAGATTCTTGCGAGCCCCTTTTATACATTGTAAGATACTTTGGTTGTTTTTCGAAGAAAGAGTTGATTACTGCTTTATCAAAGGCTAAAACAAAGTCCGTATCCCTTTCACCATCTTGATTAAAACTCCCAAACGCCATCCTCCATGAATTCTTTCCAGGCCCTGGCTATTTCTCCATATATGACCATTTAGGTTTCCTCCTATTTGTTAACAGTTCTTCATTCGGTATGTTTATCATTTCCTGATCCAGCTGTCTCCAAAAGTCGTCCTTTTCCTCTTCTGTACATCCTGTCTGAGGTGCATACACACTGATAACATTTAGTATTTCTCCATCCCATTCTAGTTTCATACACATTATTCTATCATTTAGTCTTTTCACCTATAATACACAACTCTTGAGCTTTCCAATTAGTGTGATTCCAACTCCATTCCTTCCTCGTTCTGTGCATCCACTATAAAAAAAAAAAAAGTTTATACTCTGCTCCAGTCTCTTTAGCTTCATTTTCTTACATCTTGTGTCCTACACACACAAAATCTGAACTTTCCTCCTCTCCATCATATTGGCAACTTCTCTTCCACGTCCTGTCATGGTTTCAACATTCAAGGTGCCAATTTTGAGAGATTTCGGGGCTCGCTTCTTTAACTGCATTCACCCACTTTGCAGTAGCACTTGCCTATTTCCTGCAGAGTTAGGGCGATATATCTGCACATCGCCTATGGGGTACTCCCTAGCGGTTATCGGTTCATCTACAACGTCTTCCATTTCATAGGTTTTGGGCGGGGATTTTCACAACCGGATGCCCTTCCTGACCTCAACCCTCCCTATTAATCCGGGCTTGGGACTGCTATATTTGTATCAATTACATTTATCTTAAATTAGAGTTGTAATTATTTTTTCAAAGTTTTCTATCATTTCATATATTCTTGATGTATTGTAAGTTTTGCGTTTATTTCTCTTGTTGTTACTGGATCTGATCCATAGCATCCAAAGTTCAGTCATTTGTGTGATGTGGGTTCTCTCTTTGAGTGAGATGAATCATAGCTCATGTGTGTTTGACGGGTGTTGCATGTGCACTGTGCTTTGAAAAGTTGAGTTGATGTGAACAGTGTTAATTGTGCCTGCATTTAGTTTGAATGTGCTCAAGTGGTTGATAGCATTGACGTGGGCATTTGTGATTTATGAATTGTTATTCTTATTGCATTATGATTTTATTTGTCACAGTATAACGTTTCTTATTGTGGGTTGACTGTAATATTGCCAAGTATATTTGTAAAGTTATATTGAAAGTAATGTTATGTGCACGAAGGGGGATATGGAGTACTGCGTATTGGGGTGATGGTGATAAGTTTTTATAAAGGTTATATCTTGTTATACTGCTGTTATGAAAATGCTGTTATGAAAATGTGGCTTGCAGGTCTAAGAAACGTAATTGGAACAACAACTAACTTTGTTATGGTTTAACCTACTTGCATGACAGAGACATGTACTCAAGTATCACAGTGTATACTCTACAGCAAAGTATTTACAAATACAAATCTCAAGCCATCAAGAATCTACTAGTACTTCAACAATTGGCATGGCAGCAGAGATGTTGGACAAGGGGTAAACAGCTTAAAAATCAACTGGGAACGATTTGATAATAGTGGTACCCTTTGATCAAAGGTAACTTTGGTTCCATTAGTGAAACCTTTGTTGCAAGCATCATATAAAGTTGTCCTTTTGTATCCCAAAAAGAAAACCCCCACAATATTCTAGATGAGCCTGTTAAACCTTGTGCATTAAAAATGGCTAAAATAATGCTAGGGAAAGAAGCTGAATATAAGCCTAAACGGGTACATCTGCGAAATGACTTGATTCATTCAAGGATTGAAGATATGATTTGGGATATCTTGCATCAGGTGATAAGATGCCTGAAAGCTAGTCCTGGATGAGTCAACAGTCACATTTTTTTTTCTCTCATTTAATGCCATTAGTTCAGTCTGCAATGGAGATAGAAGTTGTGGAAGAATTCTTATTTTGTAAACGGGAACCTACTGCAAAGTAAATGATGTGTTAATCTTGTAAAAGAGATCTTCTTGGTGCATGTGATGATTCTCAATATATGCCCAATGTGCACTGATGGGGGCCCTTTTCTGCTTGAAATTAAAGCAGCATTTGCTACAATGCTGAAAGGAAATGTTCTCCATGTGTCACTCCCTGTTTGTTGCATCATCTTGCACTTGTTACGAAGACACTCCCAGAAGAAATTGAAAGACTTTTATCAGTTTTTAGCGTGCATTACTTTTCATCAGAGGACGGGCACTGCATCACTATCATCTTACATCTTTTTGCGAAGAAATTGGAGATGAGAATTGGATTCTTTACAACACAGAAGTGACGTGACTTTCCCGTGGTAATGTACTTACACGCATCTTTTATTTTCATGAAGGAATTATGCAGTTTCTTCGAAAAAAAGGCATTGAAAATACTGACCATTTTGACAACAGGGACTTCATTTTGTCTCTGGCATATCTGGCAGATGTATTCACGTACCTACATGAAGTAAAAGTGTATGCAAGAAACAGGGATTAATATGATAACTGATTGTGAGAGGTTTTATGCTCTCACCAAGAAGCTTTCAATATGCATAAAGCACATTGGAAATGGAAATTTTGTTAACATCCCTTCTCTTGATTAGGCTGCTAGTGCTGAAAATGAGCTCTGATTGTGATTAAAGGAAAATAACATTTGCAAGAACTGAGGCAGTCCTAACTAGGGTATTTTCACTTTATTATTATTATTATTATTATTATTATTATTATTATTATTATTATTATTATTATCATTATTATTATTATTATGTTTAGTACTTGCTAAGCTACAACCCTAGTTGGAAAAGCAGGATGCTATACGCCCAGAGGCTCCAACGGGGAAAATAGCCCAGTGAGGAAAGGAAACAAGGAAAAATAAAATGTTTTAAGGACAGTAACAACATTAAAATATGTATTTCCTATATACACTATAAAAATTTTAACCAAACAAGAAGAGATATAACATAGAATAGTGTGCCCGAGTGTACCCTCAAGCAAGAGAACTCTAACCTAAGACAGTGGAGGGCATGGTACAGAGGCTATGGCAGTACCCAAGACAAGATAAGAATGGTATAATTTTGGAGTATCCTTCTCCTAGAATTAGATAAGTATGTGTGGCACAAATATGGATACGCATACATTTTTTTCTCAACCTTAAGGCTACGGGTGATAATGAGATTATGGGAGATGATTTAGTGGAGTTGCAGACCAATGACAGAATCCTAATAGAGATTGAAAAATAATACAACTGGATAAGTTTTGGTGTGCACAGCTCAAAACTCTCACACATTTACCAGTGACAGCTATTAAGTGCCATTTGCACCTGCATACTTATGCAAGTTTTGATGAAAGTGAGGATATGCGTATGGCATTATCAAGGAGAGAATGTTTGAAAATCATCACTAATGAGAAATAACAACAAAAGCGCTACTAAAAATATGTTGGTGTGCACTGTGTAATATCATTCATTATTACTGATATAATGTGCATTTCTTGTATTCTGAAAATTGACTCTTTTCATATAAGATTTGTTCAGTTATTGAATACTCTTAATGATTTCTAAGTAATGTTTGTGTCCCTAATCCTAGTCACATGTTGGTATTGTATTTATATTGGTTAGGGTACGAGAAAACCTTCGGAGTTATCAAGGGGTACAGATACCGAAAAAAGGTTGATAGCTACTATTCTAAGTGATCTGAATACAAAGTTTGTTAATCTAAGTGATTGGATTACCTAAATCATTTTAATGCAAACGAAGATGCTTTAGATGATTTAATAGCAAAGGAGAATGATTCAAGTGATCATAGAATAAAACTGTCTAATCGAAATAATTATAAGGCAAAGGTTGTTGTTCATGAGGATTTGAATACAACGGTAAGTGATAGAAAGAGGCATAGTTTCTGAAGTAAATGATAATGAGGAACAGTCAAGTTGCTAAACACCTGTCAGTGAGCACCAGTGGTTTTGGAGTATGGTAACAGTAAAACACCATCCCTGACCAAGGCATTTCTTGATCGACCTATTTATTGAAGCGTGGGCAACTGTGTGTTACATACCCAGATGCAGAGAAACATCTGCATTGCACTGGAAACTTATGATTATGTCACAACCAAATTTCTGTCCTGGGAATTTATGCAATTTCTATATTTTTGGGTAGCAGAGAAAACCATGAAGTTTGTAAGGTATGAAAAAATTTGCATCGTATGCCTATGGCAGCTGTAACAAAAAGGAGGCTGAAGGGTTGATGTTCGGGATGCACTGGGAGACAAGTTTTTCTTGCCATCCCATGAGATTTTGGAGACCTCTGGTGCTTTTAAAGGTCATACGCCTCAAGTGAGTAGGTATTGCATAACAATGTTACGGTCACTTATATCAAAACGTAGATTATGTAAAATCTACTTCTAAATGTTATTCCCTTAATAATTGATTTAGCATGTAAAATAGCAAAACAGTCACTGTAAGAGAAAATAATAGCCCGTTAACATAACAATAAATGTTTTTAAGAAAGGACAATATTTACATTATTTTACAAGGTTTAACAACTTAATAATAACTTTTAAAAAAAACATAAGGTGATTTAGGCCTTAGTCTTATATATCCTACATTGAGTGAGACACAGATGACCACGAAACTCAGCTCTGAATTTTGAAGATTTTTTCAGGATGTAGTTCTAAATGTAAAAGAGGATACTTTGGAACTCAGCTTCAGGTGATAATCGATGTTCCAAGGTTTCCTTGTTATTTTTTTATATGGGAGCCTTGTGGTAATTGAAGAAATTTAGCAGCTATTACAGCAGGTATCACAAAGATGTTATCACAAGCGCAATGTTAATTAGGAGACAATTTAAGAAAGTCTCCCGTTAAATCGTTAGTCCTAGGCCTGTTTTCAAAAAAGTTCATGAAAATTCCTGTAGGATTATCACGCAATGCAAATGCAGTAATTACGAAATTTTCGAGACTTTACCAATGACTCTTGTTTAGGGTACAAAAAAGATCATTGTATTAACATTTAATATAAAAAAAAAATTCTCACAGGATCTATAACAAAATAAATATGAAATTATTCTAATTATGGTTGTACGATATATGAATTTTAAGACACATGGCAGAAACATGATGAACTTCTATCTTACACCTTGCCTATGCTCTTAACTTTGGAATAAATATATATATATATATATATATATATATATATATATATATATATATATATATATATATATATATATATGTATGTATGTATATGTATGTATGTATATATATATATATATATATATATATATATATATATATATACATATATGTATATATATATATATATATATATATATATATATATATATATATATATATATATATATATATATATACATATATATACATATATATATATATATATATATATATATATATATATATATATATATATATATATAAGTGTGTGTGTGCGCGTGTGTGTGTGTGTGTGTAAAACACTTGAGTTCTATGTAGTTATACCTTCTCATCATAAACATTATACATAGTCAAAAGACCAGGTAAAAACTTGAAGTTCAGGTAGTTCTATTTCCACACAGGCTCCCATGGGATTTGTGAACGAGAGGTGTTTGGACTTTAGTTTTTCAAGCTATCCAAAACTTCTCTAAAACTCATAATATAATCCTTCAAGTTTTCCAAAAGAAAAAAAATGATGAGAAATCTGTTCCAGTATATTTGTTCAATTCATGACAAGCAGGGTAGTGTGTCAAATCATTCTTGTTTAAGCACCCACTGAAAATTGGCATATTAATAGGGAGAGAATCAACATGTCCTACTAACCAAGAAACATTTCGTAATTTTCTTTGTATGTTCATGTTTAGTACGTTCAGGTGGCCAGTCACTTTTGTAAGACTTGCTTGGGAGCAGAGAAAGTCTTTATCATGTAGAGGAATTTAGCTCTGTTCTGAATTACTCATATACTGATAGTGTATAAATTGTAGAATATCTTCTCTTGAATAAAAGAAAGGGAGTGTTTACCAGCACTCAGCTCTGTAACCCTTCAATCTAGTATCAAGTCACTGTACTCTGGGTTCAGTTTTTCCCTGAATGAAAAAAATTTTCTATGACTTAGGAACTATTTCCATCTCTGATTAAGTTTAAGATACGGACAACACTTGTCATGGCATCATTCATCTGCAATAGTTTGCATCACATGGCCTCTTGCTGAATAATGCAGTGCAGTGAGACAATGCAATCCATTTTTCTTTAAAAGACCAAATAACCCCACATTACTGCCAACCATTATTTTTGCACCATCACTTTCAATGCAGAAACGTCTTTTAAACCGTCCATAATCTTTGATCACGGATTTGAGGGAAACATACATAACAAAACCTCTGCTATCATCATTCAATGATAGTATCTTGACAGGTGTTTGTGAACCACAAAATCTTCGTCAATGGTGCTGTCATCTAAATCCAGTGAATATTACTTGCAAGGTTTCTTTATATTCTTAAGGTTCGTTGGAACATGCTGATCGCGTTCAGTCATTCATCTTGCAACTGTTTTGTAAGATAATGACACAGATTCGAATTTCTTTGCTATCGGGTACTTTTTTTTTCAGCAAACTCTTGTGCTATTTTACTGTGCACTGCTTTATTAATTCTTCTTTCCTAAAGGATTTTCTATTTCTTACAAGCACCAAAGTAACTACATGTGAAGCAGTACGACTAGCTATTTGTGGTTTTCAGAAGTTATGTAGGCCATGCTTTTGCTGTTGAGGTTTGCCCTTCCTGATATTCAATATATCACTTCGCGTTTTCTCGCAAATTGAGCATACATTTCTCTGTGCAATGTCTCATAATGACTATTTACTGCCACAAAATATTTTTCTTCCCACTTCATATCATATGCTCTGTTCACATCAGTGCATTTCTTTTATTAATTTCATTCAGTATGGAAAGACGTTATTAACAATAGTGCTTAACTGGAAAACAGAGGCAAGCTGGAAACCATTTATAACTTGAGTTCCATCCCCGGTCTATTCAAGGAGTTGGCATTAAATTTTCTTATTATTATATTCGCTATTGTCATTATTATTATTATATCTACCGTCATAAGTAAACTGAAGATTAGCGATGAACACATGTTATGGGGAGAGAGAAGAGAGAGAGAGAGAGAGAGAGAGAGAGAGAGAGAGAGAGAGAGAGAGAGAGAGAGAGAGAGATTACTTAAATTTTACTGAAATGTATGATTTTGGTTTTATTTCATTATTTATCATTTACTTCTTTTTCTTTTCGTATTCAGGTGGATCATTATAGGTCCAGTAAGGTTTTGTCACATTGAATTATACTGCATAATTAGGTCAAGGTTGGAGGGCCACAAAAATTCCCTCGTAAGTCACAATTGGCCCGCGGGCCTGTAGTTGGATCACCCTGAGTTGGAGTATAATCAACCCACTTATTATAAGATAGAAAATAAATTTGCTTCTACTGACATTCCGTGCATCTCTCCTGCCCAAACTTGTGAGCTTACTAAATAAAATGACAGAGGAAAATAAATAGTAAGAAAAAATACATAAAAATTGCGGCCATCCGTTAAAGGTCCTCGGCCCAAAAACCATGGGTCGTTACCAATTTACCCTCCTTGCCTCTAATGTCATAGGTGGGCATTCATTCAACTACCTTGGCCCCATCACCATGGGTGGTTCCTAAATTACCCTACTTGCCTCCAATGTCATAGGTGGACATTTTTAGCCACAGTAGATCCAGCACCATAAGTCATTCCAAATTTATCCTCCTTGCGATCAATGTCATAGGTGGGCATCCATTTAACCACTTTAGCTCCAGCACTATAGGTCGTTCCCAATTTACCCTGTTTGCCTGCAACATCATAGTTGGGCATACATTTAACCACTTAAGCTCCAGCAGGATAGGTCGTTCCCAATTTACCCTACTTGCTTCCAACGTCATAGGTGGGCATTCATTTGACCACTTTAGCTCCAGGACCAAAGGACGTTCCCAATTTACCTTCCTCCAACCGCATAGGTGGGCATTCATTTAACAACATTAGCTCCAGCACCATAGGTCGTTCCCAATTTGCCTTCTTTGACTCCAACATCATAGGAGGGCATTCATTTAAATACTGGGGCCCTAGCACCATATGTCACTCCCAATTTATCCTACTTGTCTCCAATGTCATAGGTGGGCATTCATTTAACATTAGCTCCAGCACCATAGGTCGTTCCCAATTTACCCTGGGTGGCTCCAACATCATAGGTGGGCATTCATTCAACTACCGGGGTCCTAACACCATAGGTCATTCCCAATTTATCCTTCTTGCCTCCAACAACATAGGTGGGCATTCATTTAACAACATTATCTGCAGCACCATAGGTCGTTGCCAATTTACTCTCCTTGCCTCCAACATCATAGGTGGGCATTCAGTTAACTACTATGACCCTAACACCATAGGTCGTTCCCAAAATACCCTCCTTCCCTCCAACATCATAGGTGGGCATTCATTTAACTACCTTAACCCCAGAACCACAGGTCGTTAACAATTTATCCTGCTTGCCTCCAACGTCATAGGTGGGCATTCATTTAAGTACCCTGGACTAGTACCATAGATCATTCCCAATTCACCATCCTTGCCTCTATCGTCAAAGGTGGGTATCTATTTAACCACCTTGGCCCCAGCACCATAGGACGTTCCAAATTACCATACAATGTCTGCAATGTCATATGTGGGCATTCATTTAACCTTATTAGCTCCAGCATCAAAGGTCGTTCGCAATTTACCCTCCTTGCCAACAACGTCATAGGTGAGTAATCAATTAATTACCTTGGCTCCAGCACCATAGGTCGTTCCCATTTCAATCTCCTTGCCTAGAGTGTCATAGATGGACATTCATTCAACTACCTTGACCTAAGAACCATAGGTCATTCTCAATTTACCCTTCTTGCCTCCAATATCATTCATTTAACCTCCTTGGCCACAGCACCATCGGTCATTCAAAAGAAACCCTCTTTGCCTCCAACGTTATAGGTGGGCATTAATTTTACCACTTTGGCTACAGCCCCATAGGTCATTCCTAATTTACTCTTCTTGCCAACAACGTCATAGGTGGGCAATCAATTAATGACCTTTGCCCCAGCACCGTAGGTCATTACCATTTTAATCTCCTTACCTCCAATGTCATAGGTGAACATTCATTTAACTACCTTGACCTAATAGCCATAGGTGGTTCTCAATTTACCCTGCTTGCCTCCAAAGTCACAGGTGTGCATTCAATTAACTACCTTAGACCCAGTACCATAGGTTGTTCTCAATTTAACCTCATTGCCTCCAATATCATAGGTTGGCATTCATTTAACCACCTTGGCACCAGGCACCATAGGTCGTTCTCAATTTACTCTCCTTGCCTCCAACGTAGTAGCTGAGCATTCATTTAACTACCTTGGCCAATGCACCATAGGCCATTCCAAATTCAACCTACTTGCCTCCAACGCCATATGTGAGCATTCATTGAACCACCTTAGCCATAGCACGCTAGGTAGTTCCCAATTTACCTTCCTTGCCTCCAAAGGTAAAGGTGGGCATTCATTTAACCATCTTGGCCCAGGCACAATAAGTCGTTCCAAATTTAGCCTCCTTTCCTACAACGTCATAAAAGCATATTCATTTAATCATCTTTGCCCCAGCACCAGTGGCTTTTCCAAATTTACCCCTTCTTGCCTTCAAAGTCATAAGTGGGCATTCATTTTACCACCATAGCCCAAGCACCAATTCAACCTCCTTGCCTCTAATTTCATAGGTGGGTATTATTTTAACGACATTTGCCCCAGCACCAGAGGTCGCTCCAAATTTACCCTACTTGCCTCCAACTGGGCATTCATTTAACTACCTTGGAACTGTCAACATAGGTCATTCGCAATTTAACCTCCTTGCCTCTAACGTCATAAATGGACATTCGTTTAACCACTTTGGCGTCAGCACCGTAAGTCGTTCCAAATTTACCCTCCTTACCTTCAACCTGAAATGTGGGCATTCATTCAACCACCTTGGTCCTACCACCAAAGATCATTCCTATTTCAATCTCCAACATAATAAGTTAACATTTGCATGACAACCTTTGATTCAGCACTATAGGTCGTTCCCAGTTTAACCTCCTTACCACAGACACCATTGGTGGCCATTCATTTATCCACCTTGGCTCTGGCGCCATAGATCATTCCCAATTTAGCCTCCTTTCCTCAAACGTGACAGATGGGGATTCATTTTACCACCTCGGCCACAGCATGATAGGTCATTCGTAATTGAACCTTCTTGCCTACAACGTCATGGGTTAGCATTTATTTAACCACCTTGGCCCTAGCAACATAGGTCATTCCCAATTTACCCTCCATGCCTCCAGCATCTTTGCTGGGCATTCATTTAATCACCTTGGCTCCAGCACCATATGTCATTACAAATTTAACTTCCTTGCCTCTTAAGTCATAGGTGGACATTCATTTAACCACCTTGGCTCCAGCAACAGATGTCGTTCCCAATTTAAGGTTCTTTCCTCCAACGTCATAGGTGGGAATTCATTTAACCACCCTAGCCAGGTCGTTCCCCATATACCATCCTTGCTTTCAAAGTCATAGGTGGACATTCATTCAACTACCTTGGTCATTTTAAATTTACCCTCCATGCCTCTAATGTCATAAGTGGGCATTTTTTTTAACCACTGTAGCCCCAGCACCAAGAGTCGTTCCCAATTTAACCTTCTTGCTTCCAACGTCATAGGTGGGCATCATTTTAACCACCTTGGCCCCAGCACCATAGGTTGTTCCAAATTTAACCTCTTGCCAGCAACGTTATAAGTGGACCTTCATTTAACCAACTTGGCTCCGGCACCAAAGGTTGTTCTTAATATAAACTCTTTGCCTCCAATGTCACAGATGGGAATTCATTTACTGACTTGGCCCCAGCATCCTATGTCATTCCCAATTTACCCTCCTCTCCTTCAACATCAAAGGTGGACATTCATTCAACCACCTTGGCCCTAGTAACAAAGATTGTTCAAATTTAACCTCCTTGCCTCCAACATCATAAGTGCGCATTCAAATAACCACCTTGGCACCAACACCAGAGTTTGTTCCTAATCTAACCTTCCTGCTTCAAACGTCAGAGGTGGAAATTCATTCAACCATATCGGCCGCAGAGCGACATATCGTTTCTGATTCAACATTCTTGCCTACATGGTCAAAGGTGGGCAATCAATTGATTACCTTGACCTCATCACCATTGGTCGTTCCTACTTTAATCTCCTTGCCCCCAATGTTATAGGTGGACATTCATTTAACTACCTTGACCTATGAACCATAGGTCATTCTCAATTTACCATGCATGACTCTAATGTCATAGGTGGGCATTCATTTAACGACCTTGGACCCAGTACCATAGCTCTTTCCCAATTTACCTTCCTTGACTCCAACTTCATTGGTTGATATTCATTTACCTGCCTCTGCCCCAGCACCATAGGTTGTTCACAATTTAACCCCCTTTCATCTGACGTCATAGGAAGGCTTTCATATAACCAACTTGGGTCCAGCATCATAGATTGTTCTCAATTTACCCTCCTGGCCTCCAACATTATAGGTAGGCATTCATTTAACCACTTTGGCTACAGCACCATAGGTAATTCCCAATGTAACCCTCTTGCCTCCAACGTCATAGTTTGCCATCATATAACCACCTAGGCCTTAGGCACCATAGGTCATTCCCAATATTCCCTCCTTGCCTCCAACATAATAGGTGAACATTCATTTACTACCTCGGCCACAGCACCATAGATCGTTCCGAATTCAACCTCCTAGCCTCCAAAGTCAAAAATGGGCATTCATTTAACCACCTTGGTCTACCATGATAGGTCGTTCCCAAATTACCCTCCTTGCTTCCAACAGTATAGGTGGGCATTCATTTAACTACCTTGGCCCCAGGCATGATAAGTCGTTCCTAATTAAACCTTATTGCCTCCAACTTCATGAGAGCGCATTCATTTCACAACATTAATCCCAGCACCATAGGTCTTTCACAATTTTACCTCGTTGCTCCAAAGTAATATGTGCGCATTCATTTAACCATCTTTGCCCAAGCACCATAAGTCGCTCCAAATTTACCCTCCATGCCTTCAACATCTTAAGTGGGAATTTTTTTCACCACCTTAGCCACAGCACCCTCGTTAGTACCCAATTTAACCTCATTGCCTCCAATCCCATTTGTAGGCATTATTTTTACCACATTAGCCCCAGCACCGTAGGTCGTTCCAAATTTACCCTCCTAGCCTCCAACGTTATATATGGGCATTCATTTAACTGCCTTGCCTCTGCAACATGGGTCATTCCCAATTTAACCTCCTTGTCTCCAACGTCATAAGTGGGAATTCATTTAACCATTTTGCCCTCAGCACCCTGAGTCATTCTCAATTTACTCTCCTTACCTTCAACATCAAAGGTAGGCATTCATTCAACCACCTTGGCCCCATCACCAAACATCATTCCTAATTTAACCCCTTGCCTCCAATGTAATAGGTGAACATTTACATAACCACTTTGGCTCCAGCACATAGATTGTTCTCAATTTATCCTCCTTACCTGAAACATCATTGGTGGCATTCATTGAACCACCATGGCTCCAGCACCATAGACTGTTCCCAATTCATCGTCCTTTCCTCCAACGTCATAAGTGAGCATTCATTTTACCACCTCAGCCTCAGCACAATTAGGCATTCCCAATTTAACGTCCTTGCCTCCAATGTCAGCGGGGGCAATTCATTTAACCATCCTAACCCCACAACCAAGGGTCATTCCCAATATACCCTCCTTGCCTTCAATGTTATAGGTGAGCATTCATTTAACCTCCTTAGCCCCAGCACCATAGGTCGTTCAAAATTTCCCCTTCTTGCCTCCGTCATAAGTGGGCATTCATTTAACCACCTTTGCCCCAGCACCAAAAGTCATTCCCAATTTAACTTCCTTGCCTCTAACGTCATAGGTTAGCATTCATTCAACCACCTTGGCCCTAGCACCATAGGTCTTTTCAAATTTACCCTCTATGCCTCCAATGTCATAAGTGGGCATTCATTTATCCACCTTAGCCCCAGCCACATAGGTTGTTCCCAATGTAACGTCTTAGCTTCCAACGTCATATTTAGGCAATATTTTAACCACTTTGGCCCCAGCATCAAAGGTCATTCCAAATTTACCCTCTTGCCTCCAACGTTATAGGTGAGCATTCAATTAACCACTGTGGTCCCGGCACCTTAGATTGTTCCTAATTTAACCTCCTTGCCTCCAACGTCATAGACAGGCAATCATTAACACCTTGGCCCAGCACCCAATGTCGTTCCCAATTCACACTCCTTGCCTCAAACGTCTTAGCTGGGCATTCATTTAACCACCTTGGACCTGGCACTACATATCTTTTCTAATTTAACCTCTTTGCCTCCAATGTCATAAGTTGGCATCCATTTAACCACTTTTGCTCCAGCACCATATATCGTTCCAAATTTACCCTACTGGCCTCCAAAGTCATAGGTAGGCATCCATTTAGCCACATTGGCTCCAGCAACATAGGTTGTTTCCAATTTAATCTACTTGCCTCCAATGTCAAGAATAAACATTCATTTAACTACCTTGGCTCTAGCAACATAAGTCAGTCTTATATTGTTTATTTATTTCCTTATTTCTTTCTCCTACTTGGCTATTTTTCTCTGTTGGAGCTCTTTGACTTATAGCATCTTGCTTTTTTAACTTGGGTTATAGCTTAGGTAGTAATAATAATAATAATAATAATAACTTTCTTGCCTCCAATATGAGAGTTATTCCTTTAACCACCTTAGCTCCAGCACCATATGTCGTTCCCAATTTACCCTCCTTGCCTCCAACGTCATAGATGGGCATTTGTTTAACTATGTTAGCCCCAGCACCGTAGGTCGCTCCCAATTTACACTTCTTGCCTCTAACATCATAGGTTAGAATACATTTGACTACCTTGACCTCAGAACCATAGGTGGTTACCAGTTTACCCTGCTTACTTCTAATGTCATATGTAGGCATTCATTTAACTACCTTAGACTCATCACCGTAGGTTATTCCTAATTTACTCTCCTTGCCTCCAACGTCATAGGTTGGCATTCATTTAGCTACCTTTGCACCCAGCATCATAGGTCGTTCCCAATTTAACCTACTTGGTGCCAATGTCAAAAATGGGCATTCATTTAACTACCTTGGCCCAGAACCATAGGCCGTTCCCAATTTTCCCTACTTGTCTCTAACATCATAAGTGGGCATTCATTTAACGGATGTAGTCCAACTCGTCCCATCACCATGTCGTCCCATCGGCAAGTCGGCCTATTGTGCCTACCAACTCGTTCCACTGCCAACTCACCCCATTATCAGCTCGCCCCACCATATACCGACTCGGCCCAAATTCAAATTTACTTTGTCGAAATTATTCTTTATTTTTATATTATGTGTAGTATTTTTATTTACTGTGTTTTGTTTTCTTTCGAGATCAGACCTGAGAAAGGGCTCGTTTATCTCCTTCAAAGTAACCTTGTAAATATATCACCGAGGTAAGTAAAACACAGTTTGAAAATAGAAAGAGTAGTGTTTATAAATAACAATGATAAAAAGTAAAAAAAATTGCTAAAAGCTTCTGAAAATAATATAGTACATGATAAGAAACATAGATGATAGTATGATGAGAAACTGCCTTCAGTAATTGTCTGGCCAATCTCTCATCATTATTATATTCGCTTCATAGTTTTACAAGTTTGCCGTGATGTTTAATATACATATACGGAACAAGTATTACAATGAGACACTTAACCAGTCTCTCTCTCTCTCTCTCTCTCTCTCTCTCTCTCTCTCTCTCTCTCTCTCTCTCTCTCTCTAACTATGTATGTGTTAGTGTGAGTGTGTGTGTGTGTGGGCGTACGTGTATGCAATGTAATAGGTGGGCATCCATTTAAGCACCTTGGCTCAAATACCAGAGGTCATTCCTGATTTAACCTTCTTGCCTCCAAAGTCATAGGTGGGCATTCATTTAACCAATTTGGCTCTAGCACCATAGGTGGTTCCTAATTTAACATACTTGCCTCCCACATAAAAAATGTGCAATCACTTAACCACCTTGGCCCCAGCATAATAGGCCCTTCCCAATTTAACTTTCTTGCCTCCAACATCATAAGCGGGCATTCATTTAGCCACCTCGTCCCTAACACCAGTGGTCGTTCCCAATTCAACCTCGTTGACTCCACAGTTATAGAAGTGCATTCATTTGACTACTATGGCTCCAGCACCATAGGTTGTTACGAATTTAACCTCATTGGCTCCAACGTCATAGGTGGGCATTCGTTAACTACCTTGGCTCCAGCAACAGATATTATTTCCAATTTAACCTTCTTGACTCAAGCGTCATAGGCTGACATTAATTTAATCACCTTGGCTCTAGCAACTTAGGCCTTTCTAAACTTACTTTCCTTGCCTCCGACGTCATTTAATTACATTGACCCCAGCACCATAGGTTGTTACCAATTTACCCTCCTTATCTCCAATATCATAGGTGGGCATTCATTTAACTCCCTCGGCCCCAGCACCATAGATCGTATCCAATTTAACCTCTTTGCCTCCAACGTCACAGGTGGGCGTTCATTTATCCACCTTGACCCCAGTACCATAGGTCAATCCAAATTTACCCTCCTTGCCTCCAACGTTATAGGTGGGCATTCATTTAACCACCTTGGCTCAGGCACTATAGGTCGTTCCCAATTTAACTTCATTGCCTCCATCGTCATAGTTGAGCATCCATTTACCACTTTGGCCATAGTGCCATAGGTCTCTCTCTCTCTCTCTCTCTCTCTCTCTCTCTCTCTCTCTCTCTCTCTCTCTCTCTCTCTCTCTCTCAAACTGTGTATGTGTTAGTGTGAGTGTGTGTGTGTGTGGGCGTACGTGTATGCAATGTAATAGGTGGGCATCCATTTAAGCACCTTGGCTCAAATACCAGAGGTCATTCCTGATTTAACCTTCTTGCCTCCAAAGTCATAGGTGGGCATTCATTTAACCAATTTGGCTCTAGCACCATAGGTGGTTCCTAATTTAACATACTTGCCTCCCACATAAAAAATGTGCAATCACTTAACCACCTTGGCTCAGGCACTATAGGTCGTTCCCAATTTAACTTCATTGCCTCTATCGTCATAGTTGAGCATCCATTTACCACTTTGGCCACAGCACCATAGGTCGTTCCCAATCTACCCTCCTTACCTTCAACATTAAAGATTAGCATTCATTCAGAAAGACCCTGGCCCCACTACCGAAGATCGTTCCAAATTTAACCTCCTCACCTCCAACGTCAGGGCGGGCATTCACATAGCCACTTTGGCTCTGGCACCATAGGTCGTTCCCAATTTAACCTCCTTGCCTCTAACGTCATATGGAGCTATTCATTTAACCACCCTAGTCCCACCACCATAGGTCGTTCCCAATTTACCCTTTTTACATCCAACGTCATAGGTGGTCATTCATTTAACTTCCTTTGCCCCACCACCAACAGACCATCTCCAATTTAACCTCCTTGCCTCCAGTGTCATACGAGGGCAATCATTTAACCATCTTGGCACCAGAACCATAGATCCTTCCCAATTCAACCTCCTTGCATCCAACGTAATAGGTGGTCATTTACATAACCGTCCTAGCCCTACCACCATAGGTCGTTCCTAAATAACCCTCCTTGCCTCCAATGTCAGAGGTGGGTATTCATATAACTAACTTGGCTCCAGACCATAGATCATCTCCAATTCAATTTCCTTGCCTTCAATATCATAGGTGGGTGATCATTTAATCCCCTTGAGTCCGGCACCATAGGTTGTTCCCAATTTAAACCACTTGCCTCAAATGTTAAAAAGCAGCATTCATTTAACGACCTTGCCTCCAGCACCCTACTTTCTTGCCTCCAACGTCATAGGTGTGCTTTCATTAAGCCACCTTGCCCCTACCATCATATGTCATTCCTGATTCAACCTCCTTGCCTCCTATGTCAAAGGTGAGCAATCAATTAACCATCTTGGCCCCAGCACCATAGATCGTTCCTAATTTAACCTCCATGCCTCCAACGTAATAGGTGGGCATTGACATATCCACACTAGCCCTACCACCATAGGTCATTCCCAAATAACCCTCCTTGCTTCCAACGTCAGAAGTGGGTATTCATCTAACTAACTTGGCTCCAGCACCATAGATCATCTTCAATTCAACTTCCTGGCCTTCAAGATCATAGAAGCGCGATCATTTAACCACCTTGAGTGCAGCACCGTAGGCTGTTCAAAATTTAAACTACTTGCCTCAAATGTCAAAAAGCAGCATTAATTTAACAACATTGGCTCCAGCACCATATTTTCTTGTCTCCAACGTCATAGGAGGGCATTCATTCAGCCACCTTGCCCTTAGCACCATATGTCGTTCCCGATTTAACCTCCTTGCCTCTTACGTCATAGGTGAGCAATCATTTATCCACTATGGCTCCAGCACCATAGGTCATATCGATTTGACCTCCTTGCCTCCAATGTCGTAAGTTGGCATTCATTTAACCATATTGCCTCCATCACCATATGATATTCCCAATATAACCATATTGCCTCTTACATCATAGCTGGGCATTCATTTAACCACCTTGGCTCCAGCACCATAGGTCGTTCCTAATTTACCCTCCATGGATGCAATGTCATTGGGTGGCATTATTTTAACCCCCTTGGCCCCAGCACCATAGGTCTTTCCTAATGTAACCTCTTTGCCTCGGTCAAAAGTGGGCAGTCAATTAACCACCTGGGCCCCAGCACCATAGGTCGTTCCAAATTTACCCTCCTTGCCTCCAACATCAAAGGTGTGTATTGAGTTAACCACCTTTGCTGAGATAACAGGTCATTCCCAATGAAAACTTATTACCGCCAACATCATAGATGGGCATTCATTTAACCAACTTGGCCCCAGCATCATAAGATGGTCCCATTTTACACTCCTTGCATACAACGTCATAGATGGGCACTCATTTAACATCCTTGGCTCCAGCACCATAGAATATTCCGAATTTAACCGCCTTGTCTCCAATGTCATATGGGGGCATTCATTTAATCACCTCGGCTCCAGCCCCATAGGTCAATTGTCATTTAACTTCCTTGACTCCAACGTCATAGGTTGGCCTTATTTTAACCACCTTATCCCCACCCCCCTAGGACATTCCAAATTTAGCCTCCATGCCTCCAACATTATATGTGGGTATTTATTTGACCACCTTTGCTCCGATATCATAGGTTATTTTCAATTCAACCTCCCTACCCCCAACATCATAGATGGACATTGATTTAACCATCTTACCCCAGCAGCATAGTACGTTCCCAATTTACCTCCTTGTGTCTAACGTCATTGGAGAGCATTCATTTAACCACCTTAGCTCCAGCATCATAGGTCATTCCTTATTTACTTTCGTTCTCTCGAACATCATAGGTGGACATACAGCTAACCACCTTGGCTCTAACACCATAGGTCGTTCCCAATCTAATCTCCTTGCTTCCAATGTATTGCATGGTTATTCAATCAAATATCTAGGATCCAGCACCAAATATTGTTCCCAATTGAACCTCCTTGCCTGCAATGTCATGGGTGAGCTTTCATTTAACCACCTTGGATCTAGCAACATAGGTAGTTCCCAATTTACCCTCGTTCCTTCCAACATCATTGTTGGGTATCCATTTAACCACATTGGACACAGCACTAAAGGTCTTCCCTAATTCACCCCCCGACATCATAAGTGGCCATTCAATCAACCACATTCGGTCCAGCACCATTGGTTGTTCTCAGTTTACCCTCCTTGCCTCCAACACCATATGTGGGCATTCGTTTAACCACATTAGCCCCATCACCATAGGTCCTTCACAATTTACTCTCCTTGCCTCCAACGTCATGGGTGGACATCCATTTCACCACCTTCACTTCAGCACTATAGTACGTTTTTAATTAACCCTCCTTGCCTCCAATGCCAGAGGTGGGCATTTATTTGATCACCTTGGCTCCAGCTCCATAGTTCGTTCCCAATTCAATCTTCTTGCCTCTAACGTCTTGGATGGGCATTCATTTACCCACCTTGTCTCTAGCACCATAGGTCATTCCTAATTCCCACTCCTTGCCTCCAACGTCTTAGGTGGGCAATCATTTAACCACCTTGTCTACAGCACCATAGGTTGTTTACAAATTTACCTCTTTGCATCCAACGTTATAGGTGGGCATTCATTTAACCACCTTGGCTTCAGCAACCTAGGTCACTGTTAATTCACCATCCCTGCCTCTTATTTCATAGGTGGGCATTCAATTAACCACCTTTGCTGCAGCACCATAAGTCGTTCCCAATTTACCCTTCATGCATCCAACATCAGATGTGGGCATTCATTTAATATCCATAGCCCAAGCAACATATGTCATTCTCAATAACCTCATCTGCCTCCAACATCATAAGTGGACATTCATTTAACCACCTTGGCTCCAACACCAAAGGTCATTTCCAATTTACCCTCCTTGCCTCCAGCGTCAACGGTGGACATTCATTTAATCACCTTGGTTCCAGCACCATAGATCATTCCTAATTCAATCTCCTTGCATCCAGCTTCACAAGTGGGCATTAATTTAACTACCTTGGATCCAGCACCACAGGTCGTTCCTAATTAAACATCATTGCCTTCAACGTCTTATGTGGGCAATCATTCAACCACCTTGGCACCAGTACCACATGTCATACCCAAATTAACCTCTTTGCCTCCTACATAATAAGTGGACATTCATTTAACCACCTTGGCCCCAGCACCATAAGTCTTTCCAAATTAACCCTCCTTGCGTCCGTTGCCAAAGGTGGGCTTTCATTTAACCACCAAGTCTCCATCACCATAAGTCGTTCCAAACTTAACATCCTTGCCTCCAGCGTCATAGATTTGCATCCATTTAACCACCTCAGCTCCAGCACCATAATTTAACCTATTTGGCTCCAACGTCATATGTGGGCATTCATTTAACCACCTTGGCTCCAGCACCATTGTTCGTTCATAATTTAAGCTTCTTTCCTCCAATGTTAAAGGTTGACATTCATTTACCTATCTTGGCCCATGGACCATAGGTGAGCATTCATTTAACCATCTTGGCACCAGCACCATATATCGTTTCCAATTTAACCTCCTCATGTCCATCATCAAAGGTGAGAATTTACTTAACCGCCTTGCTCCGAATCGTTTGAAAGTTAGAGGAAGATAAATAAAATAGAACAGCTTACCCGATTGTACCCTAGAACAAACAGTGTTTCTATATTGAAGAAATGTTAAGATAAGATGCATGTTTTTAGGATAGTTTTAAAAGTGAAATATGAAGTGCATGTTTTTTCTGTATGCAGTAAGCTTTGGAAACGTATGTGGCAGGCTATAAGTGCAATGTGTCCTCTTTTGGAGATTTTTTTCACCTTCTGGAATCGTTGCAAACGTTACAGAGGCCCGACAGTGAGTCCAAGTTGTGCTGTATGCAGCACCATAGGTCGTTCCTAGTTTAACATCAATGCCTCCAATATTATAGGTGGCATTCATTTAACCACCTAGGCCCCAACACCAAAGATCTTTCCTACTTTTTCCTCCTTGCCTCCAACGTCATAGGTGAACATACCTTCAACCACCTTGGCCCAGCACGATAGGTCGTTTCCAATTTAACCTTCTTGCCTCCAATGTCACTACAATAGGTCGTCCCAAATTTTTCCTCCTTGCCTCTGAGGTCAAAGGTGGGCATTCATTTAACCACCTTGGCTCCAGCAATATATGCCGTTCCTCAATTAGCGTCCTTGCCTCCAACGTCATATGTGAGCATTCATTTAAGTACCTTAGCTTTACCAACATATGTCTTTCCCAATTTACTCTCGTTGCCTCCACCGTCACAAGTGGGCATTCTTTTAACCCCCTTGGCTCCAGCACAATAGATCGTTCCTAACATACCCTCCTTGCCTCCAACTTAGCCCAAGCAACATATGTCGTTCCCAATTCACCTTACCTCTAACGTCATAGGGTCACCTTCGATACAGCACCATAGGTTGTTCCCAATTTACCCTCCTTGCCTCCAACATCATATGTGGGCATTCATTTAACCACTTTAGCCCCAGCAAGTAAGTAATTCCTAATTTACTCTCCTTGTCTCCAACATCACATGTGGGCACTCATTTAACCACCTTGTCTTCAGCACCATAGGTCGTTCACTATTTACTCTCCTTACCTCCAACATCACAGGTGGGTATTCATTTAACCACCTTAGCCCCAGCAACATAGGTTGTTCCCAATTTACCTTCATTACCTCTAACGTCATAAGTAGGCATTCAATTAACCACCCTGGCTCCAGCAACATAGGTCGTTCCGAAATTACCCTCCTTGTCCCATCATCATTTGTTGGCACTCATTTAACCACCTTAGCCCCAGTACCATAGGTCATTCCAAATATATTCTCCTGGTCTCCAACGTCACAGGTGGACATTCATTTAACCACCTCGGCTCCAGAACCATACATCATTCCCAATTTACTCTCCTTGCCTCCAACATCACAGGTGGGCATTCATTTAACCACCTTAGCTCCAGAACAATAGGTCGTTCCCAAATTAACCTCCTTGCCTCCAACATCATAATTGGGGAATCCATTTAACCAACTTACCCCAGCAACAAATGTCATTCCAAGTTTACTCTATTACCTCCAATGTCAGAGCTGGGCATCCATGTAACCACCTTGTCTCCAGCACCATAGGTCATTCGCATATTACCTTCCTTGCCTCCAATGTCATAGGCGGCATTCCTTTAACCACCTTAGCCCCAGAAACATGTGTTGTTCCCAATTTACACCATTGTTCTTTCCCCATTGAACCTCTTTGCCTTCAAGGTCATAGTTGGTCATTCATTTACCAACTTAGGCCCTAGCTCTATAGGTGGTTCCTATGTTAACCTCCTTTTCTCGAACATCACACTTGGGCTTTCATTTAACCGCTATGGCCCCTGCACCATATGCCGTCCATCATTTTAACCTTTTCACCTCTAACGTCATAAATAGGCATTTATTTAACCACTTTGGCCCCAGCACCATAGGTCATTCCCAATTTAATCTCCCTGCCTCCAGTGTCATAGTTGGACATTAATTTAACCGCTTTGGCTCTAGCACCATAGATCATTCCCAATATAACCTCCTTGCCTCTAACATCATAGATGGACATTCATCAATTTACCTTAGAGCTAGTACTATAGCTCGTCCAAGTTTAACCCCCATGTCTCCGATATCATAGGTGGGTATTCATTTAACAACCTTGGCCTCTGGATCATAGGTCATTCCCATTTCAACCTCTTTGCGTCCAATGTCATATGTGGACATTTATTCTACCACCTTGGCCCAAGCACCATGGGTCATTCAAAATTTATCCTCCTTGCCTCCAACATCACAGGTGGGCATTCATTTAACCATTGTGACTCTAGTGCCATAGGTCGTTCTAAATTTAACATTCTTTCCCTAAACGTCATAGATTGGTATTCATTTAATCACCTAACCCCAGCATCATGCACCGTTCCCAATTTACATTACTTGCCTCATACGTCATAAGTGCGCATTCATATAACCACCATGGCTCCAGCACCATATGTTTTTCCCAATTCAACCTCCTTGCCTCCAATGTCATAGGTGGTCATTCAATTAGCCACTTTGGCCCCAGCACCATTGGTGGTTCCTAAGTTAACCTCCTTTTCTCTAACGTCGTATGTGGGCTTTAATTTAACCACCTTGACCACAGCCCCCATAGGTAGTTCTTAATTTAACCTCCACACCTCTAACTTCATAAGTGGGCATTAATTTAACCACCTTCGCTCTTGCACCATAGGTCGTCCCCAATCAAATCTCTTTGCCTCTAAGGTCATAAATAGGCATTCATTTATTTACCTTGGCCCCAGCAATTTAATCTTCCTGTGTCCAATGTCATAGATGAGTATTCATTTAACCACCTTGGCCCCAGCACCATACGTCATTTCTAATTCAACCTCCTTACCTCCAACGTCATATATGGACATTTGTTCGACCACTTTTGCCCCAGCACCATAGATCATTCCCAATTTACCCTCCTTGCCTCCAACATCATAGGTGGGCATTCATCTAACCACCTTGGCTCCAGCAACATAGTTCATTCCTAATTTAACTTCCTTACCCTCAGCGTCATAGGTTGGCATTCATTTAAGCACCATGGCTCCAACACCATTGAAAGTTCCCAAACTAACCTCCTTGCCTCCAACATCATAGGAGGCCATTCATTTACCCCCCTTTGCCCCCACACCATAGGTCGTTCCTAAGTTAACCTCCTTGCCTCCAATGTCATAGGTGGGAATTCATTTAACTGCCCCAGCACCATATATCTTCCCCAATTTAACTTCCTCACCTCCAATTTTATGGGTGGTCATTTTTTTAACCACCTCGGCCCCAACACCATAGGTCATTCCTAGTTTAAACTCCTTGCCTCCAACGTTATAGGTGGGCATTAATTTAACCACGTGGCTTCAGCACCATAGATCGTTTCCAATTTGACCTCCTTGCCTGCAATGTCATAGGTGGGCATATATTTAACCACCTTGGTTCTAGCACCAAAGGTCGTCCCCAATATAGCCTCCTTGACTCCAATGCCATATGTGGACATTTATTTAACCACCTCAGACCCAGCACCATAGGTCATTCCCAATTTACCCTCCTTTCCTTCAACGTCTTTGGTGGGCATTCATTCAACCACCACGACTCCAGCACCATTGGATGTTTCTAATTTTACATTCTTTCCTTAAATGACATAAGTGGTGAATTATTTAACCACCTAGGCTCCAGCACCATAGGTCATTTATTCCTAATTTAACCTCTTTGCCTCCAACGTCATAGGTTGGCATTTACTCAACCACCTAGACTCCAGCACTATTGGATGTTCCTAATTTAGCCTCCTTATCTCTAACATCATAGGGAGCCATTCATTTACCCACCTTAGCCCCAGCGCTAAAGGTCGTTCCCAAGTTAACCTCCTTCCCTCCAACGTCATAGGTGGGCATTCATTTACCCACCTTTGCCCGAGCACCATAGGTCATTCGCAAGTTAAGCTCCTTGTCTCCAACATCATAAGGTGCAATTCATTTACTCACCTTTGCCCGAGCACCGTAGGTCGTTCCCAGGTTAACCTCCTTGCCTCCAACGTTATAGGTAGGCATTTATTTTCCAACCTTAGCCCCAGCACCATAGGTCGTTCCTAATTTAACCTCCTTGCCTCCAACATCATACGAGGCCATTCATTTACCCACCTTTGCCCCAGCACCATAGGGCGTTCCCAAGTTAACTTCCTTGCCTCCAACGTCAGAGGTGGGCATTCATTTAACTGCCTTGGCCCCAGCACCATAGGTCTTTCCCAATTTAACCTCCTCACCTCCAATTTCAGTTTTAAACTTCTTGCCTCCGACGTTATATGTGGGCATTCATTTAACCCCCCTGGCCCTAGCACTATAGATAGTTCTTAATTTAACCTCCTTGCCTGCTATGTCATAGGTGGGCACTTATCTAACCATCTTGGCTCTAGCACTATAGGTCGTTCCCAACATAACTCCTTGCCTTCTATGTCATAGGTGGGCATAGCACTATAGGTTGTCCCAATCTAACCTCCTTCCCTCAAACGTCATAGGTGAGCATTTGTTTACCCACCTTTGCCCAGCACCATAGGTCGCTCCCAAGTTAACCTACTTGTCTCCAACGTGATATGTGGGCATTTAATTAACCACCTTGGCTTTAGCACCATAGGTCGTTCACAATTTAACCTCCTTTCCTCCAACGTCATATGCGGACATTTATTTAACCACATTGGCCCCAGCACCATAGGTCTTTCCCACTTCAATTCCCTTGCCTATAACGTCATATGTGGGGATACATTTAACCACATTGGTTCCAGCATCATAGTTTGCCACCTATTTAACCTTTTTGGTTTGAGCGCTATAGAAGGCCATATAGCAAACTCTGATGACGTTTGTGTAGATCAGTACTTTATGAAAATTGATAGTATCCACCAAGAAACACATTTTCAGTGTTCTCCACAAATTGAATATATTCTGAAAGATTATTGTTCATACAACAATGGCATTGAATACTTATAAGATATAGCTCGAACAATATTTTTTTTTATTCTTTCTTTCATATGAAATTGAATTTAGTTGGAGACAAACAATATTGCTATCGCCATAAATCATGACTAATGGTATGCAATATGTTCTGCTGGTGTAACCAGATGCACAAACACATATACAATTACACACACACACACACACACACATATATATATATATATATATATATATATATATATATATATATATATATATATATATATATATATATATACAAAGTATATATATATATACAAAGTATATATATAAACATATAAACTGTATATAAATATATATATATATATATATATATATAGATATATATATATATATATATATATATATATATATATATATATATATATATAGGCCATGGGGCATCAGCTGTATCATGTCACTTCGTGGCCACTTCATTACATTTTTTTATCATAAAGAAAGTCATTCTCAGGCATTATGCAACAAGTTCCCACAAATATAGTTGCTCCTAAAATTTTAATTAGCCATTTTAATCATACAAATTATTTGTAGTTAAGTTGGTGGCTAATAGGTGGCCATACTATAGTTCTGTAGTTCCTATTTATGACAGTAGATGGCTAACAGCAAATTAACCAATCAAATCGCTTAGATTTCCAACATGGCAGCCCCCAGGACTTGCTGTATTCACTGTGTGTTGGAGGAAGAAAGTGATGTTTTACCCATTTCTGATCAATGTATGTCAAAAATCAAGGAGTGCAATAGAAAGTGGAAACATTTAGATGGTATTCAACGTGAGGTAGCAGAGAAAATGTCTGAAACTTTTGAAAAAACTTTGGATTTAGACCACCTTGGGTACCATGCAGAATGTTACCGAAGGTTTACAGACAAACAAAGGATCGAAAGGGCCATTGTCCGCTGTTCTAAACGTAAGGCACTAATCCAGATGATCTTCTTGGAACACCACCTTGAAAAAGTGCCCGGCTAAGCCTAATTAGTGGGTCATCATCGCAAACATGCTCTGCAGATCATCAGCAGCCAACTGTGCCATCCACTAGTTAAGCTAGTCGAAGAAACCCCTATGTGCTTCCTGAGCAGTGTATCATTTGTAAAAGGGAGCAGTATATAAAAGACCCTCACACTCATACTCGAAAAAAGGAACGGTTGTCCAATTGTGAATATGAATCAGGTAAAGTTCCTTTTAGTGCTGTTTATATTTTTTATCACAGGAACCATGATATTACCTAGTAGACTACACATACACTGACATAAATGCTAATGGTAAATATCGAGGGTAATACGTGTAAATGCCAGTGGTAAATGCAGGCCTGTTAGTTTTGGCTGCAATATTGTACAGCATCAGTAACCGAGCGACATTGGGCATATTGCTATACTTAGTCGATTTGATTACCTGTATGACATTTTGACATCATCTGGTTAACTTAACCAATCATGGAATATTTTTACATGTATAATTTTATTATGGTGAAAATTTTTCTACAATTTGGCTAGGATGTCGTATGTGGTACTGGAATAGTGTGTAGTACCTTTCATATGATGGAACTGTGCAACACTTTCTGAAGGAGAAAATGTGGCCATATTCCATGAGTGGCCATATTACCTCACCTTGCCGTACATTTTTCTTAATCAAACAATATTTATTTCAGGTGGGCTACTTTTACGAGCTGCCAAAGCCTTAAATGATGAGTCATACTCAAAGAACTGGCTGGCCGAGAGCAGGCTTGTGTTGCCGTGGAAGTGCGTTACCATCGGTCATGCTACAAGAGATATGTTGCGTTCATGACAAGAGACGATAATAAGGACATCAAGACAAGTCACTCTTCACCTGAGACTCAAGCCTTCCATGAATTCTGTAGAACTGTGGTAAAAGATCGCAACATAAAGAAACAGGAGGTGCTACGAATGACAAAACTAAAAGAACTCTATGTGAAGATTTTGACAAACTTTGAAAACACTGATGGCTCTATTGAGATAAAAACTGCTTTCTTGAAAAACAAGTTACTTAGAAAGTATCCTTCACTTCAGTTTATAAGGCCTTCAAAGCGCAATGCCTCTGAGATAGTTTGTGCTGAAGAAAATAAGTGTGTTCTTGTAGATAACTTGGGTTCTTCTACCTCAGCATCATCTGAGGAAGATCCGGATGATGGATTGGAAAGTAATGAAAGTAATCATTTTGATATAGATCGCTCTATGCTGTACATGCCTGGTTTGGTTTTGAAAAATTTCATTGCTGACATTCCCGGTCTGAATGATGTTTGGCCACCTACTGCAAGCGATATTAAAAGTCATAGTGCTGAAACATTAATTCCTCCAAAATTGTTCAATTTCCTTGCTTGGGCTACTGGAGTTTCAGATGAGGTTGAGTTGGGAAAGTATGTGGCAACTACTGATGATAAACGAAAGCTTCTCTCTATTGCGCAAGACCTTGTGAACTTAGCATCAAAGGGGAAAAGGCCAATGCCAAAGCATGTTGCTCTTGGGATGACTATGCGGCATATGACTGGGTCATCAAATATTATTGGTATTCTGAATGGTTTGGGGCATTCATCGAGCCATACTACAGTGCTCGAACATGATACAGCACTGGCGAACAGACAACTTGACCGCAAAATCTTGTGCCAGAGGGCTTTGCCAAAGGGGTGCATATCACCATTGTCTGGGACAATAATGATTTCAGGGAAGAAACAGTGACTGGGGGTGGGACTACTCATAATACTAATGGTCTTCTTCTTGATTTTGGTTGCGCACTTAAAGCAAAGGATAATGGACATTCATGATAACCTGGAAGTCAAGTTAACAGTGTAGTTCATAATAGCACCACCAGGGTGCTGTTGTTTACATTTCTATTGCATAATGTTAATCACATGTTATGATACATATGTACAACACTGTACTCATTCTTAAAAACTGTAAATAAAATGTTTTCTACTGAATTTAAATCCTCTTTGTGTTTTTGGTCATTTTCACTTTTGATGACTAATTGGTTACATAATGGCCTATAACTAATTTAGGAGCAACTATTTTTGAGGGAACTTTGCATATTCTGATTGTCCTGACCACCATGGTTCAAAATCAAGTGGAATCAACTTGCCCCAAGAAAGTGGCCACGAACTCAGAAACTAAGCCCCCTACAGCTTATGCCCCATGGCCTAATATATATATATATATATATATATATATATATATATATATATATATATATATATATATATATATATATAATACATATATACATACACAAACCCAAACATCTATTAATTCACATTTATCATCCCTATATAATAATGAGTAAGTGTCTGGCTCCATAAATATATATATATATATATATATATATATATATATATGTATATATATGTATGTATATATATATATATATATTTATATAAATGTATATATATATAAATATATATATATATATATATATATATATATATATATATATATGTATATATATAATGTATATATATGTATATAATATATATATATACATAAATATATATACTGTATACATACTGTATATATATACATATTTATATACTGTATATATATATACACACACACATATATATATATATATATATATATATATATATATATATATATATATATATGTGTGTGTATGTATATTTATATATACATATATACTGCATACATATGTATATATATGTATATATATACATATGTATATATATACATATATATATATATATATATATATATATATATATATATATATATATATATATATATATATATATATATAAGCCATATATCACACTCCTAAATTCTGGATTCTCTCTACCTCGGGATCAGAGTCCCAAAGGGTAATGAACTCAAAGATAATAGCTCTTTGTTGGCTGGAGAATTAAACCCGGGTCCAAGAAATATAGGTTCCATTGGGCAGAGTTGCTAAGTCAATAGCTTCTAGTCGGCCGGGGAATTTAATACGGGCCTAAAATGCTGGGATGCCAATAAGCTGAGTTGCTAAGTTAATGGAACCTCAGTTTCTTGGCCCATGGTTTGATTTCCGGGGTGAACTAAAGCTATTATTTCGGAGTGGAGTCCCCTTTGGGTCTCTGATCCCGAGGTAGAAAATCCAGATATTAGGATGAGTATAGTAAATATGCAAGATTATCGATATATATATATATATATATATATATATATATATATATATATATATATATATATATATATATATATATATATTTATTTATTTATATACATATATGAATATATATATATATATATATATATATATATATATATATTTATTTATATACATATATGAATATATATATATATATATATATATATATAAATATATATATATATGTGTGTGTGTGTGTATGTATGTGTGTATGTGTGTGTGTATGTATGTGTGTGTAGGATATTTTGCGTGAACATGATACATTCTTAATATCATACGTAGGATTAAGATTATAAGGATACATTAGGACGGGTATTTTACCATATGTAATGAATATTATCCTAACCTCCCGTATTTTGTTGTAACATATCGTTAGAAACAATATTAATAATATATTGAAATTAATATAATTACCATAATGCTGCTAGTCAAGCATGTTTACTTGCAATTATTTTGGAAAATATATGATACTTTAATTTCAAGCCAAATACGTGAACTATGTATTTTTCTTAGTTACTATATTGTGTTTTATCAATTTATGTCCTTGAATATTGTGGCAAGAAACCCGCTCAGCATTATTCCTACCACCCCTTATGAAAGCAATTATGGGAGATCACATTGTGAAACCAGGATTTTTGGTGGGGGAGTGTTTTGCAGCAATTTGTGATGGTGAGAAATGCATATTTAACACAAGATAGCAAGTTAGAGAAATGTATGATTAATATAAATAGCATTGAATCACATCACATCATGACCCTCTGTATGTAATGGCTTTTGGTTAGCCGTGGCTGGCATTGCTTGTAATATCTACCATGACCTAGGAATTCCTCTGTTCTAGCAATCGGACCGTGGATGTGCTGTGCATGCCCCCCACCCCTTCTATGGGTCATTATTTCTGAGATATTTTTTACTCACACATGAACAAAATAGTGATATACTGAACGCAGAGCGTTTTCAACATATTCCATTTCCGGAATAGATATTACACTGCATTCCAAAATAGATTGTACTTTTGCCTTAGAGACTTCTTCAAGTGATGGTAGTTATGCTGAAAGGATAGGGACGGGGTAGGAAAATATGGCTGTTGGAGGATGACATACATATTTGGAAGTTCGTAATATGTTAAGAAAGCCAGCTAATGATTTCGTCATACTAAAAAAACAGAACAGCTGGCAGAAGGTAATGCAAACCACGCATCCCCAGTACCTCATAATCAGTCTCCAAAGAGTAAACAATAAACTTCACATTCAAATCAATCGATATGTAAGTTATTATTCCCAAGCCGCCATTAACCATATGGAGACAAATCCCAAACTAGCCAGCACTCGTTCATTTCTTATAGTGAATTCCAGTTTCGTTAGAAATTTGAGTATCACATATTAACCATTATGTTTTATTGAAATATTATCCTTTATACTCAAAAGTATTCATTTATGAACTCAACAGAACTTATCCACTTAACAAAAAAGTTTGATAACCTGACAGTATGTATAGCTTATTGTACTACTCTATGTTACAGGAAAATGTCAGGAGCTATCATTCTGTCCATAGCCCTCCTGGTAGGTGGAATAAATACGCCCGCGGTTCTTGCAGTTATCAACAATGTCTTGTACCATTCGGTTGGAACAGTCACGGAAGGAATCTCGGACACATTTGTGCTTTATGGTGGAGTTCCTAAAATTAGGTGAGTCTGAGGGGGCTTTGAGGTCCCTGTTTCCATGTGTGAGATTTAGCCTTTAAATTTTTTTTTTTTTTTTTTTTTTTTTTTTTTTTTTTTGTGGGGGGTGGTAAGGTTATCCTCAGACAAAATGACGTTTTACCTCGACTTTATTTGACCTTTGTAATCAGCTTTATTCTCTTCTTTATCAGTCTTCTGATAAGATGAGAGGGAGAGTTAGTTTTCAAAATATAATGTTTTTTTTAGCTGTTGATTCACAATGAGATGCTTTATTTTCTTGATAAAAGTGAGATGAAAAATACCCAGTGACTCTTCAAATAAACGCTATTCACTCAACGTACTTTGCTATGAGATGCATCTAGATTATCAACAATACTCCTGCTGAAATAATCTGACAGACCCTTCATAGTACTTATTCTATTTACTCAGCAGGCATTGTTTTATGTAATACATCTCCATAACTAAAAAAAAAATTATTAAATAGAAATAAATGTATTCACATGCTTCTTCAGTATAATCTATATAATCACCAGGCATATTGTTACAGAAGAAATCCTTTTTATTACTTGCCCTTGTATAACATTACTTCAAACACTTTCCATTTTTTCGGCAGGTGTTTAGCCATTTGCTCAGAGAAGAAGTGCCCAATAGTGGCCTGGGGCGCAGGAAGTACCGGCTCGGGGCACTGCCGTGTCCTTAGTGGAGCAGCCGTTTCCACGAACATTGCCATTACATTAAGTGCCACTGCAGGCACTCTGACCGTGTACGTCCCGATCAGCTCGACTCTCACCTTCGTCCAGAAACCCTACGCTTTGCTCCTTCACATCGCAGGTTCATATTCTTGGTCGCAGACGAGAGTCAATTGCAGAAATCAGGGAATTGGGCTGTACACCCCGACGTCCAATTCAATAATAGGGGACTTGTTTGGTACATATGGCCTTTTCTGGACTGGTAAGCAACAGATTCGTCTTTTTTTTCTATGCAGGCTCAGTGAATTCTCCAGAACAATTTTTGAGTCCAGTAATTATTTTGCCATTTATTTCCACAGTGGCTGAAGAATCCGGTTGAACTGCTGTTACTTTATAGTATTTTCATGTATGATAATTTCCCTCAGATATTTTTATAAATGTTTCTCAATTTTCTTCAAATATTTTTAATTGTAACCTGAAACTGTAAGATCCTTATTTAGAATGGTGAATATGGTTTTATGCA
>NC_090744.1:63406752-63421752 GCF_036898095.1 Palaemon carinicauda | reverse complement strand
CCTGATATATGCTTTATATTAATGCAATATGGTTGCAGACATAATGACCTCCTAGTTAACCTTTGATTATTATTTTCATCTTATTAACAAAAGTAAAAGGATTATGGTCCAAATACACTGTAATTTCTTCATTCTGTTGTCGATTTACATAAATCTCAAATTTTCGTATCGCTGTGATTAGCGGCAGCAGTTCCTTTTCAACTGTCAAGTTATGTTTCTTCAGCTTTGATGACAAAACAAACAGGGTGAAGAATTCTTTCCTCGTCTTCTTTCA
Organism: Palaemon carinicauda; assembly: GCF_036898095.1. Classification (NCBI taxonomy): domain Eukaryota; kingdom Metazoa; phylum Arthropoda; class Malacostraca; order Decapoda; family Palaemonidae; genus Palaemon; species Palaemon carinicauda. The sequence goes on along the minus strand of NC_090744.1, from coordinate 63,421,478 downwards.
ATAAAACAGCTCCAATCCCATTATGCGATGCATCCCCTTGGATAAGGAATCTCTTGTTGAAATAAGATGCTCGCAGTTTCGGTTTCGAAGATATTATGGACTAGGTCCTGTCGAAGAATTCCTGTCACTCGCTGGTCCATGCAAATTTTTTCTTTCGGCGTGTCAAATCCGTCAAGTGACAACAGCCTAAAAGTTCGAGCAAAAACGTCAGTAGATTCCTGCCATCCTTAAAAAACCTTGTAATAGCTTCCTTGTTGTGGAGGTGAGGCTTTCCTTATTCCTTCGACGTTAGCGGCTACTAGGGTGATTAGTCCTCTTCGTACTTCAAATTCCAAGTACCAAACTGTTGCCTTTCCAAATTCACTCTGTGGAGGATCAATTTTCTGTTTTTTTTTATTTGCTTTGGTTTTGCCAAATCCAGAGAGAGAGAGAGAGAGAGAGAGAGAGAGAGAGAGAGAGAGAGAGAGAGTTTGTGTGTGTGTGTGTGTCTCCTGTACCACTCGTGCATCACACGATCGTACATAGTAACAACATTTCTCTTTTTTGTATATATTATCCCTTGTATCTTCGCTCTCTGCTCACACTGACAGCAACTTGTATTAACCAGTCTGCCTACTTCATTATCAACTGTTAACAGAACCGGTTTTGTGATCTTCTTGCCGGGACCTAGTGTGTATATATACACGATGTATCATTAATAAAGTTACTCCGTTGCATTCATCTTGCCTTTGACTCACAACTTATTCTTGGCCCGTCACATTGGTGACCCCGGAGATCGACTCGCTCCTCCCGCCTTCCCCCCCTCACTGTTACTTTGGCGGACTCCATGGAAGCTGGCGCCGCCCCATTCAAACTTTCGTCATTTGCCAGCGGAGAGGCGTTTGCTTGGTTTCAGTGCGCAGAAGTCCTGTTCCATATCAAGGGCGTGACTCACTCAACCACCAAAGCAGATTATGTTCTCACGGCGATAACCGAGTACACCTTCCCGGAAATCTCCTACTGGCTTTGTGAACACCCCAATAGCGTATGACGCCCTCAAAACAAACCTTCTGCAGCAGTACTCGCCGTCGCCAGCCGCCCGTATAGCAAAGCTTTTTCTGCTCTCTCAACAACCGTTATGGGGCCAAATGGCTTTGCTCGCCCTCAGGGAAATAACCAGCATCGCTTGCTTGCAATCTGCCGCAGACGGCTCTCCTTTTGAGGTGAACCTACTTCATGCCCTTTGGGTACGCCGTTTACTCGAACCTGTACGCGCTGCCATACCCGATTTTGATAGTTTACCCAAAAAGGACTTGATGACCAAAGCTGACACCCTAATGGACAACCACTTCCCGACCTTCAAGACCTCCATCATTGCTCCCTTACACAAGTGTACCTTTGGCGCCAACAAAGTGTCGTTCTTAGGGAACCGCATCACTCCTGAAGGAGCCCGTCCCCTCCCTGAAAAAGTAGCAGCTGTTCAAAACTGTCCCACGCCCTCGACCCTCAAAGCACTGCAGGAATTCTTGGGCATGATCAACTATTATCACCGTTTTCTGCCAGCCATTGCCGCCACTCTTTCTCCCCTCTACGCCTCCCTCAAAGGTTAGACAAAAGACTTGAAGTGGAGTCCCCTTCAAGAAGCGGCCTTCTGCAACAGAAAGAATGCCCTATCAACTGCTGCTGCTCTCACTTTTCCTGACCTACATGCCCCTCTCCTTCTCTCCACCGATGCCACTGACGTCAATATTGGTGCAGTACTCGAACAGGTGGTCAACGGCTAGCCCAGCCCATTGGCCTTCTTCAGCAGAAAACTGTCCAAGGCTGAATTGGGTTATTCTACCTTCGATCGCTTATTGCTGGCTTTGCACTTGGCTGTCCATCACTTTCGCCATTTCTTAGAAGATACACCCTTCATCATTCGCACAGACCCCATGCCTCTGGTTCACGCCTTCACTCGACAGTCTGATGCCTGATCCGCCCATCAACGCCGACATCTCTCAGCCGTGGCTGAATACATTTGCACCTTTCAACACGTCCCTGGGAAAATTAATCCCGTTGCCGATGCCCTGTCAAGAAACACGTTGGCCGCCGTTCAACTTGGATTGGATTACAACGCCTTGGCTGAAGCCCAACGACAGGATCCAGAGTATCAAGCATATAGGACATCCTGCACATCCCTCCATTGGGAAGACGTCCCCCTCGACGTCACCAACACCACTCTCCTCTGTGACATCACTACTGGTAGACTACGACCATGGATTCCTGCTCCCATGCGCCGACAGGTGCTTGATTTCATTCACGGCCTTTCACATCCCTCGCGCCATTCTACTACACACCTGCTGAAGATGAAGTTCATTTAGCACGGCTTTACTAAGGAGGCTAAGGATTGGGTCCGCGCCTGTACTTCTTGCCAAACTTCCAAAGTACATCAACACATGGATTCAGGAGTGGACACATTTCCTCATCCTCAGTGTCGTTTCGCCCACATTCAAGTCAATGTTGTAGTCCCCATACCCACATCACAAGGACATCGTTACCTGTTTACCGTCATCGACCTCTCCACTCGTTGGCGTAAAGCCATTCCATGGAAACTGCAACGTACACCTCATATATATCTGCCTTACTCTCAGGATGGATAGCAAGATTTGGTATCCCTGGGAATATTACTTCTGACAGGGGTACCACTTTCACCTCACAACTGTGGACATCATTAGCGAATCTCCTAGGCAACATCCTACATCAGACAACTGCCTACAACCCCGCTGCCAATGGAATGGTTGAACGATTTCATTGCACCCTCAAACCAGCTTTGATGCCACTGCAAGGACTCAAACTGGTTTACTCAGCTTCCCTGGGTCCTCCTTGGACTAAGGACCACTCCTAAATATGCCCTGGACGTCTCGGCAGCTGAAATGGTGTATGGCGACCAGCTGGTCATCCCTGCTAAATTTTTTCCTTCTGCAACCTCCTCCGACAATCTCCAGTGCATACGTCAGGTCGTGGGAAAATTTACTCCATGCCGTCAGACTTACAAGCCCGCAGCAAAGCATCTCATACCGACAGACTTGCACTCTGTAATGCACGTATTCCTACACAACAACACTAGCAAGACACTGCTAATGCCCCTTTACACGCGCCCTTTCCTTGTGATCCGACGCAATCCGAAAGCATTCCTACTAAACATTAGGGGCAAAGAAGACTGGGTCTCCATTGATCGTCTAAAACCTACTTATCTCCTGCCAGGTGACTCGCCTACAGTTCGCCTCTCTAGATCAGGGCGCCCTATTTACCATGTACGGTATGTAATTTTTAGGGGGGGGGGGAGCCATGTACCACCCGTGTGTCACACGATCGTACATACTGTAGTAACGACATTTCTCTTTTTTGTATATATTATCCTTTGTATGTTAGCTCTCCCTTCGCACTGACAGCAACTTGTATTAGCCTATCTGCCTACTTCATTGTTAACTGTTAACAGAGCCGGTTGCCGGTTGGACAAGAAATAGCATGTTCGTATTTTGTGACCTTCTTGCCGGGATTTAGTGTGTATATATTTTCAATATGTCTTTAATAAAGTTACTCAGTTACATTCATTTCACCTTTGACTCACAGCCTGTCACAGTCCGCTCGCATCACCGAGCGAGAGGTAGTTAGTGTAATGATTGTTTGTAGTGGAAAAGACTGTTGATATAATTAAGGTTGTTCATTTATTTTTTTTCATAGCTAGGCTAGGCCGGGAGTGAATGTCTTCGGCGAATGCTTTTTCTATTGCAGGAATCAGTTGTGTCCCAGGTACTGGATTATATTTTATTCTTTTGTTTATCGACCAGCTTGGAAGTGATATTTTTTATAAGAGTAAGTACAGTGATTTTATTTATCTTTGTTAGGTGCGGTTGTGAATAATAGAAAGTTTATTTTTTACTTATTTTGATTATAGTGCGATAGTTTAATTAGCTAGGAGTCTTCGTAGGTGTTTTTTCTTTTTATTGCAGGTCGTAATTCCTCTTTTGGACTCCTTTGGCGTTTTTATTTGTCCATGGACTGGTTGTTGCGTTCTGCATGTGTATAGATAGCCTAATGATGACTCTGTACATTTAATGATTTGGATATAGAGTGCGCTTAGCGAATTCTAATAACTGTCGATGACTAGGCGTGATATGAGTTCTGGATTATGATGATAATGATGATTATGATGATGATGAAGACTATGATGCTGATGACACTGGTTTCGCCTGAATAAGGAGATAGGCTATTCTTAGAATAAAAGGAATTAAATGATTGCACAGTCGAATTGGCTGTAGGATTATATTGTTGCCATGAAGTTGTGGCAGTGGGCTAGAAGGACTGTTGCCCATGTGTGGACAACGGTAACCAAACACAAATATATGTATTATATATTTAAGAGTTTTCACTTATGTTTTAGTGTTAATTTTTGATTATTTTCTGCTGAGTTATGGAATATGGTTGGTGTTTTAGTGTTGAGTGATTTATTTTAGTCTGTGTATTCTGTGTGAACTGACAGTGGTGGGTTTTGTAAAAAGATATTTTTTTTTTTATTATTGGTGAGTTCTGTGTACCCACACTTACCGTTATATATATTTGAAATATTGTCTGTTGTGGTTATTTTGTCTGTTTTAGTGTTAAGTTTAATTAGTGATAAGTGTGATTTCTTGTTGTGGTTGTTCTTAAAAAATACAGTTTTAAGGTTATATTTTATTTTTCTGTTCCCTCTGTTCAGCAGTCCAGTATACGTCAAAGTAAGGGGAAAGTTTGTGTTGAGGAGACAATTGCCTGTTAGAGTGATCAAGGGTGTGGTGCTTGTTCTTGTATCCTTCCCGCCACATTACTTTACGCTCTTCTCCAGGTTAATCATCAAGTGTGCTCCTCGCAGCTTTTGAAATACCTTCTTCAGGATTCGGAGATGTTCTTCCCAGGTCGATGAATATACCACAATATCGTCAGGATATATGCCTACTCCTGCTATCGATCCTAGAAGGTTATCCATCACTCGTTGAAAAGTAGTGGGAGTGTTCATTAGACCAAATGGCATGACGTTGTATTGATGAAACTCAAGCGGGGTTATAAAAGCAGATAATTATTTTGTGTTATCGTCCAAAAGAATTTGATAATAGCCTTTTAAAAAGTTGATCTTGGAGATGAACCTCTCCTATCCGATTTTGTCTAGTATTTGGTCGATGAGCGGCAATGGATAATTATCGGCCACACTGATAGAATTCAACTTTCGGTAGTCCATACACATTCTGAAAAATCCATCTGGTTTTTTCATGAGCAGGCATGGAGAACTGTAAGGGCTTAGACCTATGTTTGGCTAATAGATTTTGTAACTAATAGTCGACTTCTTTTTTCATGATTTCTCGATGATAAGGTGACAGTCGATAAGCCCGTTGTTTGAATGGTCTTTCCGTTGTATTGCGGTGTATCTCATGCTTCATCAGGTTGGTTGGTTTCGGGACGTATGAGACAATTTCCTTGTAATATTTATCACTTGGCTTAATTCCTCTTGCTGCTCTTTGTTCAAATGAGATAATTTATCTTCCTAGTTCCGAATGTTACACGAATTATTCACTTTGATTACCGCCCCTACCTCATATCCATAATTGTCTTCTGTGGAGGGTATGGTTTGCGCCATACACACCTGTGAAGCTCCGGTCTCGTTTTCGCTTAAGTATGGTTTCAGGAGGTTAAGGTGTACTTTCCCTTGACTTTTCCTCCTTCCTGGGGTTTCGATAACGTAAATCAGGTCACCGATCCTCTCCAATATCTTGAATGGACCTTGGAACTTATTAGAGAGTGGAAATCTCCTTATCAACAGGAAAATCAACACCTGTTGTCCGACCATAAACTGTCGGTCCTTACTTTTCCTATCGAACCTTTTCTTCATTTTTTTTTGACTCGCTTTAAGGCTTTCTAGAGAAAATTTTCTTATCTAGCTGATCATTTTCCGCAAATTCTTAACATATTCTCCATTCGTTTCCTCTCGATCCTTCCATTTTTCCGCTAACATCTTAATCGGACCTCGTACTTCTCGTCCATACATCATTTCATTCGGGCTACATCCCGTGCTTTCTTGATAAGCATTACTTACCTAAATTGACATCAACGGTAGTTTGATGTCCCATTCACTCCCTGTTTCGTTGCAGTACTTTGTTAACATACTCTTCAGAGTTTGATGAAACCTCTCTAATACACCTTGGGTCTCCAGATGATAAGCAGTTGATAGTTGCTGTTTAACATCCAAGTTTCATTAAGTCCTGAAACAGTTTTGACACGATTTCCGGAAGACCAAACTTAGTGAAAAAGTCTATTAACTTCTCGGCGATTATATGTGCACTGATGTTCCTGACAGATATGGCTTCTGGGTATCTCATCACTGGACACATCAATGTTAAAATATATTGGTGACCTTTTTTCGTCCTTGGTAACGGTCCCACATTGTCGATCATTACCTTGCTGAAGGGTTCTTCTCGCACTTCAATCGAGTGTAAAGGATCTTTCTTAATGCACTCGTCTGTCTTTCCAGCAATCTGACAAACGTGAAAAGCACGGCAAAACTGGCTCACATCCAGGCCAGAAAAATTGTTTCATAATCTTCTCCGTCATCTTTCTTATTCCTAAGTAACACGTTTCATGCTATCGTTTCTTATCAGGGTCAAACAAGCAACAACATATAATGACTTCAGTCAATTACAGAAATTACTAATTACCAGATTCGTTTAAGAGAACTCAAGATCCTTTCTCTACATAAAGAAATTCATTGCGTTGTGTTATAAAGACCAAAGGACATACTATATTCTATTGAGCTTTTTACCCCCAATTATTACTTACTAGTTTCATATGAAGTTCTTGCCGAGTTCGGATTACAATAGGCACGGGTAAACCACGATACCACACATATATATATATTTAATTTTACCCATTCACGGAATCCCACGCACAGATATGCATAACCCCAGGGATTTATCCCATTCAAGGTAATTATATATTATAAGACACTCATCCAAACTTCGGTTGACTAATTCATCCACTTTATTAAATGCTGGGAAGGAACGGCATCGTTAATCAAAGTAAAATCATCCTCACTCTGATTAAATTCTCCAAAAACCACATTACATACGTTGAGAAGTGACAGGCAGCAACTGTCCCGACTTACCTCTGCTGCCGCTGTCGTAAAAATAATGCGTTCGCTCTCTCTCAAAGCCACGACTTCCGCTTCGTTCGCTCACGACAAAAGAAACAACAAAACGAACGAAACCAACTATTCAACACAAACTGAACGAAACTATCAAACAACTTACATCGCATTGTTAATCACTTATACAACTATTCACAAGACAATATTCCTTGGTAACAATGCTTATTACAATTAAATATAAACAAAACCTTCATTTGTACAGAAACCTGCACATTTCCACTTGACGCAATGTAATATAAAAGAACATTTTCCATATACAACATGAACATAGATATTCAATAACAATTGATTTCCCATGTCGTTATTGTAAGTAACGACACATGCGCTACAGCAATATCCTGTCTTCTCAACGGTGCGGGAATCAGTATCTGATGGTATATCTCCCATTTGGCATTCCCAGGGATATCGGCGGATCTCTGCTTCCTCATAAGCAACCTGTCATTATGATACATAACAGGTGGGAGACTGTTGTGCCTTCATTTCATCTACCACACGATACAATAACTCTATTAATGTCGCATCCTTCCGTTACAATTCTATCAGCCTTTTCCGACTCACTTGTACTACGTCTAATACGAAGTTTTCTATTTCATCTAGGTTCATTTACTCTTTGTCTTCATGTCTAATCGTCTATCGTTCATCCTCTCTCATTCTTACTCTGGAATTCTCCTCTTGCTTACCATCAAGGGAAGCCTATTCTTTTGAAAACAAATCTTCCAAGTCCATCGCTCCTTTGGTTTCTTTTTCTTCATCAGCAGCCACTTTTTTCATCATACTCCTAGTCATCACACAACTAGGAAACATATACGGGTAGCCCTTCTCGAGTTCTGTCTTAAGACTATACTTCAATGGTTTCTCCATTACAATAGGGCATTGCAAAAATACGTGAAATAAGCAGATAGTTCTTTAAAAATAATGTAAATTTACATATACAGACTTGATTGGAAAAAGAATCAAATGAAAGATGAAAGTCTTAAGTAATTTCCCTGAAATTACTTATACTTACATGGAAGGAGCTAACTTTAAGGACCGACTATACACCTCATAAATAAACAAATGATATACTTGATTAAAATATTTATACTACAAGATTCCGGCTTCATAAAAATATATATATGTATATTCATATATATACACACACACACATATATATATATATATATATATATATATATATATATATATATATGTATTTATATATATACATATATATATATATAAATATATATATATATATATATATATATATATATATGTGTGTGTGTGTATGTGTGTGTCTGTGTCTGTGTGTGTGTGTAGAAATCACGAAAGCTGACACGTGATGAATATAAAATGTATTATAGCCACGAAAGGAAAAATGAAAAAGACTTGATTGGAGTCAGTACTTTCATCCACTCAGGACATTATCAAACTCAGCAATGAGAATACATGTACAAAGACATCGTATTTATACAGGAGAAGGGGATCCAACAGCTGTCAGTTTCTTAATAATTCCGAAGATGTCAGATTTTAGATAAAAGGATAATACTGGATTAACGGAAAACAGACCTGGACTTAGATTCAAATTTCTACCTTAAGTACAAGAGATTAAAAATGATTCAACAATATTCCTTTGGAAATAGTCATTTACATGGATTACTTTTTCTGCCTTTGACCAACCAATTCTGTGACTTGACCCTAACCAGTGGGAGGCCAAGGCATTATTAAGAGAACCCTAGAAACGGCCACCTGATGCTGTTTTAATCTGACTGGTATACTTTTTGATATTTGGCCGACGTAAAATAGGTTACACTCTGAACAAGGAATGCTATATATTACATTATTATCATTTCCAGAACTATTCTTAATTAACATGTTTTTTAATGTACAATTATATTTAAACACTAGAGCAATGTCTAGTTTTTTCAAAAGGGGTATAACATCTAAAAAATAAACATGAAATGGCAAACCAAGCATATTATTAATTGTTTCCTTCCTCTCTAATTGGACACTATAAAATATTTTCTTAGCCTTATTCATACATTTTTCTAAGAAATATTTGGGATAACAAAGATCTGTTGCAATTTTTTCTATTATAGTGAACTTGTCCTCAATGTAATCTGGGCTACAAATTCTCAATGCCCCAAGGTACATGGAGGAAAAAACTGAATGTTTTATATTTTTAGAGTGACCGGAGTAAAAATGTACATATGAAAAATTATTTGTAGGCTTTCTATATATGAAAAACTTAAATTTATCTGTTTCTCTAACTATTAAAATGTCTGAAAATGGGATACGGTTATTTTCTTCATTTTCTATAGTGAATTTTATTGATGGTACTAATGAATTAATGATTGAAACAAAACCCTTAAGATTAAAATTTTCTTCTAAAATACCTAGAACATCATCAACATATTGATACCACACAATTTGGGAAGACCATACTGAAGGAATTAATCTTGATTCAAAAAAACTCCATATATATGTTGGATAAAAGTGGGGACAAATGATTACCCATAGCCATACCAAAAACTTGTTCATAGAAATCTCCATTAAAACAAAATTGACACTTTTTAATGCACAAACAAATGAGTTCAATGATAGTATGGGTTGATAAAGGTAAATCATAAGCATCTAAAATACCCGACAAGAAATCCAATAAGTCATCAACCGGCACTTTGGTAAACAATGAAGTTACATCAAAACTTACTAATATATGTTTAGACGTAAGGTTAACTTTTTGTAATTTTTCGCAAAGATCAACAGAATTTTTTATATGAGAGGTTGAAATAGAACCTAAGATCGGGGAAAATAATTTGACTAAATATTTGGATAATTTATAGTTAATAGAACCTGTAGCACTGATAATTGGTCTGATTGGATATCCTGTTTTATGGGTTTTAATTAAACCATATAAATAAGGCAAAGAGGGACCGGTAGAGATAAAGGCATTTGTTAAGGATTTTTCTTGTTTTAAGACAGATTTTAAGTTTTTATTAAAATCTTTGATGGGTGGTCGATATCTTTTCTTAGTCGAGCTGGGAGTAACGTTTTGGGGATCACATGTTCCTCTAAACAACGATGCAGAAATTTTCGTCCGAGTCTAGTAGAATGGGCTTTCACCAGGGAGTTTTGAAAGTCCTTTAAGAGATAAGATAGGAAGGGGAAAACGAGGCAACAGTTACGCGTGGCGTCCATTATGTGTAGAAATCACGGAAGCTGACACGTGATGAATATAAAATGTATTATAGCCACGAAAGGAAAAATTAAAAAGACTTGATTGGAGTCAGTACTTTCATCCACTCAGGACATTATCAAACTCAGCAATGAGAATACATATACAAAGACATCGTATTTATACAGGAGAAGGGGATCCAACAGCTGTCAGTTTCTTGATAATTCCGGAGAAGTCAGATTTTAGATAAAAGGATAATACTGGATTAATGGAAAACAGACCTGGGCTTAGATTCAAATTTCTACCTTGAGTACAGGAGATTAAAAATGATTCAACAATATTCCTTTGGAAATAGTCATTAACATGGATTACTTTTTCCGCCTTTGACTAACCAATTCTTTGACTTGACCCTAACCAGTGGGAGGCCAAGGCATTATTAAGAGAATCCCTGGAGACGTCCACCTGATGCTGTTTTAATCTGACTGGTATACTTTTTGATGTTTGCCCGACGTAAAATAGGTTACACTCTGAACAAGGAATGCTATATATTACATTATTATCATTTCCAAAACTATTCTTAATTAACATGTTTTTTAATGTACAATTATATTTAAACATTACAGCAATGTCTAGTTTTTTCAAAAGGGGTATAACATCTAAAAAATAAACATGAAATGGCAAACAAAGCATATTATAAATGGTTTCCTTCCTCTCTAATTGGACACTATAAAATGTTTTCTTAGCCTTATTCATACATTTTTCTAAGAAATATTTGGGATAACAAAGATCTGTTGCAATTTTTTCTATTTTAGTGAACTCGTCCTCAATGTAATCTGGGCTACAAATTCTCAATGCCCCAAGGTACACGGATGAAAAAACTGAATGCTTTGTATTTTTAGAGTGACCAGAGTAAAAATGTACATATGAAAAATTATTTGTAGGCTTTCTATATATGGAAAACTTAAATTTATCTGTTTCTCTAACTATTAAAACGTCTAAAAATGGGATACGGTTATTTTCTTCATTTTCTATAGTGAATTTCATTGATGGTACTAATGAATTAATGATTGAAACAAAACCCTCAAGATTAAAATTTTCTTCTAAAATACCTGGAACATCATCAACATATCGATACCAGACAATTTGGGAAGACCATACTGAAGGAATTAATCTTGATTCAAAAAACTCCATATATATGTTGGATAAAAGTAGGGACAAAGGATTACCCATAGCCATACCAAAAAATTCACTATAAAAAATGAAGAAAATAACCGTATCCCATTTTTAGATGTTTTAATAGTTAGAGAAACAGATAAATTTAAATTTTCCATATATAGAAAGCCTACAAATAATTTTTCATATGTACTTTTTTACTCGGGTCACTCTAGAAATATGAAGCATTTAATTTTTTTCTCCATGTACCTTAGGGCATTGAGAATTTGTAGCCCAGATTACATTGAGGACGATTTCACTACAATAGAAAAAATTGCAACAGATCTTTGTTATCCCAAATATTTCTTAGAAAAAATGTATGAATAAGACTAAGAAAATATTTTATAGTGTCCAATTAGAGAGGAAGGAAACAATTAATAATATGCTTTGCTTGCCCTTTCATGTTTATTTTTTAGATGTTATACCCCTTTTGAAAAAACTAGACATTGCTGTAATGTTTAAATATAATTGTATATAAAAAACATGTTAATTAAGAATAGTTCGAGATATGATAATAATGCAATATATAGCATTCCTTGTTCAGAGTGTAACCTATTTTACGTCGGCCAAACATCAAAAAGTATACCAGTCAGATTAAAACAGCATCAGGTGGCCGTCTCCAGGGATTTTCTTAATAATGCCTTGGCCTCCCACTGGTTAGGGTCAAGTCACAAAATTGGTTGGTCAAAGGCGGAAAAAGTAATCCATGTTAATGACTATTTTCAAAGGAATATTGTTGAATCATTTTTAATCTCTTGTACTCAAGGTAGAAATTTGAATCTAAGCCCAGGTCTGTTTTCCGTTAATCCAGTATTATCCTTACATCTAAAATCTGACTTCTCCGGAATTATTAAGAAACTGACAGCTGTTGGATCCCCTTCTCCTGTATAAATACGATGTCTTTGTATATGTATTCTCATTGCTGAGTTTGATAATGTCCTGAGTGGAGGAAAGTACTGACTCTAATCTAGTCTTTTTCATTTTTCCTTTCGTGGCTATAATACATTTTATATTCATCACGTGTCAGGTTTCGTGATTTCTATACATAATGGACGCCATGCGTAACTTTTGCCTCGTTTTCCCCTTCCTATCTTATCTCTTAAAGGACTTTCAAACCTCCTTGGTGGAAGCCCATTCTACTAGACTCGGACGAAAATTTCTGCATCGTTGTTTAGAGGAACATGTGATCCCCAAAACGTTACTCCCAGCTCGACTAAGAAAAGATATCGACCACCCATTTAGTGATTTTAGTGTTCTATCCCTGAAGAAACACCTGGAAACTACAAGAAGGTCAGAACAACAATTATTCAAGCAGTTACGCAAGACTAAATTTGATTTTATGCTTGATGTTCTTCTTGACTGGAGAACATCCTTATTGAACGTGATCTACTCCCGACTTAGAGAGAAATTACAAGTTTTAAGTGTTCACTTGGAAAATAAATTGAATAGACTAATACAGGCAAGTGATTGGAACAAGAATTTTCAAGATAATTGTGTTATAAATTTGTCTGATAAACCTGTAACAAGTGAAGTAAAAAAGGCTTTGGGGTATGGTTTATCATTCGCAGTAAATAAAAAACCTAATAGCGTAGATATTCCCTCTGCCTTTGTAAAATTGGAAAAAACTAAGAAAATTCCCCAGTGTAACATCGACATTGCTAAAGGGCTTATTTATTCGGTGATGGGATATGCAAACACCAGCAATCTCCCTAAACGGTTTTTAACAGCCTTAAAATCGTTGAAAAATAACTGTGAATTACATATTACAAAAGCAGACAAAGCTAATGTATTAGTTATTATGAACAAAACAACTTATTTAGAAAAAAATTCATGTACTTTTATCTGATGTTTCCACTTACATAAAATTAAGAGTTAATCCCTTAGACGATGTCATCAAAGATTTTAATAAAAACTTAAAATCTATCTTAAAACAAGAAAAATCTTTAATTATTGCCTTTATCTCTACCGGTCCGTCTTTGCCTTATTTATATGGTTTAATTAAAACCCATAAAACAGGATATCCAATCAGACCAATTATCAGTGCTACAGGTTCTATTAACTATAAATTATCCAAATGTTTAGTCAAATTACTTTCCCAGATCTTAGGTTCTATTTCAACCTCTCATATAAAAAATTCTGTTGATCTTTGCGTAAAATTACGAAAAGTTAACCTTACGTCTAAACATAGATTAGTAAGTTTTGATGTAACTTCATTGTTTACCAAAGTGAAGGTTGATGACTTATTGGATTTCTTGTCGGGTATTTTAGATGCTTATGATTTACCTTAATCAACCCATACTATTATTGAACTCATTTGTTTGTGCATTAAAAAGTGTAAATTTTGTTTTAATGGAGATTTCTATGAACAAGTTTTTGGTATGGCTATGGGTAATCATTTGTCCCCACTTTTATCCAACATATATATGGAGTTTTTTGAATCAAGATTAATTCCTTCAGTATGGTCTTCCCAAATTGTGTGTTATCGATATGTTGATGATGTTCTAGGTATTTTAGAAGAAGATTTTAATCTTGAGGATTTGTTTCAATCATTAATTCTTTAGTACCATCAATAAAATTTACTATAGAAAATGAAGAAAATAACCGTATCCCATTTTTAGACGTTTTGATTGTTAGAGAAACAGATAAATTTAAGTTTTCCATATATAGAAAGCCTACAAATAATTATTCATATGTACATTTTTACTCCGGTCACTCTAAAAACATAAAACATTCAGTTTTTTCCTCCATGTACCTTGGGTCATTGAGAATTTGTAGCCCAGATTACATTGAGGACGAGTTCACTAAAATAGAATAAAATTGCAACAGATCTTTGTTATCCCAAATATTTCTTAGAAAAATGTATGAATAAGGCTAAGAAAATATTTTATAGTGTCCAAATAGAGGGGAAGGAAACAATTAATAATATGCTTTTTTTGCCATTTCATTTTTATTTTTTAGATGTTATACCCCTTTTTAAAAAAAACTAGACATTGCTGTAGTGTTTAAATATAGTTGTACATTAAAAAACATGTTATTTAAGAATAGGTCTGGAAATGATAACAATGTAATATATAGCTTTTCTTGTTCAGAGTGTAACCTATTTTACGTCGGCCAAACATCAAAAAGTATACCAGTCAGATCAAAACAGCATCAGGTGGCCGTCTC
>NC_090744.1:63389252-63396752 GCF_036898095.1 Palaemon carinicauda | reverse complement strand
ATATGTGTGGTATCGTGGTTTACCCGTGCCTATTGTAATCCGAACTCGGCAAGAACTTCATATGAAACTAGTATGTAATAATTGGGGGGAAATAGCTCAATAGAATATAGTATGTCCTTTGGTCTTTGTAACACAACGCAATGAATTTCTTTATGTAGAGAAAGGGTCTTGAGTTCTCTTAAACAAATCGGGTAATTAGTAATTTCTGTAATTGACTGAAGTCATTATATGTTGTTGCTTGTTTGACCCTGATAAGAAACGATAGCATGAAACGTGTTACTTAGGAATAAGAAAGATGACGGAGAAGATTATGAAACAATTTTTCTGGCCTGGATGTGAGCCAGTTTTGCCGTGCTTTTCACGTTTGTCAGATTGCTGGAAAGACAGACGAGTGCATTAAGAAAGATCCTTTATACTCGATTGAAGTGCGAGAAGAACCCTTCAGCAAGGTAATGATCGACATTGTGGGACCGTTACCAAGGACGAAAAAAGGTCACCAATATATTTTAACATTGATGTGTCCAGTGATGAGATACCCAGAAGCCATATCTGTCAGGAACATCAGTGCACATATAATCGCCGAGAAGTTAATAGACTTTTTCACTAAGTTTGGTCTTCCGGAAATCGTGTCAAAACTGTTTCAGGACTTAATGAAACTTGGATGTTAAACAGCAACTATCAACTGCTTATCATCTGGAGACCCAAGGTGTATTAGAGAGGTTTCATCAAACTCTGAAGAGTATGTTAACAAAGTACTGCAACGAAACAGGGAGTGAATGGGACATCAAACTACCGTTGATGTCAATTTAGGTAAGTAATGCTTATCAAGAAAGCACGGGATGTAGCCCGAATGAAATGATGTATGGACGAGAAGTACGAGGTCCGATTAAGATGTTAGCGGAAAAATGGAAGGATCGAGAGGAAACGAATGGAGAATATGTTAAGAATTTGCGGAAAATGATCAGCTAGATAAGAAAATTTTCTCTAGAAAGCCTTAAAGCGAGTCAAAAAAAAATGAAGAAAAGGTTCGATAGGAAAAGTAAGGACCGACAGTTTATGGTCGGACAACAGGTGTTGATTTTCCTGTTGATAAGGAGATTTCCACTCTCTAATAAGTTCCAAGGTCCATTCAAGATATTGGAGAGGATCGGTGACCTGATTTACGTTATCGAAACCCCAGGAAGGAGGAAAAGTCAAGGGAAAGTACACCTTAACCTCCTGAAACCATACTTAAGCGAAAACGAGACCGGAGCTTCACAGGTGTGTATGGCGCAAACCATACCCTCCACAGAAGACAATTATGGATATGAGGTAGGGGCGGTAATCAAAGTGAATAATTCGTGTAACATTCGGAACTAGGAAGATAAATTATCTCATTTGAACAAAGAGCAGCAAGAGGAATTAAGCCAAGTGATAAATATTACAAGGAAATTGTCTCATACGTCCCGAAACCAACCAACCTGATGAAGCATGAGATACACCGCAATACAACGGAAAGACCATTCAAACAACGGGCTTATCGACTGTCACCTTATCATCGAGAAATCATGAAAAAAGAAGTCGACTATTAGTTACAAAACCTATTAGCCAAACATAGGTCTAAGCCCTTACAGTTCTCCATGCCTGCTCATGAAAAAACCAGATGGATTTTTCAGAATGTGTATGGACTACCGAAAGTTGAATTCTATCAGTGTGGCCGATAATTATCCATTGCCGCTCATCGACCAAATACTAGACAAAATCGGATAGGAGAGGTTCATCTCCAAGATCAACTTTTTAAAAGGCTATTATCAAATTCTTTTGGACGATAACACAAAATAATTATCTGCTTTTATAACCCCGCTTGAGTTTTATCAATACAACGTCATGCCATTTGGTCTAATGAACACTCCCACTACTTTTCAACGAGTGATGGATAACCTTCTAGGATCGATAGCAGGAGTAGGCATATATCCTGACGATATTGTGGTATATTCATCGACCTGGGAAGAACATCTCCGAATCCTGAAGAAGGTATTTCAAAAGCTGCGAGGAGCACACTTGATGATTAACCTGGAGAAGAGCGTAAAGTAATGTGGCGGGAAGGATACAAGAACAAGCACCACACCCTTGATCACTCTAACAGGCAATTGTCTCCTCAACACAAACTTTCCCCTTACTTTGACGTATACTGGACTGCTGAACAGAGGGAACAGAAAAATAAAATATAACCTTAAAACTGTATTTTTTAAGAACAACCACAACAAGAAATCACACTTATCACTAATTAAACTTAACACTAAAACAGACAAAATAACCACAACAGACAATATTTCAAATATATATAACGGTAAGAACTCACCAATAATAAAAAAAAAAATATCTTTTTACAAAACCCACCACTGTCAGTTCACACAGAATACACAGACTAAAATAAATCACTCAACACTAAAACACCAACCATATTCCATAACTCAGCAGAAAATAATCAAAAATTAACACTAAAACATAAGTGAAAACTCTTAAATATATAATACATATATTTGTGTTTGGTTACCGTTGTCCACACATGGGCAACAGTCCTTCTAGCCCACTGCCACAACTTCATGGCAACAATATAATCCTACAGCCAATTCGACTGTGCAATCATTTAATTCCTTTTATTCTAAGAATAGCCTATCTCCTTATTCAGGCGAAACCAGTGTCATCAGCATCATAGTCTTCATCATCATCATAATCATCATTATCATCATAATCCAGAACTCATATCACGCCTAGTCATCGACAGTTATTAGAATTCGCTAAGCGCACTCTATATCCAAATCATTAAATGTACAGAGTCATCATTAGGCTATCTATACACATGCAGAACGCAACAACCAGTCCATGGACAAATAAAAACGCCAAAGGAGTCCAAAAGAGGAATTACGACCTGCAATAAAAAGAAAAAACACCTACGAAGACTCCTAGCTAATTAAACTATCGCACTATAATCAAAATAAGTAAAAAATAAACTTTCTATTATTCACAACCGCACCTAACAAAGATAAATAAAATCACTGTACTTACTCTTATAAAAAATATCACTTCCAAGCTGGTCGATAAAGAAAAGAATAAAATATAATCCAGTACCTGGGACACAACTGATTCCTGCAATAGAAAAAGCATTCGCCGAAGACATTCACTCCCGGCCTAGCCTAGCTATGAAAAAAAATAAATGAACAACCTTAATTATATCAACAGTCTTTTCCACTACAAACAATCATTACACTAACTACCTCTCGCTCGGTGATGCGAGCGGACTGTGACAGGCTGTGAGTCAAAGGTGAAATGAATGTAACTGAGTAACTTTATTAAAGACATATTGAAAATATATACACACTAAATCCCGGCAAGAAGGTCACAAAATACGAACATGCTATTTCTTGTCCAACCGGCAACCGGCTCTGTTAACAGTTAACAATGAAGTAGGCAGATAGGCTAATACAAGTTGCTGTCAGTGCGAAGGGAGAGCTAACATACAAAGGATAATATATACAAAAAAGAGAAATGTCGTTACTACAGTATGTACGATCGTGTGACACACGGGTGGTACATGGCTCCCCCCCCCCCTAAAAATTACATACCGTACATGGTAAATAGGGCGCCCTGATCTAGAGAGGCGAACTGTAGGCGAGTCACCTGGCAGGAGATAAGTAGGTTTTAGACGATCAATGGAGACCCAGTCTTCTTTGCCCCTAATGTTTAGTAGGAATGCTTTCGGATTGCGTCGGATCACAAGGAAAGGGCGCGTGTAAAGGGGCATTAGCAGTGTCTTGCTAGTGTTGTTGTGTAGGAATACGTGCATTACAGAGTGCAAGTCTGTCGGTATGAGATGCTTTGCTGCGGGCTTGTAAGTCTGACGGCATGGAGTAAATTTTCCCACGACCTGACGTATGCACTGGAGATTGTCGGAGGAGGTTGCAGAAGTAAAAAATTTAGCAGGGATGACCAGCTGGTCGCCATACACCATTTCAGCTGCCGAGACGTCCAGGGCATATTTAGGAGTGGTCCTTAGTCCAAGGAGGACCCAGGGAAGCTGAGTAAACCAGTTTGAGTCCTTGCAGTGGCATCAAAGCTGGTTTGAGGGTGCAATGAAATCGTTCAACCATTCCATTGGCAGCGGGGTTGTAGGCAGTTGTCTGATGTAGGGTGTTGCCTAGGAGATTCGCTAATGATGTCCACAGTTGTGAGGTGAAAGTGGTACCCCTGTCAGAAGTAATATTCCCAGGGATACCAAATCTTGCTATCCATCCTGAGAGTAAGGCAGATATATATGAGGTGTACGTTGCAGTTTCCATGGAATGGCTTTACGCCAACGAGTGGAGAGGTCGATGACGGTAAACAGGTAACGATGTCCTTGTGATGTGGGTATGGGGACTACAACATTGACTTGAATGTGGGCGAAACGACACTGAGGATGAGGAAATGTGTCCACTCCTGAATCCATGTGTTGATGTACTTTGGAAGTTTGGCAAGAAGTACAGGCGCGGACCCAATCCTTAGCCTCCTTAGTAAAGCCGTGCTAAATGAACTTCATCTTCAGCAGGTGTGTAGTAGAATGGCGCGAGGGATGTGAAAGGCCGTGAATGAAATCAAGCACCTGTCGGCGCATGGGAGCAGGAATCCATGGTCGTAGTCTACCAGTACTGATGTCACAGAGGAGAGTGGTGTTGGTGACGTCGAGGGGGACGTCTTCCCAATGGAGGGATGTGCAGGATGTCCTATATGCTTGATACTCTGGATCCTGTCGTTGGGCTTCAGCCAAGGCGTTGTAATCCAATCCAAGTTGAACGGCGGCCAACGTGTTTCTTGACAGGGCATCGGCAACGGGATTAATTTTCCCAGGGACGTGTTGAAAGGTGCAAATGTATTCAGCCACGGCTGAGAGATGTCGGCGTTGATGGGCGGATCAGGCATCAGACTGTCGAGTGAAGGCGTGAACCAGAGGCATGGGGTCTGTGCGAATGATGAAGGGTGTATCTTCTAAGAAATGGCGAAAGTGATGGACAGCCAAGTGCAAAGCCAGCAATAAGCGATCGAAGGTAGAATAACCCAATTCAGCCTTGGACAGTTTTCTGCTGAAGAAGGCCAATGGGCTGGGCTAGCCGTTGACCACCTGTTCGAGTACTGCACCAATATTGACGTCAGTGGCATCGGTGGAGAGAAGGAGAGGGGCATGTAGGTCAGGAAAAGTGAGAGCAGCAGCAGTTGATAGGGCATTCTTTCTGTTGCAGAAGGCCGCTTCTTGAAGGGGACTCCACTTCAAGTCTTTTGTCTAACCTTTGAGGGAGGCGTAGAGGGGAGAAAGAGTGGCGGCAATGGCTGGCAGAAAACGGTGATAATAGTTGATCATGCCCAAGAATTCCTGCAGTGCTTTGAGGGTCGAGGGCGTGGGACAGTTTTGAACAGCTGCTACTTTTTCAGGGAGGGGACGGGCTCCTTCAGGAGTGATGCGGTTCCCTAAGAACGACACTTTGTTGGCGCCAAAGGTACACTTGTGTAAGGGAGCAATGATGGAGGTCTTGAAGGTCGGGAAGTGGTTGTCCATTAGGGTGTCAGCTTTGGTCATCAAGTCCTTTTTGGGTAAACTATCAAAATCGGGTATGGCAGCGCGTACAGGTTCAAGTAAACGGCGTACCCAAAGGGCATGAAGTAGGTTCACCTCAAAAGGAGAGCCGTCTGCGGCAGATTGCAAGCAAGCGATGCTGGTTATTTCCCTGAGGGCGAGCAAAGCCATTTGGCCCCATAACGGTTGTTGAGAGAGCAGAAAAAGCTTTGCTATACGGGCGGCTGGCGACGGCGAGTACTGCTGCAGAAGGTTTGTTTTGAGGGCGTCATACGCTATTGGGGTGTTCACAAAGCCAGTAGGAGATTTCCGGGAAGGTGTACTCGGTTATCGCCGTGAGAACATAATCTGCTTTGGTGGTTGAGTGAGTCACGCCCTTGATATGGAACAGGACTTCTGCGCACTGAAACCAAGCAAACGCCTCTCCGCTGGCAAATGACGAAAGTTTGAATGGGGCGGCGCCAGCTTCCATGGAGTCCGCCAAAGTAACAGTGAGGGGGGGAAGGCGGGAGGAGCGAGTCGATCTCCGGGGTCACCAATGTGACGGGCCAAGAATAAGTTGTGAGTCAAAGGCAAGATGAATGCAACGGAGTAACTTTATTAATGATACATCGTGTATATATACACACTAGGTCCCGGCAAGAAGATCACAAAACCGGTTCTGTTAACAGTTGATAATGAAGTAGGCAGACTGGTTAATACAAGTTGCTGTCAGTGTGAGCAGAGAGCGAAGATACAAGGGATAATATATACAAAAAAGAGAAATGTTGTTACTATGTACGATCGTGTGATGCACGAGTGGTACAGGAGACACACACACACACACAAACTCTCTCTCTCTCTCTCTCTCTCTCTCTCTCTCTCTCTCTCTCTCTCTCTGGATTTGGCAAAACCAAAGCAAATAAAAAAAAACAGAAAATTGATCCTCCACAGAGTGAATTTGGAAAGGCAACAGTTTGGTACTTGGAATTTGAAGTACGAAGAGGACTAATCACCCTAGTAGCCGCTAACGTCGAAGGAATAAGGAAAGCCTCACCTCCACAACAAGGAAGCTATTACAAGGTTTTTTAAGAATGGCAGGAATCTACTGACGTTTTTGCTCGAACTTTTAGGCTGTTGTCACTTGACGGATTTGACACGCCGAAAGAAAAAATTTGCATGGACCAGCGAGTGACAGGAATTCTTCGACAGGACCTAGTCCATAATATCTTCGAAACCGAAACTGCGAGCATCTTATTTCAACAAGAGATTCCTTATCCAAGGGGATGCATCGCATAATGGGATTGGAGCTGTTTTATTGAAAGAAGACGAGGAAAGAATTCTTCACCCTGTTTGTTTTGTCATCAAAGCTGAAGAAACATAACTTGACAGTTGAAAAGGAACTGCTGCCGCTAATCACAGCGATACGAAAATTTGAGATTTATGTAAATCGACAACAGAATGAAGAAATTACAGTGTATTTGGACCATAATCCTTTTACTTTTGTTAATAAGATGAAAATAATAATCAAAGGTTAACTAGGAGGTCATTATGTCTGCAACCATATTGCATTAATATAAAGCATATATCAGGTAAAGATAACATGGTTGCAAATTATTTGTCCCGGGCTGAATCGATGGATTCAGGCCCAGAATAAATAATCTTTTTTGGGGGAGAACTATCTTACAAAGCAGGTCTAATGCAGAGTAAATATTTTATTCATGCATTTTATTTGTGTTATGAGGTGTATAGCCAGCCTGTAAGGTGAGCTCCTCTCATGTAGCTAAAAGTAATTGTATGTAATTTACGTAAGACTTTCGTGGTTCACTTCATTGTATTTTTCATTCAAGTCAGTATATGTAAATTTACGTTATTTTTAAGAAATAACTTTTTATATCATGTATTTTGTGATGAAGTTTTATGTAACTAGACTA
>NC_090744.1:63379252-63384252 GCF_036898095.1 Palaemon carinicauda | reverse complement strand
TTATTGAATTGGACGTCGGGGTGTACAGCCCAATTCCCTGATTTCTGCAATTGACTCTCGTCTGCGACCAAGAATATGAACCTGCGATGTGAAGGAGCAAAGCGTAGGGTTTCTGGACGAAGGTGAGAGTCGAGCTGATCGGGACGTACACGGTCAGAGTGCCTGCAGTGGCACTTAATGTAATGGCAATGTTCGTGGAAACGGCTGCTCCACTAAGGACACGGCAGTGCCCCGAGCCGGTACTTCCTGCGCCCCAGGCCACTATTGGGCACTTCTTCTCTGAGCAAATGGCTAAACACCTGCCGAAAAAATGGAAAGTGTTTGAAGTAATGTTATACAAGGGCAAGTAATAAAAAGGATTTCTTCTGTAACAATATGCCTGGTGATTATATAGATTATACTGAAGAAGCATGTGAATACATTTATTTCTATTTAATAATTTTTTTTTAGTTATGGAGATGTATTACATAAAACAATGCCTGCTGAGTAAATAGAATAAGTACTATGAAGGGTCTGTCAGATTATTTCAGCAGGAGTATTGTTGATAATCTAGATGCATCTCATAGCAAAGTACGTTGAGTGAATAGCGTTTATTTGAAGAGTCACTGGGTATTTTTCATCTCACTTTTATCAAGAAAATAAAGCATCTCATTGTGAATCAACAGCTAAAAAAAAACATTATATTTTGAAAACTAACTCTCCCTCTCATCTTATCAGAAGACTGATAAAGAAGAGAATAAAGCTGATTACAAAGGTCAAATAAAGTCGAGGTAAAACGTCATTTTGTCTGAGGATAACCTTACCACCCCCCACAAAAAAAAAAAAAAAAAAAAAAATTTAAAGGCTAAATCTCACACATGGAAACAGGGACCTCAAAGCCCCCTCAGACTCACCTAATTTTAGGAACTCCACCATAAAGCACAAATGTGTCCGAGATTCCTTCCGTGACTGTTCCAACCGAATGGTACAAGACATTGTTGATAACTGCAAGAACCGCGGGCGTATTTATTCCACCTACCAGGAGGGCTATGGACAGAATGATAGCTCCTGACATTTTCCTGTAACATAGAGTAGTACAATAAGCTATACATACTGTCAGGTTATCAAACTTTTTTGTTAAGTGGATAAGTTCTGTTGAGTTCATAAATGAATACTTTTGAGTATAAAGGATAATATTTCAATAAAACATAATGGTTAATATGTGATACTCAAATTTCTAACGAAACTGGAATTCACTATAAGAAATGAACGAGTGCTGGCTAGTTTGGGATTTGTCTCCATATGGTTAATGGCGGCTTGGGAATAATAACTTACATATCGATTGATTTGAATGTGAAGTTTATTGTTTACTCTTTGGAGACTGATTATGAGGTACTGGGGATGCGTGGTTTGCATTACCTTCTGCCAGCTGTTCTGTTTTTTTAGTATGACGAAATCATTAGCTGGCTTTCTTAACATATTACGAACTTCCAAATATGTATGTCATCCTCCAACAGCCATATTTTCCTACCCCGTCCCTATCCTTTCAGCATAACTACCATCACTTGAAGAAGTCTCTAAGGCAAAAGTACAATCTATTTTGGAATGCAGTGTAATATCTATTCCGGAAATGGAATATGTTGAAAACGCTCTGCGTTCAGTATATCACTATTTTGTTCATGTGTGAGTAAAAAATATCTCAGAAATAATGACCCATAGAAGGGGTGGGGGGCATGCACAGCACATCCACGGTCCGATTGCTAGAACAGAGGAATTCCTAGGTCATGGTAGATATTACAAGCAATGCCAGCCACGGCTAACCAAAAGCCATTACATACAGAGGGTCATGATGTGATGTGATTCAATGCTATTTATATTAATCATACATTTCTCTAACTTGCTATCTTGTGTTAAATATGCATTTCTCACCATCACAAATTGCTGCAAAACACTCCCCCACCAAAAATCCTGGTTTCACAATGTGATCTCCCATAATTGCTTTCATAAGGGGTGGTAGGAATAATGCTGAGCGGGTTTCTTGCCACAATATTCAAGGACATAAATTGATAAAACACAATATAGTAACTAAGAAAAATACATAGTTCACGTATTTGGCTTGAAATTAAAGTATCATATATTTTCCAAAATAATTGCAAGTAAACATGCTTGACTAGCAGCATTATGGTAATTATATTAATTTCAATATATTATTAATATTGTTTCTAACGATATGTTACAACAAAATACGGGAGGTTAGGATAATATTCATTACATATGGTAAAATACCCGTCCTAATGTATCCTTATAATCTTAATCCTACGTATGATATTAAGAATGTATCATGTTCACGCAAAATATCCTACACACACATACATACACACACACATACACACATACATACACACACACACATATATATATATATTTATATATATATATATATATATATATATATATATATATATATATATATATATATATATATATATATATATATGTATATAAATAAATAAATATATATATATATATATATATATATATATTCATATATGTATATAAATAAATAAATAAATATATATATATATATATATATATATATATATATATATATATATATATATATCGATAATCTTGCATATTTACTATACTCATCCTAATATCTGGATTTTCTACCTCGGGATCAGAGACCCAAAGGGGACTCCACTCCGAAATAATAGCTTTAGTTCACCCCGGAAATCAAACCATGGGCCAAGAAACTGAGGTTCCATTAACTTAGCAACTCAGCTTATTGGCATCCCAGCATTTTAGGCCCGTATTAAATTCCCCGGCCGACTAGAAGCTATTGACTTAGCAACTCTGCCCAATGGAACCTATATTTCTTGGACCCGGGTTTAATTCTCCAGCCAACAAAGAGCTATTATCTTTGAGTTCATTACCCTTTGGGACTCTGATCCCGAGGTAGAGAGAATCCAGAATTTAGGAGTGTGATATATGGCTTATATATATATATATATATATATATATATATATATATATATATATATATATATATATATATATATGTATATATATACATATGTATATATATACATATATATACATATGTATGCAGTATATATGTATATATAAATATACATACACACACATATATATATATATATATATATATATATATATATATATATATATATATATATGTGTGTGTGTGTATATATATATACAGTATATAAATATGTATATATATACAGTATGTATACAGTATATATATTTATATATATATATATATTATATACATATATATACATTATATATATATACATATATATATATATATATATATATATATATATATATATATATATATATATATATATATATATATATTATATATATATACATTTATATAAATATATATATATATATATATACATATATATACATATATATATATATATATATATATATATATATATATATATATATATATATATATTTATGGAGCCAGACACTTACTCATTATTATATAGGGATGATAAATGTGAATTAATAGATGTTTGGGTTTGTGTATGTATATATGTATTATATATATATTTATATATATATATATATATATATATATATATATATATATATATATATATATATATATATATATATATATATATATATTAGGCCATGGGGCATAAGCTGTAGGGGGCTTAGTTTCTGAGTTCGTGGCCACTTTCTTGGGGCAAGTTGATTCCACTTGATTTTGAACCATGGTGGTCAGGACAATCAGAATATGCAAAGTTCCCTCAAAAATAGTTGCTCCTAAATTAGTTATAGGCCATTATGTAACCAATTAGTCATCAAAAGTGAAAATGACCAAAAACACAAAGAGGATTTAAATTCAGTAGAAAACATTTTATTTACAGTTTTTAAGAATGAGTACAGTGTTGTACATATGTATCATAACATGTGATTAACATTATGCAATAGAAATGTAAACAACAGCACCCTGGTGGTGCTATTATGAACTACACTGTTAACTTGACTTCCAGGTTATCATGAATGTCCATTATCCTTTGCTTTAAGTGCGCAACCAAAATCAAGAAGAAGACCATTAGTATTATGAGTAGTCCCACCCCCAGTCACTGTTTCTTCCCTGAAATCATTATTGTCCCAGACAATGGTGATATGCACCCCTTTGGCAAAGCCCTCTGGCACAAGATTTTGCGGTCAAGTTGTCTGTTCGCCAGTGCTGTATCATGTTCGAGCACTGTAGTATGGCTCGATGAATGCCCCAAACCATTCAGAATACCAATAATATATGATGACCCAGTCATATGCCGCATAGTCATCCCAAGAGCAACATGCTTTGGCATTGGCCTTTTCCCCTTTGATGCTAAGTTCACAAGGTCTTGCGCAATAGAGAGAAGCTTTCGTTTATCATCAGTAGTTGCCACATACTTTCCCAACTCAACCTCATCTGAAACTCCAGTAGCCCAAGCAAGGAAATTGAACAATTTTGGAGGAATTAATGTTTCAGCACTATGACTTTTAATATCGCTTGCAGTAGGTGGCCAAACATCATTCAGACCGGGAATGTCAGCAATGACATTTTTCAAAACCAAACCAGGCATGTACAGCATAGAGCGATCTATATCAAAATGATTACTTTCATTACTTTCCAATCCATCATCCGGATCTTCCTCAGATGATGCTGAGGTAGAAGAACCCAAGTTATCTACAAGAACACACTTATTTTCTTCAGCACAAACTATCTCAGAGGCATTGCGCTTTGAAGGCCTTATAAACTGAAGTGAAGGATACTTTCTAAGTAACTTGTTTTTCAAGAAAGCAGTTTTTATCTCAATAGAGCCATCAGTGTTTTCAAAGTTTGTCAAAATCTTCACATAGAGTTCTTTTAGTTTTGTCATTCGTAGCACCTCCTGTTTCTTTATGTTGCGATCTTTTACCACAGTTCTACAGAATTCATGGAAGGCTTGAGTCTCAGGTGAAGAGTGACTTGTCTTGATGTC
>NC_090744.1:63364541-63369541 GCF_036898095.1 Palaemon carinicauda | reverse complement strand
GTGTTTTAGTGTTGAGTGATTTATTTTAGTCTGTGTATTCTGTGTGAACTGACAGTGGTGGGTTTTGTAAAAAGATATTTTTTTTTTTATTATTGGTGAGTTCTGTGTACCCACACTTACCGTTATATACATTTGAAATATTGTCTGTTGTGGTTATTTTGTCTGTTTTAGTGTTAAGTTTAATTAGTGATAAGTGTGATTTCTTGTTGTGATTGTTCTTAAGAAATACAGTTTTAAGGTTATGTTTTATTTTTCTGTTCCCTCTGTTCAGCAGTCCAGTATAGGTCAAAGTAAGGGGAAAGTTTGTGTTGAGGAGACAATTGCCTGTTAGAGTGATCAAGGGTGTGGTGCTTGTTCTTACATCCTTCCCGCCACATTACTTTACGCTCTTCTCCAGGTTAATCGTCAAGTGTGCTCCTCGCAGCTTTTGAAATACCTTCTTCAGGATTCGGAGATGTTCTTCCCAGGTCGATGAATATACCACAATATCGTCAGGATATATGCCTACTCCTGCTATCGATCCTAGAAGGTTATCCATCACTCGTTGAAAAGTAGTGGGAGTGTTCATTAGACCAAATGGCATGACGTTGTATTGATAAAACTCAAGCGGGGTTATAAAAGCAGATAATTATTTTGTGTTATCGTCCAAAAGAATTTGATAATAGCCTTTTAAAAAGTTGATCTTGGAGATGAACCTCTCCTATCCGATTTTGTCTAGTATTTGTTCGATGAGCGGCAATGGATAATTATCGGCCACACTGATAGAATTCAACTTTCGGTAGTCCATACACATTCTGAAAAATCCATCTGGTTTTTTCATGAGCAGGCATGGAGAACTGTAAGGGCTAGACCTATGTTTGGCTAATAGGTTTTGTAACTAATAGTCGACTTCTTTTTTCATGATTTCTCGATGATAAGGTGACAGTCGATAAGCCCGTTGTTTGAATGGTCTTTCCGTTGTATTGCGGTGTATCTCATGCTTCATCAGGTTGGTTGGTTTTGGGACGTATGAGACAATTTCCTTGTAATTTTTATCACTTGGCTTAATTCCTCTTGCTGCTCTTTGTTCATATGAGATAATTTCTCTTCCTAGTTCCGAATGTTACACGAATTATTCACTTTGATTACCGCCCCTACCTCATATCCATAATTGTCTTCTGTGGAGGGTATGGTTTGCGCCATACACACCTGTGAAGCTCCGGTCTCGTTTTCGCTTAAGTATGGTTTCAGGAGGTTAAGGTGTACTTTCCCTTGACTTTTCCTCCTTCCTGGGGTTTCGATAACGTAAATCAGGTCACCGATCCTCTCCAATATCTTGAATGGACCTTGGAACTTATTAGTGAGTGGAAATCTCCTTATCAACAGGAAAATCAACACCTGTTGTCCGACCATAAACTGTCGGTCCTTACTTTTCCTATCGAACCTTTTCTTCATTTTTTTTTACTCGCTTTAAGGCTTTCTAGAGAAAATTTTTTTATCTAGCTGATCATTTTCCGCAAATTCTTAACATATTTTCCATTCGTTTCCTCTCGATCCTTCCATTTGTCCGCTAACATCATAATCAGACCTCGTACTTCTCGTCCATACATCATTTCATTCGGGCTACATCCCGTGCTTTCTTGATAAGCATTACTTACCTAAATTGACATCAACGGTAGTTTGATGTCCCATTCACTCCCTGTTTCGTTGCAGTACTTTGTTAACATACTCTTCAGAGTTTGATGAAACCTCTCTAATACACCTTGGGTCTCCAGATGATAAGCAGTTGATAGTTGCTGGTTAACATCCAAGTTTCATTAAGTCCTGAAACAGTTTTGACACGATTTCCGGAAGACCAAACTTAGTGAAAAAGTCTATGTTTTTTATATACAATTATATTTAAACACTACAGCAATGTCTAGTTTTTTCAAAAGGGGTATAACATCTAAAAAATAAACATGAAATGGCAAACAAGCATATTATTAATTGTTTCCTTCCTCTCTAATTGGACACTATAAAATATTTTCTTAGCCTTATTCATACATTTTTCTAAGAAATATTTGGGATAACAAAGATCTGTTGCAATTTTTTCTATTTTAGTGAACTCGTCCTCAATGTAATCTGGGCTACAAATTCTCAATGCCCCAAGGTACACGGATGAAAAAACTGAATGCTTTGTATTTTTAGAGTGACCAGAGTAAAAATGTACATATGAAAAATTATTTGTAGGCTTTCTATATATGGAAAACTTAAATTTATCTGTTTCTCTAACTATTAAAACGTCTAAAAATGGGATACGGTTATTTTCTTCATTTTCTATAGTGAATTTCATTGATGGTACTAATGAATTAATGATTGAAACAAAACCCTCAAGATTAAAATTTTCTTCTAAAATACCTGGAACATCATCAACATATCGATACCAGACAATTTGGGAAGACCATACTGAAGGAATTAATCTTGATTCAAAAAACTCCATATATATGTTGGATAAAAGTAGGGACAAAGGATTACCCATAGCCATACCAAAAAATTCACTATAAAAAATGAAGAAAATAACCGTATCCCATTTTTAGATGTTTTAATAGTTAGAGAAACAGATAAATTTAAATTTTCCATATATAGAAAGCCTACAAATAATTTTTCATATGTACTTTTTTACTCGGGTCACTCTAGAAATATGAAGCATTTAATTTTTTTCTCCATGTACCTTAGGGCATTGAGAATTTGTAGCCCAGATTACATTGAGGACGATTTCACTACAATAGAAAAAATTGCAACAGATCTTTGTTATCCCAAATATTTCTTAGAAAAAATGTATGAATAAGACTAAGAAAATATTTTATAGTGTCCAATTAGAGAGGAAGGAAACAATTAATAATATGCTTTGTTTGCCCTTTCATGTTTATTTTTTAGATGTTATACCCCTTTTGAAAAAACTAGACATTGCTGTAATGTTTAAATATAATTGTATATAAAAAACATGTTAATTAAGAATAGTTCGAGATATGATAATAATGCAATATATAGCATTCCTTGTTCAGAGTGTAACCTATTTTACGTCGGCCAAACATCAAAAAGTATACCAGTCAGATTAAAACAGCATCAGGTGGCCGTCTCCAGGGATTTTCTTAATAATGCCTTGGCCTCCCACTGGTTAGGGTCAAGTCACAAAATTGGTTGGTCAAAGGCGGAAAAAGTAATCCATGTTAATGACTATTTTCAAAGGAATATTGTTGAATCATTTTTAATCTCTTGTACTCGAGGTAGAAATTTGAATCTAAGCCCAGGTCTGTTTTCCGTTAATCCAGTATTATCCTTACATCTAAAATCTGACTTCTCCGGAATTATTAAGAAACTGACAGCTGTTGGATCCCCTTCTCCTGTATAAATACGATGTCTTTGTATATGTATTCTCATTGCTGAGTTTGATAATGTCCTGAGTGGAGGAAAGTACTGACTCTAATCTAGTCTTTTTCATTTTTCCTTTCGTGGCTATAATACATTTTATATTCATCACGTGTCAGGTTTCGTGATTTCTATACATAATGGACGCCATGCGTAACTTTTGCCTCGTTTTCCCCTTCCTATCTTATCTCTTAAAGGACTTTCAAACCTCCTTGGTGGAAGCCCATTCTACTAGACTCGGACGAAAATTTCTGCATCGTTGTTTAGAGGAACATGTGATCCCCAAAACGTTACTCCCAGCTCGACTAAGAAAAGATATCGACCACCCATTTAGTGATTTTAGTGTTCTATCCCTGAAGAAACACCTGGAAACTACAAGAAGGTCAGAACAACAATTATTCAAGCAGTTACGCAAGACTAAATTTGATTTTATGCTTGATGTTCTTCTTGACTGGAGAACATCCTTATTGAACGTGATCTACTCCCGACTTAGAGAGAAATTACAAGTTTTAAGTGTTCACTTGGAAAATAAATTGAATAGACTAATACAGGCAAGTGATTGGAACAAGAATTTTCAAGATAATTGTGTTATAAATTTGTCTGATAAACCTGTAACAAGTGAAGTAAAAAAGGCTTTGGGGTATGGTTTATCATTCGCAGTAAATAAAAAACCTAATAGCGTAGATATTCCCTCTGCCTTTGTAAAATTGGAAAAAACTAAGAAAATTCCCCAGTGTAACATCGACATTGCTAAAGGGCTTATTTATTCGGTGATGGGATATGCAAACACCAGCAATCTCCCTAAACGGTTTTTAACAGCCTTAAAATCGTTGAAAAATAACTGTGAATTACATATTACAAAAGCAGACAAAGCTAATGTATTAGTTATTATGAACAAAACAACTTATTTAGAAAAAAATTCATGTACTTTTATCTGATGTTTCCACTTACATAAAATTAAGAGTTAATCCCTTAGACGATGTCATCAAAGATTTTAATAAAAACTTACAATCTATCTTAAAACAAGAAAAATCCTTAATTAATGCCTTTATCTCTACCGGTCCGTCTTTGCCTTATTTATATGGTTTAATTAAAACCCATAAAACAGGATATCCAATCAGACCAATTATCAGTGCTACAGGTTCTATTAACTATAAATTATCCAAATATTTAGTCAAATTACTTTCCCCGATCTTAGGTTCTATTTCAACCTCTCATATAAATAATTTTGTTGATCTTTGCGTAAAATTACGAAAAGTTAACCTTACGTCTAAACATAGATTAGTAAGTTTTGATGTAACTTCATTGTTTACCAAAGTGCCGGTTGATGACTTATTGGATTTCTTGTCGGGTATTATCAACCCATACTATTATTGAACCCATTTGTTTGTGCATTAAAAAGTGTCAATTTTGTTTTAATGGAGATTTCTATGAACAAGTTTTTTGGTATGGCTATGGGTAATCATTTGTCCCCACTTTTATCCAACATATATATGGAGTTTTTTAATCAAGATTAATTCCTTCAGTATGGTCCTTCCCAAATTGTGTGGTATCGATATGTTGATGATGTTCTAGGTATTTTAGAAGAAAATTTTAATCTTGAGGATTTGTTT
>NC_090744.1:63348965-63351541 GCF_036898095.1 Palaemon carinicauda | reverse complement strand
GATGAATATTCTGT
Source organism: Palaemon carinicauda (assembly GCF_036898095.1). Taxonomy (NCBI): domain Eukaryota; kingdom Metazoa; phylum Arthropoda; class Malacostraca; order Decapoda; family Palaemonidae; genus Palaemon; species Palaemon carinicauda. Next base: position 63,351,527 of record NC_090744.1, on the reverse strand, counting down.
AAAGAAACTTGTGATAAACTGTGTTATTACCAGGATTGACTACTGCAACTCCATCTATTACAATTTACCAAAAGTACAACTTGAGAAATTACTAAACATAATAAACTGAGGAGCAAGACTGATAAAAGGTGCCCCACCTAGAGAAAGGATCACCCTTATACTAATTGATTTACATTGCTACCGATTAAAGCAAGAATTGAATTTAGAATATCAGAACCAGTCGTCCAAAATACCTTAGAGAATTGCTATATATTGTGCAGCCAACAAATCGTGTTGACACGAGAATAATTACAGATTGTTTCACACCATTGAACCTAGATATATGTCTACTGTAGGCTCTAGAGCCTTTATATATGTGGCCCCGAGACTGTACAAAAAGCTCTCACGAGACACCCGAATGATTGAAGATATTAAGGCTTTCAAGAGGAAAATTAAGACTTTCTTATTTTGCGAGTCCTTTGACAGTGACGATTTAACAGTAAATGAGCAATGCGTGATTTGAACGAACAAGATAAAATGACAGTGGAGGTCCTGTAGAGAGTAGGGTTCCCTTGCTGTATAGGACCGGAAAAAACAGCCGTCAAATGTCAAGTACCAGGCAAGTCTTTCCGCGTTCCAATCAAAGCTTTAAAGCAAGAAATAAGTAAAACCCGATAAAACTTTACGTATAACTTGGGTGGTTATTCTGAGCGACAATCTAAAATCACGCCATCAAAGTAAACACTTTTGCAGACGAACGTTCAGCCTTTCTTTGCTGGACTCGTCATGTTGTGTAAGAGTTGAGAGAGAGAGAGAGAGAGAGAGAGAGAGAGAGAGAGAGAGAGAGAGAGAGAGAATTTATAATTACACGGTGGTTGTGAAATAGAAAAGCATATTTATCATTGAATCTTGTGTTGAAATTCTCACAATTCTTTTGTATCTTTTCACTGCCAACATGACCTTTCATTGTTATTTCATTAGTCTCCCCGAGTCGCATGTTGCCTTTGTAAAGGAATAAGAATTGTTCGAATTAGCAAAGCTATTATTATTATTATAGTAAAATAATAATAATATTATTATTATTATTTATTATTGTTTGTTACTGTTTTTTATTAGTAGTAGTATTTTTTATTATTATTTATTATTATTGAATATTATTATTATGCTTTATTATTATTATTATTATTATTATTATTATTATTATTATTATTATTATTATTATTATTATTATTATTATTATTATTATTATTATTATTATTATTATTATTATTATTATTATTATTATTATTATTATTTTTTATTATTATTATTATTAGTATTAGTATTATTATTATTATTATTATTATTATTATTATTATTATTATTATTATTATTATTATTATTATTAGAATTATTATTATTTTTAAAATTATCATGATTATTATTATTATAATTATTATTATTATTATTATTATTATTATTATTATTATTATTATTATTATTATTATTATTATTATCATTATTATTATTATTATTATTATTATTATTATTATTATTATTATTATTATTATTATTATTATTATTATTATTATTATTATTATTATTATTATTAATATTATAATAATAATTATTATTATTATTATTATTATTATTATTATTATTATTATTATTATTATTATTATTATTATTATTATTATTATTATTATTATTATTATTATTATTATTATTATTATTATTATTTTTATTATTATTAAATTTATTTTTTTAGTATTATTATTATTATTATTATTATTATTATTATTATTATTATTATTATTATTATTATTATTATTATTATTATTATTATTATTATTATTATTATTATTATTATTATTATTATTATTATTATTATTATTATTATTATTATTATTATTATTATTATTATTATTATTATTAATATAATTATTTTTATTATTTTTAATATTATTATTATTATTATTATTATTATTATTATTATTATTATTATTATTATTATTATTATTATTATTATTATTATTATTATTATTATTTTTAAAATTATTATCATTATTTTCATTATTATTATGAATAATATTATTTTCATTATTAATATTATTATTATTATTATTATTATTATTATTATTATTATTATTATTATTATTATTATTATTATTATTATTATTATTTTTATTTTTATTATAAATATTATTATTATTATTATTATTATTATTATTATTATTATTATTTTCAAAATTATTATTATTATTATTATTATTATTATTATTATTATTATTATTATTATTATTATTATTATTATTATTATTATTATTTTTGAAATTATTTTTATTATTATTAATATTTTTATTATTATTATTATTATTATCATTATTATTATTATTATTATTATTATTATTATTATTATTAATATTATTATTATTATTATTATTATTATTATTATTATTATTATTATTATTATTATTATTATTATTATTATTATTATTATTTACAGATTTATTATTATTATTATTATTATTATTATTATTATTATTATTATTATTATTATTATTATTATTATTATTATTATTATTATTATTATTATCATTAAAA
>NC_090744.1:63328965-63338965 GCF_036898095.1 Palaemon carinicauda | reverse complement strand
AAAGACTTTCTCAATAAGCCAATTTTTTGTGCAATTGAAGAAGACACAGACCTTATATGTTTCTCAAAAGTAAATTTGCTGTCAAGAATCACGCCTAAAATTTTGAAAGAGTCATACAAATTTAAAGAAACATTATCAATACTGAGATCCGGATGTTGAGGAGCCACCGTCCTTGACCTACTTACAATCATACTTTGAGTTTTGTTAGGATTCAACTTCATACCCCATAATTTGCACCATGCACTAATTTTAGCTAAATCTCTATTAAGGGATTCACCAACCCCAGATCTACATTCAGGGGATGGAATTGATGCAAAGAGAGTAGCATCATCTGCATATGCAACAAGCTTATTTTCTAGGCCAAACCACATGTCATGTGTATATAGTATGAAAAGTAATGGGCCAAGAACACTACCCTGTGGAACACCGGATATCACATTCCTATACTCACTATGGTGCCCATCAACAACAACTCTTTGAGATCTACTACTTAAAAAATCAATAATAATGCTAAGAAACGAACCACCCACTCCCAACTGTTTCAGTTTGAAAACAAGGGCCTCATGATTAACACGGTCAAAGGCAGCACTAAAATCAAGGCCAATCATACGAACTTCCCGACCACAATCAAGGGATTTCTGTACTGCATTGGAGATTGTAAGAAGGGCATCACATGCTCCAAGGCCTTTCCGAAAACCAAATTGCAAACTAGGGAATAGATGATTACCTTCAGCAAACCTATTAAGACGTTTTGCCAGAAGACGTTCAAAAACTTTAGATAATATGGGAGTTATGGAAATTGGGCGGTAATCAGTGGGACTTGAGCTACCACAAACACATTTACATAGAGGAGTAACATTACCAATTCTCCAACTAGTGCTAAAAGCTCCTCTTCTTGCTAACTTGCGTAAAATAACAGATAACTTTGGAGCTAAGAAATCTGCTGTCTTTATAAAAAACAAAGGAAAAATACCATTTGGGTCTACACCTCCATAAGCATCAAGGTCCATCAACAGAGCTTTAATCTCACGAGATCGAAAAGCTAAACTAGTTAGTTTAGCCTCAGGAAAACAGGAATGAGGAAGTTCAAGTTTTTCATTACTCTGTTTACTGTCAAAAACATCAGCCAAAAGGGTTGCCTTTTCCTTTGGACAGTGAGTGACGGAGCCATCTGGTTTAAGTAAAGGAGGAACTGTTGCATCTACACCAAAGAGTGCAGATTTAAGGGTAGACCACCATTTATGTTCCTGAGTTGTACCAGAGAGGGTTTCCTTTATGATTAAATTGTACTCCTTTTCAGTTGAGGCATAAACTCTCTGAGCAAAAGCTCGAAGCTGAGTATAGTTGTTCCAGGTCAAATCTGATCTGTTACCCTTCCAAAGGTGATAGGCCTCCTGCTTCTCCAAATAAGCACGTCTACAATCATCATTGAACCACGGTTTGTCCTTCATTCGGTACCTTAGCACACGAGAAGGGATACGCCTATCAATTATGTTGACTAGATTCTCATTCAAAGGGACAACAGGATCTACACTATTATATAATTGTGACCAATTCAAGCACAAAAGATCATGCAAAATCCCATTCCAGTCTGCTTGGGATTTCATATAAATTTTACAAGAATATGATATATCAGGGACAGGCTGCTCAGTCTTCACTAATAATGAAATCAAGGCATGATCAGAAGTCCCGACTGGAGAACCAACCTTACTAGTTATAACGCCAGGGGAGTCAGTGTATACGAGGTCCAAGCAATTACCAGACCTGTGAGTAGCTTCATTTATGATTTGCTCACAGCCTGATTCCGAGGCAAAGTCTAAAGCTCTTAAGCCATGGCGATCGGTAGGAGAGATAGAACTCAACCACTCCCTATGGTGAGCATTAAAATCACCAACAAAGACAAACGAAGCCTTTCTATCATCTTCTTGTATCTTAGCCATAATGGTAAGAAGACAATCGAAGATAGAATCATCCATGTCTGGATTCCGGTAGATTGAACACAAATAAAAGTTGTTATGCCTGCCACAAACTTTTATTACCTGAATCTCATGACATCCACATTGATAGCAGGACTTATGAGAAGCAGGGTACTCGGTCCTAATATACACCGCCATTCCCCTGGCCCTAGGAATGGAATCACGTTTCAGCATTATTGGCTTTTTAAAACCAGTTATAAGGAGCTCAGATGAGTGCCTCATATTAGAAACCAAAGTTTCTGAGCACAAAAGAATATCATACTGTCTGGACGCAACTGTAAGGTCTCGGATATTTGCATGAAGACCACGAATATTGCAATACAGAAGACGACATTGACGAAATCTAGGACGTACTGGTCCCGGATTTCGCTCAATGTCTCCAGACAGCATAAGAATTAATAGAAATAAAAAAGAGACATCATACTTAAAAACTAGATTAACAAGAATTAAAACAAAAACAATATGTACAGAATAATAATAAAAGTGATTGATGATATCCATAGACTATAGTAAAAAGTCGGAAAAACTGGTCAACATGGAGGAGCCGATACACCATGCAAGGCTAAATACCCTCCAGGATAGCCACTTCAACTGAAGGGAGGACAGTAAGGATGGTTTTGAGAAGAAAAAATCAGAAAAAGGAAAAGACAACCTCTTGATAAACCACCAGGCATCCATGGCCCTTCTATTAAGCCTGCCCAACACACCATTTCAAAAAAACAAGAGGAAGAAAAAAAAAAAAAGATAGAATAGTGTGCCCGAGTGTACCCTCAAGCAAGAGAACTCTAACCCAAGACAGTGGAAGACCATGGTACAGAGGCTATGGCACTACCCAAGACTAGAGGACAATGGTTTAATTTTGGAGTGTCCTTCTCCTAGAAGAGCTGCTTACCATAGCTAAAGAGTCTCTTCTACCCTAACCAAGAGGAAAGTACACTGAACAAATTGCAGTGCAGTAATTAACCCTTTGGGTGAAGAAGTGTTAAGTATCTCATTGTTGTCAGATGAATGAGGAAAGACGAGAATATGTAAAGAATAGGCCAGACTATTCTGTGTAAGTGTAGGCAAAGAAAAATAAGCCGTGACTAGAGAGAGGGGTCCAATGCAATACTGTCTGGCCAGTCAAAGGATCCAATACCTCTCTAGTGGTAGTATCTCAACGGGCGGCTGGTGCACCGTTTTAGCCGATCAGCCTGATCTTAGGTTAGGGAGTGTCCTCCCTTCCCTTAGTGGCCGCTCTGGTACAGAAACCCTTCCTGGGAAGACCTCTCTCTTCTCCCTCCCCACCTATCTCTTGTATAGCCTAGCCTATGCTTAGGTTAGTTTATACTCATCTGTCCCCTGTCCTACAACTCCTCCTTAGGGTTGATGAGTAGGGCTACCCGAGCTTCCTTGTGCAGTCCGCTCTGGTACATATACCTTCATAGTGTCCTATAAGGTTAGTTACTAGTATAGTTCTGCATATGGGAGTCTCCCCCCCCCCTCTTGGGTGTCCCCTAGCCCTCCCTTGGGCTACCTAGCTCCCGGTCCCTAGTGACCCCTGCTCATGGATGTTAGAGCTTGCCTCTATCATGGGTACACCCTCTCAGGGAGGGGGAGGGATGTCTGGAACCCTGACGGTACTTCCTGCATCCCTTTCCCCCCTCCCCCTGTCTCTCTATCTATCCGGGTGCCGGTCTCTTGCCGCCTCTACTGTCGGCAATACCTGCCTCCTTCTTGGTGACTTCCCTACCCTTGCCGCCAGCCCCCCGTGTACCGAGGGACTGCCGGCTGCCGCCGGCTACTACCGGCGGCTCTCCTACTCCTATCTAATCGTCCGCCTGCCGGTCGATCACCGGAGTGCCGGCAACCCGATACTACCTGTACCATCCTTATCCCAGTCACCAACCTGGCATCCTCCGACTGCCGGAGCCGCCGCTTCCTGCCGGCGTGCCGCCGTTGTGCCGGCGGCCGCCATCCTGGTATCTAACTGACTTTTGAAAATTGTCTGTTCTAATGCCAGAATCTATGCTGGAGCGAGCTCCGGCATGCCGGCGGCTTGCCGGATGCCTCGGAGGCGTCAAGAATACTTGCACCCCCTCACTGTAGCTATCATAAGACTAGGATAGCCCTACATTGCAAACAGATAAGCTGCTTTTGCTATTAAGATCAGTACCTAGTACTGCTCTATTAGTGATCATGCTGTCTCTTTACATTGCAAACAGATAAGCTGCTTTTGCTATTAAGATTAGTACCTAGTACTGCTCTATTAGTGATCATGCTGTCTCTTTGCATTCTTCTAATTCCAGCATGCTATGTGCATCTTAGCACGGCTGGTTGCCAGAAGCAGTTACCTTTAATGAGGCCTTCTGGCTCTTAACTGGGAACCGAATGAATTCGATCCCAATCTTGTCCTTGGTTTTCCATGGAGTTCCAAAATACTGGGAATCCTAGGAAACTATATCCAATGATCTCGGTCATTTGGATTATCCCAGGACCAAGCTTATGGTAACCAGCCGGGCGAGATGCATGGAGCGTGTTCTCCTTTACTGTTTTCATTCTCTATGCATCACACCTTCTTTAAGTTAAAATTAATGATTAATATTAACTTAGTTTAAGAGCCATTCTTATGACTCCCCCATACTCATTTTCTCTTTCTTCCACAGGAGGAGCAGATGAAGTGTGACTTCGCCTTCTGCGCTGTGAAACGCCCGCAGTTTTACGGGCATACGGCTTGCAGGACTCACGCCCCTTGTGCTGACAAGAAAGGGGATTTGAAGTTCTGGAATCCACTGGATTGTACGGTCTGCCAGGCCCACCTAGTTGAGGCCTTCCATAACCCTCCCTCAGCGGAGGTTAGAGACATTTCTCGTGAAAAGCTGCGCAAGTGGGTGCGTGGCTTTCAGAAAAATGCTACCGGACCGTACCTGGCCACCGAAGAACTGAGGTCCCTGTTGTTCCCTAAGGCCTCCCCTGACTCAGTGGTTCCAAAAGAAGCAATCCCCACTGTCCAAATTACGGTGGAACCTGATGTGGTCATGGCTCAGTCCATGCACGAGTGTCGTTTAGATTCCGAGGATGATGAACAGATCTCAGACGTCTCGGAAGACACGGAGAAGACGCTTATGGCTCAAGGAGCCGAAGAGGACGAAGACAAGGTGGAATACACCGAGTCGGAGCTTGGAGCTGCTCCCTCGTCCATCCCTCCTCCTACTCCTACACCGACGGAATTGTCCATTCCGTCTACCTCCTCGACTCCGGATCCTTCCTCTTCTACCCAAGAACTGATCCGGCTGATTAGAGCCGTCATGGATGACAGGCTGAAGGAGAACCAGGAGTCCATCAGGTCAATGATTGGATCCAGAGAACCGAAGAAGATTTCGGTCAAGGATCTCCCAGCTTTGCTCTCATGCCAACCCGTGGAGGTATGCAGAGCATATGGTTATTGCGACCGGCAGGATCTTTGTTAGTGACAAGATCGGCACGGTCCCGTTGGAAGATGTGGAGTTCTTCCCAAGCTTCGAGGCCTACCCGGACTGTTACGTCCGGCTTCGTTCCGAACCTGCCTCGAAGGAAGAGACCGAACCTAAGGAAGAGATAGTGTTCGATCTCGCAAAGGCCCAGGCTATGCTAGCCTCCGCATTTAAGAGTAGGGGCTTTACCTGCTCTAAGCTTCCGGCTTTGAGCAAGAAGCATCCTACATACGTCGCACCTGACACTGCGGTTCTTCCTTTCTTGGAAAAGGCCTTAGCTGCATGCCTTAAAGCGGCGGAAGAAGGGAAACCCTGCCCTGCACTGGAGGAGTGCAGACCCTTCTCCATCGTGACCCCCCCTGACGCTCGACACTGGAAAGATGTTCAGCATACTTTCGTCGTGGGTAGGCTCGATCCTGACGTCGCCGGACGTCAGTTTAATGAAGACCTCCCTAAGCTCAATGATCACCTCCTTCCGCCGGGAACAAGACACGAAGGAGAGGCTTGCGGCATCTCTTTCTCATCAAGTCCAACTGGAAGTGATGGCCTGTGACACAAGAGTACCAGATCACTAAATGGTACTAGCCAAATCCCACTTACTGACAGTAATGAAGGACTTGTACCACTTCATAAAGGCTCGCAGAGCCTGTCGTGAATTCGTGTTTGCCGGTGCCACCGTGAAACACGAACCCCGGAGGCTGATTTCCTCCAACATCTGGGGAAAGCACCTGTTTCCTTCTGACCTTGTCAAGGAAATAACTGACAGAGCCGCCACGGAGAATAGGAACCTTCTCCACAAGTGGGGCATGTCCAGAAAAAGGAAACCCTCTCAGGACGATGGACCTCAGCCTAAGAGGAAACCGCAAAAGCCAAAACCCCAGCAACGTCAGCAACGACGTCAGTTTCCGGGACCCGCTACCTCCCAAGTGGTTGCCCAAACCACAACAGACCTTTCAATTGGTCCCCCAACGGTGTTGTCACAGTCACCGGTCTTCACCCCTGCCTTTGAGCAACCATCCACTACCTTTCATGCCAAAGGTAGAGGCTCGTCCAGGGGTGCAAGCAGAGACGCATCTCGTCGTCCCTCCAGAGGTAGAGGAGGAAAGGGAGCTAGCGGCCGAGGCAACAAGTCCTCGGGACACCAGAAGCAATGAAGTGCTTCCGGTGGGAGGAAGACTCCGCCAATTCCAGGATCGTTGGACCTTCGATCCCTGGGCACACAGCATCATCAAGAACGGTCTAGGCTGGAGTTGGACGCAACCACCCCCAATCTTCCAGCGGTTCTTCCAACAATCGACCCCCATTCTGGAAGAATATGTTCTAGACCTCTTGAACAAGAAGGTGATAAGGAAGGTAAAGTCCACCAGGTTCCAAGGGAGACTGTTTTGCGTTCCCAAGAAGGACTCAGACAAACTCAGAGTCATTCTGGACTTATCCCCCCTCAACAAGTTCATAGAGAACAACAAATTCAAGATGCTGACGCTTCAACAAATAAGGACCCTTCTGCCTCAAGGTTCCTACACGGTCCTCTATAGACCTGGCGGATGCCTATTGGCACATTCCAATGAACCATCACGCTTCCTCCTACCTAGGATTTCGACTCCAAAGGAAAAGCTACGCCTTCCGGGCCATGCCATTCGGCCTCAATGTGGCCCCTCGGATCTTCAAAAAACTGGCGGATGCCATAGTACAACAGCTCCGCCTAAGAAACGTCCAGGTGATGGCCTACCTCGACGACTGGCTAGTCTGGGCTCCATCGCCCGAAGAGTGTGCAAAGTCTTGCAACGAAGTTACCCCAGTACCTAGAACACCTGGGATTCAAGATCAACGAGAAGAAATCTCGCCTCTCTCCAGCTCAGAAGTTTCAGTGGTTGGGAATCCACTGGAATCTTCAGTCACACCGCCTTTCCATCCCCCAGAAGAAAAGGAAGGAAATAGCAGGGTCTGTCAAGCGACTACTGAAATCCAAACGCATTTCAAGACGACAGCAGGAACGAGTTCTAGGCTCTCTACAATTCGCCTCAGTGACAAACCCAGTGCTTCGCGCACAGCTAAAGGATGCCGCGGGAGTCTGGAGACGCTCGGCATCCATCGCTCGAAGAGACCTCAAGAGACGGCTTCCAAACAGACTTCGACGCCTCCTAAAGCCGTGGTCGGAAGCAAAGGCCCTGAAAAGGTCCATTCCTCTCCAACACCCTCCTCCATCACTCAACATCCACACGGATGCCTCACTGGAAGGCTGGGGAGGTCACTCCCACCTGAAACAGGCTCAAGGGACCTGGTCTCCACTATTCAAGACGTTCCACATAAACATCTTGGAGGCCATGGCGGTCCTTCTAACTCTGAAGAAGTTATCCCCGCCGCCCTCGATCCACATCCGTCTAACCCTAGACAACTCGGTGGTAGTTCGTTGTCTCAATCGCCAAGGCTCAAGATCGCCCCAGATAAATCAGGTGCTTCTCCCAATCTTCCGTCTGGCGGAGAAGAAGAAGTGGCACCTGTCTGCAGTTCACCTACAAGGATTCCGCAATGTGACAGCGGATGCTCTATCTCGGACAAACCCGATAGAGTCGGAATGGTCTCTAGACGCAAGATCATTCTCCTTCATCTCTCATCAAGTCCCAGAACTTCAGATAGATCTCTTTGCAACGAGCGACAACAATCAACTTCCTCTGTACGTAGCCCCGTACGAGGACCCCAAAGCAGAAGCGGTGGACGCCATGTCACTGGACTGGAACAGATGGTCCAAGATATACCTGTTCCCTCCCACCAACCTTCTGTTGAAAGTCCTCTCCAAACTGAGAACCTTCAAAGGGACAGCGGCCCTAGTGGCTCCCAAGTGGCCCCGGAGCAACTGGTACCCCCTGGTCCTGGAGCTGCAGCCCAAGCTGATCCCTCTCCCGGGCCCAGTTCTCTCTCAACAAGTACAGAAGTCGACTGTCTTCGCTTCATCATCGAAAATCAAGGACCTTCATCTCATGATTTTCTCTCCCTTGCCGCAAAGAAGAGGTTTGGGATCTCGAAGAAAAGTCTAGACTTCCTAGAGGAATACAAGACCGAATCCACGAGACGGCAATATGAATCATCCTGGAGGAAATGGGTCTCCTTTGTCAAGACAAAAAATCCTAAAGAAATCACCATTGATTTCTGTATGTCCTTCTTCATTCACCTTCATGGACAAGGATTAGCAGCCAATACGATTTCAACCTGCAAATCGGCCTTGACTAGACCAATTCTATATGCTTTCCAAATTGATCTGTCCAACGACATCTTTAACAAATTACCAAAAGCATGTGCTCGCCTACGCCCAGCACCCCCTCCGAAACCGATCTCCTGGTCACTAGACAAGGTATTCCATTTCGCCTCCAACTTGGACAACGATTCATGCCCCCTCAAGGATCTGACTCAGAAAGTTATATTTTTATTTGCTCTCGCCTCGGGAGCTCGAGTCAGCGAAATAGTGGCATTATCAAGAGAAGAGGGACACATCCTGTTTGCCGATTCAGGAGAAGTGACCCTCTCCCCTGATCCGACGTTTCTCGCTAAAAACGAATTACCCACCAAAAGATGGGGCCCTTGGAGAATATGCCCCCTGAAGGAGGATGTCTCTCTATGTCCAGTAGAGAGTCTCAAGGTCTATCTTCGCAGAACTTCGAACTTTGGTGGAGGCCAACTCTTCAAAGGAGAAACATCGGGCAGCGACCTGTCACTGAAACAATTAAGAGCGAAAATCACCTACTTCATTCGCAGAGCGGATCCGAACAGTACACCCGCTGGTCATGATCCTAGAAAAGTGGCATCTTCTCTGAATTTCTTTCAGAGCATGGACTTTGAAAGCCTTAAAAACTTTACGGGCTGGAAGTCCTCGCGAGTTTTCTTTAAACATTACGCGAAACAAGTGCACGAAGTCAAACATTTTGTGGGAGCCGCAGGTAGTGTTATGAAACCTGCACCTAACTCTGCGTAGAACAGTGAGTTACTTGGGACTCTAACTCTTCGGGTGCCTATGTTGACCCTCGAGCGATTCATAGTGATGTCTAAAAACACTTAGTGCTTTTATAACTGTTCTTATCCCAGGTGAAATGTCATAGTGTCACACAAGTGCCGCATGCCTTGAGCATGATGTGTTGTTTAAAGACTTGCGTTCCTCGAGAACGAGTACCTACTAATCCTGAAATTCCTTTTCAGATTCAAGAGCAAGCCTTTATTTCTATGTACATTATTATTACTGTAAATGAACTTTACTTTTGCTGTAAATTATTTAATTTATGCATTGTGAAATAAAATTTCTATTTTATTACTTATGCGTCTCTTTCAGCTCCTACCTACTATGAAATACATACTGTCATAGTTTTATTTATTCCTCCTCTCTTATGGTCATGAAGAATTTAAGATGTCTAATCCTAAATTATATTCACCCTGTCTCAGTAAGGTTCCTACACGAATACTTACTTCTGATAACCAAGAGATGAACTCTATACACAGTGCCCAACCACCACTGGTCTAATTCAGAATGTTCCTATACAAATATCAAACATTCTGCTTCATCTCTAAGTTCTTAAAAGTTCTTCT
>NC_090744.1:63301248-63328465 GCF_036898095.1 Palaemon carinicauda | reverse complement strand
TTTGTTCTCCCAATGATCACAATGTCTGCACTTGGGGACGAACTGTAGCCGTTCTTTTGAGATATAGCCTCAGACTCCTTACTGGGCACAGTAGGAGATGGTCTGAGTCATCTGTTACAGAACGAAGACTCGAAATCTGGAAAGAGTCGAACCGAGGGTCCGGCACTCTCGGATTCTGAGTCTTAGCAACAAACTCAGGGACGAATCTGAACGTTACCTCCCCCCATCCCCTTGAATGTGCGATGTCATACGAGAGACAAAGAAGTTCACTGACTCGCTTCGCCGAGGCCAAAGCTAGTAGGAACACCGTCTTCCAAGTTAGGTGGCGATCTGAAGCCTGGCGTAATGGTTCGTAGGGAGGTCTCTTATGAGACCAGAGAACTCGAACCACGTTCCATGGCGGAGGTCTCACTTCCAACTGAGGGCAGGTAAGTTCATAAATTCGTATGAGTAGGGAAAGTTCCAGCGAGGAAGAAATGTCCACTCCTTTGAGCCTGAAGGATAGACTTAAGGCTGAGCGATAACCTTTCACTGCCGAGACTGAAAGGCGCATTTCTTCTCGCAAATACACGAAGAACTCCGCTATTGCTGGAATAGTGGCATCGAGTGGAGAGATACCCCTTCCATGACACCAACCACAGAAAACTCGCCACTTTGCCTGGTAGACCCCTGCGGATGACCTTCGCAGGTGTTGAGCACCCTCCTCATCAGACAGAACGGGGAAAGGCGTACACGTCAATGTTGTCCCACCGTTGTTGGAAGGCATCCTGCCAGAGTGCCTTGGGATCCGAGACTGGGGAGCAGTACAGCGGGAGCTTGAAGTTCAGCGCTGTAGCGAACAGATCCACAGTCGGGGAACCCCACAAAGTCAGGACTTTGTTGGATACTAGATGATCCAAAGACCACTCGGTACTCACTATCTGAGACGCTCTGCTCAGACTGTCGGCGAGCACATTCCTCTTGCCTGGAATGAAGCGAGCCGATAGTGGAATCGAGAGGACTTCAGTCCATCTCAGTATCTCTACTGCGAGATGGGATAGCTGCTTTGAAAAGGTACCTCCTTGCTTGTTGATGTAAGCCACTACTGTGGTGTTGTCGCTCATCACCACCACAGAGTGACCCGCCAGGTATTGTTGGAACTATTGAAGGGCCAGGAATACGGCCTTCATTTCTAGCAGATTTATATGGGGGCACTTTTCTGTTTCTGACCACAGGCCTGAGGTCCTGGGATGCAGAACGTGGGCCCCTCCCCCCTTTCTTTGAGGCGTCCGAAAACAGCATCAAATCCGGGGGGAGGACGAGAAGATCCACTCCCCTTCGTAGGTTCTCGTCTGTAACCCACCACTGAAGGTCCGTCTGTTCCGCAGGACCCATAGGGATCATGACGTCCGGGGAATCGTGATTCCACCGGGACTTGAGTCGCCATTGGAGAGATCTCATTCTGAGGCGACCGTTGGGAACTTGACGGGCCAAGGATGAGAGGTGACCAAGGAGACGTAACCACGAGTGGGCTGGAAGCTCTTCTCGTCTGAGGAAAGGACTCGCGACCCTCCTCAGCCTTGCTATCCTGTCGTCTGATGGGAAGGCTTTGTGGAGATTGGTGTCTATGATCATGCCTAGATATACCAGTCTTTGAGTAGGAAACAGAGAAGACTTCTCGAGATTTACCATGATCCCTAGATCTTGGCAAAGTCCCAGAAGTTTGTCTTGGTGTCAAAGAAGGGCTGACTCCGAGTCTGCTAGGATTAGCCAGTCGTCCAGATAACGGAGGAGACGGATGACAATCCTGTGTGCCCACGACGATATTAGGGTGAACACTCTGGTGAAAACCTGTGGTGCTGTGGAGAGACCGAAACACAGCACCTTGAACTGGTAGATCTTGTTGTCTAAGCTGAATCTTAAGTACTTCCTTGAAGACGGATGGACTGGGATCTGGAAGTACGCGTCCTTCAGGTCCAGTGTACACATGAAGTCTTGCCGTCTTACTGCAAGTCTGACCGTGTCTGCCGTCTCCATGCTGAACGGGGTCTGCTTGACAAACCTGTTCAGAGCTGAGAGGTCGATGACTGGTCTCCAGCCTCCAGACGCCTTCTTTACAAGAAAGCGTCGACTGAAGAAGCCTGGGGACCCGCCGACGACCTCTTGGAGAGCGCCCTTCTTCAACATGGTCTCGACTTCTCCCCCGAAGGGCTTGCCCCCTTGCTGATCCCATGGCAAAGGAGCTCAACGACACTGGATTCGCTGTCAGGGGAGGTAGAGATGTTGTGAACGGGACGCGATATCCTTGACTGATTACGGAAATCGTCCGGGAATCAGCCCCGAGTTGCTGCCACCTGTTTGCGCAAGTTTGTAGGCATCTCCCCACTGGTGGACATGCAGGGGGACTGCCAATCCTAGCGTTTGCGGCATCGGCCACTCCCCCTAGGATTCTTTCCTCCCCTGGAGGACTTTTTGCCTTTCTTGTCCTGGACAGGAAAGGGCTTAGACACCGTTGTCTTCGCTGTAGCTGCCGGTTTCGTGGTCTTGGTAGGACGTGATTGCTGGGTTGTTGGAGGTTTATAGGGCTTTGATGTTAAAGCTCTATGTAGGAGAGAGTCCTGGTTGGACTTCCTCCACCTCTCAGCCGCCTGCTCCACGTCCTTAGGCTCGAACAAATTCTCCCCCAAGATGGAAGAATGTCTGAGCCTACTCATCTCGGTACTGGGGACCTTTTGGTGGAATCTCTCAGACACCGCATCTCGACGTTTCAAGATGGCATTAGCCCACAAGTTCGAGACTTGGTGGGCTAGAAACTCGATTGTACGAGTGCCTGAGAGTAAAAAGGTCTCCATGGCCTTCCTGGTACTCTCTTTGGACAAGTCCTCAGATCGTAACAGGATGCCCAGAGACCCTAGCCAGATGTCCAGCCACGAAGTTGCCTGCATTGCACACTTCGCCACCTTCTCCTGGCTTAGGATCTCCGTTGCCGGTAAGCTCTTCCAGAGTGGTGTAGGGGAAGAGGTAAACAAGTCTCCTCCATGATGTCAAAGTACCTCCTCTGATGGACACGAGGAGGCGGGAGGAGTTTGTTACCGGCACTGGATCGGCTGCAGGAGGCAAGCTCGGAGAGCTGGCCTTCGACCTTGTCTCAGCCTTGAGACTAGGGCAAAGCCGCGCTGGCCTTTGAGGGTTTCTGAGTACCAAAGACTCGGTCCAAGACCGTGTCCTTGCCCTCACGAGGGGGAATTTCTGGATATGCGAACCCATTGAGATTCCTCATAAGGGTCAGAACCTGCAAGAACGCATGCTCTGATTCCTGTAGCTCTCCTCCTGAAGGGCTACCAGCGAAGTCTCCTGTCCCCAAAGGCTCTTCTTGGGGGAACTCGTGGACGTTCTCTGAGGGCTTGGCTGGCTCCGGTCTAATCCTTGAGGATGATTTAAGTAAAGTCTTAGAGTCCTTCGATTCCCTCCTCGGAGGGATACAGGACTCCAACAGTGATGGTGGGAGGCTCTTCTCCACCCCTACCCGAGAAGACTTCCCAGCGCGAGGTGGGGTTTCCCTAATTGGTGTGATGGGGGAACACCTCACCTCGCGTGACTCCCCTGAGGACGGGAAATCTTCGTCCGAAGGGGAGGGAGAGAAAGTCTGGGGAGGTGAGGAGGCCTTCCTCAAAGACTTCCGAGGAATCAGCTTCGCCCTTGGAGAAGTCACCCCATCAGATACTCCTCTCTTCCTCTTCAGGGGAGTAGAAGCTGCCACTGATTTGTGGCCCAGCTCAGAGAGAACAGGCTTAATAGCCTGCATAACCGCTCTGACCAGGGACCCGAATCAGGGCTGCTGACTGACAGCTGCGCTGTCAGAAACTCCCTCTGGAGGGAAGGGGATCGTTTGATCCCTAGGAGGAGTTACCAAAGGAAGGTTTGCCTGAAAAGAAGAAGAAGGAGAAAAATCCCTGGACCTATCCGGAATCCTCCCTCCCTCCGGCGAGCGCGCTATTGGCCGCGCATTGTCCTGCAGCCTCGCGCGTGGGATCGCGCTGGGGATCGCACTAGCGCTCGCGCGATGGGATTTGCCCTAGGTCGCGTGCGGGCGAGCGATGGCGTGCAGGGGCGCGGGCTGGAGATGGCAGAGGGCACGCAGAAGGCTGGATGAGCGCTCGCGCACACGAAGGCGATTGTTCGTGCGCGTGCGGGCGCGGAGGATCTGGTCGAAGAGCCCGTGAGGGCGATATCCCTTGCGCCCGGACGCGCATGAGAGCACACATTGGTTGTGGAGGTGGGTGCGCAGGGCGCGCGTGTGCAATCTCGTGGGCGCACGTCGGACGCGCAGGTGAAGGATGGCGAGCAGGCGGGGTCCGATGGCGCGTCAGCGATTGATGGCGCGTTGGAGCGTTCTGGCGAGCAGGGGAAGAGGTTACCTTCCCCCTTGCACCCAGATCAGAAGATCGTGGGCGCACAGGAGATCGTTGGCGCGCAGGCGAGCGCTGGCGTGTAGGCGAGCGCTGGCACACAGGAGAACGGGGGCACACATGGCGCGCATCAGGATGAGGGCGCACAGACGCGCGCTATAACAAGAACTTCTGCAGGAGAGTGCTTGCGCGCAGGTGATCGTTGGGCGCGCAGGGGAGACCTGGCGCGTAAGGGACTTAGGCACAATTTTGTGCGAAAGCCCTTTGTGCCCCGAAGGGACCGTTGCCCGTTTTACAATGGGATGAGTTGGCGCCCACAGCCCGTCAGCAGCCAGGAACGGCGACGGCAGGTAAGCAGGTCTGGCGGGTGAAAGGTCGGCGTGTCCTTTGTAAGGACGACCTTCCATCGAAGGAGATCACGAACGATCTGCGGAGAGGTCCAGGGATGTAGCTGGTAGAGTCGGAGAACGACGGCAAGGTTCCTCTGCGGCGGACTGCGGAGATGATGAACCGAAGAGGCGCCTCCTAACACCCTTGTGAGGTAAAGGAAGGCCTCTACGGCGAAGAGGAAGGCGGGCTTTACGCCTTATATGCCCTCTGGGGGCCATGGGGTCAGCGGGCTGACCATCACCAGTCCTCCGAAGAGGAGTCTCTATGAGTAAACTCCCTCGAGGGGGAGAATCACCGGCAGGAGAGACCGTTGGACTTAGTTCCTCCCTCGAAGGATGTTCGGAGGGGGGAATTAAGCCTTCAGCTACATCAGCAACATCAGGAGCAGAGGTTTGATACAACTCATCGGAAGCCTCTGCCACAACAACGTCGACGATAGACAGAGGATCAACCTCTGCTAAAGTCGGCGACTGTTTGACAGCTGCCCCCAACCTGATCATGTCAAACAAGGATTCCTTGGAGGGCGAACCCTCAAGCCCCAAGGAAGCCCAAAGCTGCAACAAATCATTATAGACACATTTACATTAAAATCCTCCCCCGGGGGAGGAGGAGCTGCCTCGCTATGGGAGGCAACTCCCTCTCCCAAACCCCGAGATTGGTCAACAGAACTACGGCCTATGCTACCACTCGACAGTTTCTCGGAAGAAACCGATCGAGTGGGAGCTTCAGAGCAGGTTTGGGCCACGGAAGAAGAGCCCTTGGGATTTTCTCCTTTCAAAGAAACCTTCGAAGGAGAAATATCCCGTCTGGACTTCATCTTCCGGCGCAGAGAAAACCTCTCCCACTGGGAAGTAGACCACTCCCTACACTCACCACACACATTATTCTTATCACACCGCTGGCCCCTACAGTAAGGACACAAGGTGTGGGGGTCCGTTTCGACCGCCGACATATATGTGCCACAAGGGCGGTCAGGTAATCCAGGACACTTCCGCATCGCAGAGGCCAATTTCACACACACTCTGTCAAAGGAAAGGCAAACAAAAGATTAGCAATGGCTGTCAAAGAAGGCGAGGGTGACAGCGGACACGTCCGATTACCACCCGAGCCGAGAGCAAAGCGAGCTCAAGCACAGGTGTGTGCGTGTGGGGGGGGGGGGTAAGCAAGCTGCCCCCCCCCCCCCCCCCCCCCCCCCCCGCCGCTAACTAGCGGTGGGGTAGTAAACCCTCGTTAAAATTCTAATGGCTCGTCATTTCAACTACGCCGAAAGTAATTACCCATATTAAATAGCGTGGTTTGTATTTCAGTTACGGAACAAATTCAAGTTTGTGAAAAAACCAGATAAGTTATGTATTGTACAATAAATTGTCTGTGGTTAAAAATATGAGCGAGTTGAAATAAATGGTTTGTTTATGCAGGATAGAAAATGTACTTCTCTATAGTAACGGAAACATTAATACATACGGCACAGTACTGTATATTTTGTATATGTAAAGCATTGTACTGTACGTATTGTGTTATGTCAGTTTATTAATTGGTGTTTATGAGCCACATTCAGTATATTTATTTGGAAAATGTCTTAAAACTATTCTTAAAGGTATCTAAATTATTTATGATGATTATTTTTATGTTATTACATATTTCATATATCAAAATATGCAATTATAAACATTTTTAAATGGCTTTTCAAGTATTCATGAATTTGCTCTAATTGCAGGGGTTGTGGTCCCTGACCAACCAAACCCCCTTTGAATCCACGAGGGTAACTAATTATACATAAATATAAATACATACATATTATATATATATATATATATATATATATATATATATATATATATATTTATATATATATATATACAGTATATATATATATATATATATATATATATATATATATATATATATATATATATATATATATATATATATATATATATACATATATATATATATATATATATATATATATATATATATATATATATATATATATATATATATATATATATTATATAATATCACTTCTATAATCAGCACTTTGCCACAGTTCATGGGCTGAGAGTAAAACTCCCATTCCTTTAAAGGAGTATTCAATATCAAATTCTGCCTCCTGGCCAATTCATCATCAGAATCATCATCACTGGTCTCGCTATCTCCCTCAAAATGACATTGGTGGACTACTTGCAAGACCTAAGGAGAGCAAAGCCTTTTTCAGGTCTGAAATGAACAGCTTCCAGCTCTTCTTGGAGTGCAGCAATCACCTCAAATTCCTCTGACCAAAAAAAAATCCCTGATTTAGATCATAGTTCTTCCTACTATGGAAGCATATTCCCCAGGACGATGCATGGGGCATATACCCAGAAGCTTCAGCGAACGGCAAACTCAATGACGAACTTAAAAGTATTAAAGTTTCTCCGTCATTATCATGGGCGTTACCAGCATTGCCACTGAAGAAGATTTAGCATTCCTTCTCCCCAAAGACTACATTTGTCATGTGGGGATAATTTCAATAATCCTGCTGCTATGGCACACAGTTAGTCAAAATATATAACCAGTCAAGCCATAGACTGATGCAGAGTACACCCTTCATTCGCACATGAATTCACACTTTGTTTCATCATTAGCATGAAACCCAAAATCAACTATCATAACTATAAAGCATGAAAAAAAAAGATTAAACTGCCTTGAATAAACTGCAAAAGTATATCTGTACTCGTTGCAGACTAAGATAAAAAGTAAAGAGTCTTTGACAGGAGAGCCAGTGGGGCTACATGCTCATCCTCATCAAATGTTGTTGGGTACTTTGTTAATGAGTGCTACCGAAAGTTCCAGATACACTGAGGACTTTTCCCATTTTAAAGGATGAAAGGTTTGTATACAGGTAGAAACAAAGAGTAATTATAAAAATTATATTGAGAGCTTATATACTTACATCTTCTTTTGGTTTGTCTATCCATCTGACTGGAATTTTAAACATGGATGCTATGGATGCAAGTTCCTGGAAATAGAGAAAAAACAGTAATTACTAAAATAGGATTACTGAAAATCCAAAAATTTTTTAAGTAATTTTTATTTTTTCTTAACTTTATAAAAATTAGTTCTTTAATAGGAGTATGGCTTTATCAAAACTGTAACAGCCATTAAAAATTCGAGGAAGTAATTACAACTATTGGCAGGTGGTGGAGCAGACACAAATACTGGCAGGTGGCGGGGATGAGACAAATATTGGCACGTGGTGGGGAAGACACAAATACTGGCAGCTGGTGGGGAAGCCACTCTCACATGTCCACCAGCTAGATACTTATGACTTTACGCCTGGAATTTTCAGGTTGCTTGAGGAGTGAAGTGTAAGCTTAGGGACTCATGTTTGTATAATTAGTCAATATACAAATTAGTTAAAAAAAAAATGACAAATTCGTAGATAATTTGTATTTTTCCTAACTATACAAACCTTAGCTATTTACATGGGGTAATTGCTTCGGCGTAGCTGAATGACGAGACATAAGAATTTTAACGACCCCTCCGCTAGTTAGCGGGGGGTAGGGAGGGGTAGCCTGCTACCCCTACCCCTCACACACACCGGTGAAAGGCTCACTTTACTTAGAGGTAGGACTTATCTTGGGGGACAGGGCTGGCGGGCAAATATGTGTAAATAGCTAAGGTTTGTATAGTTAGGAAAAATACAAATTATCTACGAATTTGTCATTTGTTCCGTAACTGGAATACAAACCACACTATTTACATGGAGTGACTTAACCCTTAGGAAGGGTGGTAAGTCCCGGCCATACTGGCTTTGGCTTGCCCGGGGATTCCATATTCGAGCGATCAAGTACTCGGACAATAGGGAATCCCCGCTCCTCGCTGGCGGTTGTGAAACTGCCGCGGCCTACGTAAGGTGTGTGCAAAGGTGAAAAGTGACTTGTCCTAGGCAGTTGTCCTGGAGTTCCTCAGAAGGAAGTCCAGGCTAGGACTCTCCCAATACCACCTTGTCAGGGTATGGGGACATGACAGTATTACACCTAATACTAGGAACACAAGGAAGCATGGTCTACCTGCAGTGGTTTGAGGTCAGCTGTGCAGAGAACCCAGGATGCTGCTTTCTCCAAGGGAGGAGAGGATGAAGAAAAGAATAAGGGCCAGACAGATCTTTTCATTCATGCAGACTAACACCAGGTAACAATACCCTCAACCTTCTGCTACTTGTCCATCAAGGAGCCTGAGGTTTAGACCAGCTGTTGTGAAGCCACCGCAGGGCCGATAGAAACGTATCGAGCCTCCTGTGGGTCATGTCTTGCAGGTAAGGGGCTGAGAAGATGGTCTGATGCTTCAACATCCCCGCTTGTAGGACCTGCGTCACTGAATGATGCTCCATGAAGGGCAGGGACGTAGCTACGCCCCTGACATCATGGGCTCTAGGGCGATGCGATGGAGAAGGGTCACGATTCAAGGCCGGGTGTAACACCCTGCAAATCCGGGCCGAGATGGTATTCCTGGAGACCCTTCTCTTCATTTCCCAGGGTCCACGAACGAGGCTTGAGCCTGGAGACGAACTGCAGCCGTTCTCTTAAGACGCCACCTCAGACTCCCTACCGGCAAGGTAGGAGATGGTCTGGGTCATCTGCTACAGGACGGAGACTCGAAACCTGGAAAGTCGAACAGCGGGTCCGGCATTCCCGGGTTCTGAGTCTTGGCAACAAACCTCAGGGACGAACCTGAATGTTGCCTCCCCATATCCCCCTGAATGGGCGAAGTCGTATGAGAGACCATGTGACTCGCTTGGCTGAAGATAAGGCTAGCAGGAACACTGTCTACCCAGTAAGGTGGTGATCTGGGGCCTTACGTAGTGGTTCGTCAGAGGGTCTCTTTAGAGACTTGAGGACTCGAACCACATCCCAAGGAGGAGGTCTCACCTTCGACTGAGGGTAGGAGAGGACAAGGCTTCGTATGAGAAGGAAGAGTTCCAGCGAGGGAGAAATGTCTATCCCTAGAGCCTGAAGGCAAGACCTAAGGCTGAAGGATAGCCTTTCACAGCCGAAACTGAAAGGCACATTCCATCCCGCAATCCCACGAGGAGCTCCGCCATTGCTGGAAGCGGCATCGTGTGGAGGGATACCCTCTCCATGACACCGATCACAGTAACTCGCCCCTTCGCCTGGGAGACTACTGCGGAAGATTTGCGCAGGTGTCCAGGCCTTCTTTTCGCAACTTGTTGCGAAACCCCTCTCTCTTTGAGGAGATGCTGGATAGTCTCCCTGCGGGAAGTTGGAGCAAGCTACGGCTTTGCGGAGTATGATGGCATGTGGATGTGTGAGTAACCGGTGACGTTGGGGGGGGGGGTTTCCTCGGAGGCTCCGTAAGGAGTTACAGAGGGACTGGTGGGCCACCTGCGAGAGGCCCTAGCGGAGCTAGGGAGGTCATTGAGAGACTGACCGATACTCTGGTCCTGTAGAGTACTCTCCTCATTCGCCAGAACGGGGGAAGGCAAACACATTGATGTTGTCCCACCGTTGCTGGAAGGCATCCTACCAGAGGGCCTTAGGGTCCGGGACCGGGGAGCAGTACAGCGGGGGCTTGCAGCTCAGTGCTGTAGCGAGCCAGTCCACAGAGGGAGCCCCGCCGAGTCAGGCTTTGTAGGCTACTAGAGGATCCAAAGACCACTCGGAATGTGGTGTCCGTGTCGCACTACTCAGACTGTCGGCGAGCCCTTTCCTTTGCCTGGAATCAAGCGAGCTGCTAAGGAGATCGAGGGGAACTCGAACCATCCCGGTATCTCTACCGCAGGATGGGATGGTTGTACTGAAAAGTACCTCGTTGTCTCGGCAAGTAAGCCATCACTGTGGTGTTGTTGATCCTCACAACTACAGAGTAGTCCCCCAGGCTAGGTGGAGCTACTGAAGTGCCGGAAACACGGTTTCCATCTCTAGTAGGGCTAGAGGAGGTACTTCCTGGTTCTGACCACCGGCCTGAGGTCCCGTGGTTCAGGACGTCCCCCCCCCCCCTTTTCTTTGACGCGTCCGAAAACAGCATCAAGTTTGGGGGAAGGACGAGAAGGTCCACTCCCTAATGTGGATCCTCGTCTGTTTCCCACCCCTGAGGGTCTGTCTGTTCCGGATGTCCCCTAGGGGTCCCGGCGTCCGGGGAGTCGTGTCCCTGACTCCCCCGAGCCCCAAGTTGCCACTGGAGAGAACTCATCCTGAGGCAACTGTTGGAAACCAGACGGGCCAGGGAGGAGAGACGTAACCACATTGGGTTGGAGGTTCTTCTCGTGTGGGGGAAGGTCTCGCGACCTTCCTCCGCCTTGCTATCCTGTCGCCTGAAGGGAAGGCTACGGGAGATTGGTGTCTAACACCAGGCCTAGGTATACCAGACTCTGAGAGGGCTGCGGGGAGGACTCCTCGAGGACCACCAAGATCCTTAGAACTTGGCAAATTCCGAGAAATTTGTCCCGATGACGAAGAAGGGATGCCTTCGAGTCTGCTAGGATCGGCCAGTCACCCAGGAAACGGAGGGGACGGATGCCGATCCTGAGAGCCCGTGAAGAGATCAGAGTGGAAGCAACGGTGAACTGTTGAGATGCTGTGGAGAAACCGAAGCACAGCACCTTCAACTGGTATATCCGCCTTCCAGGCAAACTCCAAAGTACTTCCTTGAGGACGGGTGAACCGGGATCAGAAGTACGCGTCCTACCGGACCAGTGTACACATGGAGTCTTGTGGTCTCACCGCAAGACTGATCGCGTCTGCTGTCGCCATGCTGAACGGAGACTGTTTGACAACTCTGTACAGTCGAGAAGGGAAGGAGATGATTAAGGAGGCCTCGGAACCCGTTGGCCACCTCTTGGAGGGAGCGTATCTCCAACATGGACTGGACGTCTGCCTGGAAGGCCCGTCCCCTCACCGATCCCTACCCAGGGAGAAGGGAGTTGCTCGATACCGACCGGGACTGTTGAAGGAGACAAGCTCGGAGAGTTGGCCTTCGGCCTAGTCTCTGGCGCTCTTCATTCCCTGAGACCAGGGCAACCTGCACTGGCCCAAGGGAGCCCTTGGGTGAGTAGATTCGGTCCCGGACCGTATCCTTCCCTTACCGAAGAGGAATCTCTGAATCTGGGGTCTCCTTGAGGTTTCTCCTGAGGGTCAGAACCTGCCAGAACGCAAGTTCCGACCCCTGGAGCTTCTCCTCCTGATGGACTGGCAGCGAGGTCTCTCATCCCCAGAGGCTCTTCCTGGGGAGGCTCGTAGACATGCCCCAAGGGTCCATCTGGGTCCTGTCGGGTCCTTGCGGAAGACTCGGCCTTAGGATCCCTCCTAGGAGGGAAACAGGACCCCAGCGATGAAGGATGTAAGGCTTTCGCCCCCTCCGCACGAGAAGATTTCTCAGGAAGAGGTGGGGATTCTCCCTATGGAGTGATGGGGAAGAGGACCGGGTCTTCCGACCCTCCTGGGGATGGGTAATGCTCATCCGCAGGGGAGGGGAGAAGAAGTCTGAAGAGGGCTCATCGCCTGCGTAAGGACTCGCGAAGGGACAGGATGGTCCTTGGAGGAGATACCATGCCAGGGATTCCTCTCACCCTCTTTAGGGGGAGAGAAAGTTGCTACTGATTAGTGACCCCAGTCAGAAGGCATAGGCTCATAGCCTGCATGAGCGCTCTGACGACGGCGTCCCACCAGGGATGCCGACCGACCCTCATGCTGACAGGGAGTCCCTCTGGAGGGAAGAGGATCGTTCGATCCCCTGGAGGAGTTGACACATGAGGGTTCGCCCGTAGAGAATCTGCAATGGAGAGAGAAGAGACCTTTGACCTGCCCGGAAACCTCCCCCCCCTCCGGAGAGGGCGCTGCTCTGCACTGCTTGACCGCCATAAGCCCTGATGTAATCAGGACGCGATCGTGTCGGAGAACGGTGCGCCAATCACGCTGGTGATCGCGCGAAAAGCACAGATCTGGGCAGCGCGTGAATAAAACATGTGTAGCAGTATAACCGCGCCTGCATGCACGCATACCCACGTGAGCGTGGGCGTATTGGCGCCCGCGTGAACGATCCCCGCGCTCCCGCGCATATGAAGATCGCTGGCGCTTGCGCGTGAAAGATCGTGGGCGATAGCGTGGGAAACCATCCCACGCGCAAACGATCTCGGCGACAAAAGATCGCCGGTGCTTGCGCCATCGGCGATTGCGTGTGGGAAACAATCCCACGTGCGGAAGAAATGACGCTGACGATCTTCGGCGCCTACACATACGAAGATCGTCGGCGCTGGCGCGAGAGAGGATCGTCGGGGACAGTGAGCGGGAAACCACTGGTGCCCCCGCGCGTACGATCTCCAACTATGTAAGACGATCGTCGGCAATTCGCGTGAGCACGGACGATCTTCGGCGCTCACGCGTGTGTGAAGATTGTCAGCGCTCGCGCGCGATAGAAGATAGTTGTGTGTGAAGATCTACGACGATCCCACCTGTGGACGAGCGGAAAAAAACGCCCGAGGACGAGCGAGAAACCGCGCGCGGATGCTCCGCGATGATCGCGTGAGCCTCATTGGTCGCGCACAGAACGATCTTCGGCACTTACGCGCACTAAGAAGATCGTCAGCGCTTGCGAGCCCAGCGCCGGATCCGAAGATCGCCGACTAACGGCCGTAGCCAATCGCGTGCGGAAGAACCGCGCGCAGACGGAATCGAAGATCGCGCACGGAACGATCTTCGGCGCTTACGCGCGTTATGAAGATCATTGGTGCTTGCGCGCCTAGCGCGTATCAGAAGATCGTCGGCTAACAATCGCGGGCGGGGAAACCGCGCGCGGAAGGGCCTCGAAGATCGCGCGGGAAACCATCCCGCGTGCGGGTAATCTTCAGTGCTTACTCGTTAGCGCATATCAGAAGATCGTCGGCTAACGATCCTCGACGATCGCGAGCGGAAAAACCGCGGAAGGGCCTCGAAGATCGCACGCGGGAAGCCATCCCGCGCGCGGGCGATCTTCAGCGCTCACGCGCGAGCGAAGATCGTAGGCCCCTGTGCAACAGAAGATCGTCGGAGAGCGCGCACGCACGCTTGGTTGAAGGATCGGCTAACTCGTAGATCAGGAACTGGGATGTGTCCATAAAAGGGAGGGCATCCCCTGAAGAGGACCAGGAGGTCTGCTTCAGCGCCGACGATCAACTGAAGTACTGCTAAATACTCCGAGGAGTGGTCTCTGTGAGGTACCTTTCCTGCGAACGGGAGAGGTGTCCTTCGTAGAAGAGACTTAGAGACACCGTAGGCTGAACCGCTGGTGAGCGCCTGTGCGCTCTCTCAGGAAACCCAACGATGTGCGCAAATGCGCAGGGAACGTTGGTAGCAGCCTAATTGAATTACTGGAACAGGGTGTCTCTGGAAGGCAGTCTCAGGAACAGCAGGAACAGCAGTCGAGTGCTAGTGCGCAAGGGAACGTTAGCGCGCAAGGGATACCTGGCACTTAAGGGACTTAATCAAGGTGTGAGAAAGTCTCTCCTGCCCCGGAGGGAGGAGCCCGTTGGATAACGGGGGCGTAGGCGCCCAAGGCACGTCAGCAGTCAGATACAGCAGGCAGCAGGTCCACTGAGGGCACGAGAGACCAAAGGTCTAACGTAGCCTGAGTAGCGAGGCCCCGAGGGGATTAGTTGCAAGACCCGAAGGGTCAGCGCAACGAGAAACCGAAGTTTCTCCGTCACTAATCACCGAAGTGTAGGTGACTAAAGTTACGAGAGCCCGAGGGAACTGCGTAACTAAAGCTACGAGACCCCGAAGGATCAGGGAAAAAGAAAAACCGAAGTTTCCCTGTCACTAAACACCGAAGTGCTAGTGACTGAACAGCAAGCTGTTGTCAACAGGAACAATCCTCCGAAGAGGAGTCTCTATGAGTGGCCTCTCTCGCGAACGAGAGAGGTGATCACTTCGTAGAAGAGACTGGGATGGGGCCCCGAAAGGCCGTGAAATCAGCTGACGTAAACAGGAACAATCCTCCGAAGAGGAGTCTCTGTGAGTGTCCTCTCACGCGAACAGGAGGAGACACTTCGTAGAAGAGACAAAAGGAGCAATCCTCCGAAGAGGAGTCCTTAGTGCGGCCTCCCTCGCGAACGAGAGAGGGCCAGACTGATCTTGCAGCTGCTCAGCCCCTTGAGCGTAGCTACAGAAGCGACCGCTCAGCCCCGAGAGCACAGTCGCTAGTACCATGGTCCAGCCTTGCAACCGCTCAGCCCCTTGAGCAAGTCACAAGGGCGGCCACTCAGCCCCAAGAGCATAACTGCCTAAGGACCAGGGAAAAGTAAAAAGGGAAGTTAACTAACTACCCTGGAGGTGAACCTCCTTATCGTTCTAGGATGCACTGAAGAGCTGGCAGTAGTCACGGGGGAACTTCTAAGAGAAGGGAACGCCCCTGACGAAGGCCTCGAGAGACGGCGGCGACAGCCGACTCCCCAGGCATAAACAGGACAGCTCTGCTTCAAAGGCGCACAACAGGCACCAAGAAACAGCATCGTAAACTGGAAAATAAAAAAGAAAAATTATTTAACAGAAATTCCCCCGGGTGAAACTCCGAAAAGAAACCCCGAGGGAAAGAAAAACATAAGAACGAAAGTAGGTATGCGGCCCCCTCGCCCCCTGGCCAAGGGTGAGGGGGGGACGAGAAACTTAACAAAAACAGAATTATAACATTATAATTATGCAACTGACTTTGAAGGTTCCAAGGATCACCGACCCCGAAGGAACGTGAGCCCCGAGCTGAAAAGTTAAAAACACAATTATATTCATAAAAATACAGTAATTGAGACAAATAAAACGAAATAGCGACTCGTGCCTGAGAAGCTATCGTAGGCGTAGTACGGAGTAAGAGGTGAACGACCTCATGAGAGGGGCCGTACTCCACGAAGGCAACCATGGTGGCCTAGGAGCGAACGGCCGAGAACAAGAAGAGAATCGTGGTGGCCTGGCTAAGCCGGCGATCACTCTCGTAGACGTACACAACACACACCGCACAACACCGAAAGCAAAGGAAACTTACTGTTTTCTATACACAAAAATATACATAAACATCAATAATGTTTAAATATATTAAGTATAAGAAAAAGGTAAGTAAAAAAGACAAAACAATAATGGCCGTCAAGTGAGGATGGGAGCGGAGACATCTGATCGCCATCCGAGCCAAAGTAAAGTGAGCCTTTCACCGGTGTGTGTGAGGGGGAGGGGTAGCAGGCTACCCCTCCCTACCCCCCGCTAACTAGCGGAGGGGTGGTAAACCCTCGTTAAAATTCTTATGGCTCGTCGTTCAGCTACGTCGAAGTAATTAATCCATGTAAATAGCGTGGTTTGTATTCCAGTTACGGAACAAATGTGGTTTGTTCCTAAAAAAATTACAGGCCAAGTTTTAAAAAATGAAAAATAAACTTTATTTAATAAACTTGAAATTAAAAACTATCAAAATTCACCATGCCATTCGAACTATTAAAAAGTTTAAAAATATATCAGGACAGCATAGTCAGAGGCATCATCGTAGTTGCTTTGGTTGAATTGCTTTAGCTATATACTTAGAAATCCAAAATAAATTATGTTAAGATGATTTTCAATCATGCTTTTTCTAGTCGCCACCTAAAGCTGAAACCTTTGCTTTGTTTACGTTCTATCGCCGATCATAACGAACATACGAACTCATTTACATATATGTGTATAAGTTAGCTTTTTCAGCAACTGCTATCTTACGAAGTATTAGGTATGTAATAATAATGTTATTATTAATTTTGATTTTCTTAATTTATCTTTAAGAATTCAAAATAATTGAAATAAGAGCGATTTTATGTCATGTTTTTTCCTAAAAACGCCGCCTTAAACAGAAAAAGTTTTTTTTACGTTTTATCGCCAATCATGACAAACAAACAAATGCATTCAGACAAGCAAGTGATAACTACACTGATACTAAGAGCTTTTTATTAAAGATGTAATTATGAATAAAAACTAAAATAAGTGGTAGATTATTCATAATAAAACTGTAGTAACATTAGGCTAGCCTTGAAATTGCCATTCGTCAAATTACATGGAGTACTATGATAAAAAAAAAAATTTTCGGCTGAGTTTGAGTGTTTCTCTACAAAAAAAAAGGAAAAAAATTTGGATTTGTGTACATGTGAATGTAGTTTTATATATATATATATATATATATATATATATATATATATATATATATATATATGTATATATATGTATATATATGTATATATATATATATATATATATATATATATATATATATATATATATATATATATATATGTATATGTATATATATATATATATATAT
This sequence comes from Palaemon carinicauda, assembly GCF_036898095.1. Taxonomy (NCBI): domain Eukaryota; kingdom Metazoa; phylum Arthropoda; class Malacostraca; order Decapoda; family Palaemonidae; genus Palaemon; species Palaemon carinicauda. Next base: position 63,311,387 of record NC_090744.1, on the reverse strand, counting down.
ATATATATATATATATATATATATATATATATATATATATATATATATATATATATATATATATATATATATATATATATATATATATATATATATATATATATATATATATATATATATATATATATATATATATATATATATATATATATATATATATATATATATATATATATATATATATATATATATATATATATATATATATATATATATATATATATATATATATATATATATATATATATACAGTGGAACCTCTACATACGATTGTTCCTACATCCGAAGTAATATTCCATCAAATTTTTGTCTCGACACCGAAGTAATACTCCAACATCCGAAGTAAATCTTGTTTATGCCGGTAGATGGCAGCACGTAAGAGGGGCGCCATTGAGCGTCGATTGCTCTGTTCTCTGTTCTTGTGTGTATCGTGTGGTCACACTGTCTCTCCTTTCCCTTAGGGATGAAGAAGATCGCAGGGTCGGTCAAGAGACTACTGTAATCCGTCAGGATTTCAAGACGCTAACAGGAAAGAGTACTAACTCTCTCCAGTTCGCAGCAGTGACAGACCCAGTTCTAAGAGCACAGCTGAAAGATGTGTCAGGAGTCTGGAGAAGATACGCATCAAACGCTCGAAGAGATCTTAAATGACTGATATCGGTCTTACCTTGATCGCTTCTCAACCCATGGTTGAAGGCCAAAAGCCTAATGAGGACCGTGCCCTTCCAACTACCTCGACTACCGAAGATCATCCGGATGGATGCCTCGACGGAAGAATGGGGAGTTCACTACCATAAGAGGAAAGCCCAAGGGACTTGGTCATCTCTAATCAAGGCCCTTCTCATCTACTTTTTGGAAGCCATGGCAGTCCTGTTGATGATGGGGAAACTCTCTCCACGCAGATCAGGCCTCCTCAGGCTGATCTGGGACAGCGAAGTGATAGTGAGATGTCTGAACCAACAAAGCTCAAGATCGTCCCATATAATATAGGTTGATTGATTGATTGATTTAAAGTTTTCAGACATCCTGACATCTGAGGTCATTGACGCCGGTAACATTTAATTTATGTACAGTATACAAAAATAAAAAAATAAAATAAAATAAAAACAAAAGAGTATTGAATTAAAATCATAAAAGTTGAATGTCATAAAAGTTAAATATTTTTCAAAAGACCTGCTTCTGAAATAAATCTAAAAATGCCACTTGCATGGTAGGACACATCATTTCCAAGAATCTTGGCAAGGATGAACCTGCCACCCTCACCTCGAGCCTCAAACAAATATCTATTTCTTAAGTTGTTATAATTGGGGCATTCGGTCAACAAATGCCTTACTGTTAGAGGTACTAAACGGTCGTCACAATACGGTTGGTGTTGGCCCTTCAGCAGAAACTCGTGTGTCAACCGAGTGTGACCAATACGAAGACGACAAAGAGACGTCGCCCATTTTCGGGGCATCATATTATACCTCCAAGGAGATATGTCATTTGTTATCTCTCGCATTTTATTGCCATCTTGACTATCCCACTGCTGTTGCCATTTATTGCAAACCAATTTCTTGATGTCAGGTAAGAAATCATCACAGGGAATGGGATACCTTCTTGGTAACAACTCGGATGCAGCTTCCTTAGCCAGTGAATCTGCCTTCTCATTCCCGGACACACCTACATGTGCTGGAACCCAACAAAATTGAACTGTTATACCTCTCCGTCCAATAATGAAAAGCCATTCTAAAATCTTTAAAACTAGAGGGTTATTAGAATTAAAAACTTCCATAGCTTGAAGAACACTCCTTGCATCACTAAAAATTGTAAAATTACCCTCCTTCTCCAACGCTATTTTCTCAATAGCGGTTAATATGCCATACAGTTCGGCAGTAAATATGGAAGCGGTCAGAGGAAGTGCACCTCTACAATTAAAACCATTACTATGTACTCCAAATCCAACGCCAGCATCAGATTTGGAGCCATCAGTATAGATAAAAGTTGATCCTCTATGTTTTTTAACATGTTCATTAAAAAGAGACCTGGCTTCTAGGTCTGACATATTCTTCTTATCTCCAATAAAATATTTACAAAGAGATATCTCTGGCAAATTCCATGGAGGCGTTGATGATACCTTGAATGGAAGTACCTTATTTCTAATTAAATCCAGACTGTTTAATAATCGTTTCACCCGAAAGCCATAAGGTTGAGGAGATTTTGGGTGCAACTCAAAGTATGATGCGTGTCTTACAAGGCTTGCAGTTTGAAAGGCTAGAGAGTTAGGGAGTCTTTGCAATCTAAACCAATACCGAAGAATGGAAGACATTCGGTAAAGGTCTAGAGGTAACTCTCCAGCATCAACAAGGAGACTTGGGATAGGCGAGGTTTTAAAAGCTCCAGTAGACAATCTAATACCTGCATGATGTATCGAGTCTAATATTTTTAACCGGCTTGGGGTGGCTGAAGAATATACCTCACAACCATAACTAATTTTGGAAAAAATCAAGGCCTTGTATAATTTTAAAATAGTATTGCGGTCTGCCCCCCACGATGTATGGGACAATACTTTTAAGATATTCAGAGCTTCAACACATTTAGCTTTTAATGCTTTCAAGTGAGAAACCCATGTAAGCCTACAATCAAATATCAAACCTAAAAATTTAGCTTCTCTTGCACAAGGTATCCGTTGACCTTTAATGTATATATCCGGGTCTGGATGTACTCCCAGGATACGACAAAAATGGACAACGGTAGTTTTACTTGTCGAGAACTTAAATCCATTCATGTCAGCCCACTGGATAATTTTATCAATAGAGAGTTGGATTTTTCTCTCAACCATTGCCATTCTGGTGCCAGCAAATGATATTGAGAGATCATCCACAAATAATGTTGAGAGAACATCCTGGGGAATGGCTGAGGATATCCCATTAATTGCTAGTGCAAAAAGGGTTACACTCAGCACACTACCCTGAGGAACTCCTTCTTCCTGGCACTTACTCTCTGATAGAGTTTCCCCAACTCTCACTTGAAAAACTCTACGTGAAAGAAATGCCTGAATAAAGAGTGGCAGCTCTCCTCTCAATCCCAATTCATGAATGGTTTTAAGTATACCATATCTCCATGTGGTATCATATGCCTTTTCAAGGTCAAAAAATACTGTAACATGGTGCTGTTTGGAAGCAAAGGCTTCACAAATAGAAGACTCTAGTCGTATCAACACATCAGTCGTTGAGTGCATTTTTCGGAATCCACATTGAATCGGTGATAAAATACCTTTCTTTTCAAGGTACCACATCAGCCTTGCATTGACCATCTTCTCCATGATTTTACATAAACAAGATGTCAATGCAATAGGACGATAGTTTGCTGCTAAAAACTTGTCTTTACCGGGTTTTAAAAAGGCTAAAATAATGGCTAGTTCCCAAGCACTTGGGTAACTATGATCATGCCATATTCTATTAATAATACTTAAAATAAATAGCTTTGTATTAAAATGTACATGTTTAATCATTGCATATGGAATTCCATCGGGTCCAGGGGCTGTATCATTGCAATGAACAAGTGCGGAATCAAATTCTCTTTCAGTGAAAGGAGAATTATACGACTCTTCCCTTCTTGTTGCAAAATTTAAAATTTTCTTTTCTTCAGTGCTCCTATACTGGTGACCAGGGGATCCTTCACACTTGCTGGATACATTTGAAAAATGATTAGCCAGGGAATTGCTAACATCATTTGCTTCAGTTACATACTGGCCATTCACCTTCAACACTGGTGGTGGGCTGGGGGTGAATTTGCCAGCTATCTTTTTTACTTTCCTCCACACAGAAGATGGTGGTGTTCTACTGTTAATGGAGGAAACAAAAGACATCCATGACTGGCGCCTTGCTTCTTTCATGGCACGACGGAACTGTGCTCTACATTTCTTGTACATAATTAAATTCTCATCAGTTCTGTGTCTACGCAATCGTGTTAGAGATCTTCTTGTGGCTCTGTGGAGGGCAGTTAGTTCTGAAGACCACCACGGGACTGGTCGTCGTTTGAATAACCCTGTTGTTTTGGGAATTGAATTGACTCCTGCTGTATGGAGAGTTCCATTCAGTAAGTCTATGGCATCATCGATATTTTCAACTTGTCCTGCATCCCCCTCAATTTCGCTTAGCTCACGAAATTTATCCCAGTCCGCCTTGTCAAGATTCCATCGTGGCAATCCCTGTAAAGGTGGACCATTGTTGGTGTTTATAATGATTGGTGCGTGATCACTAGTATGCCAATCATCTAATGTTCTCCAATCGAAGTTGAGAAGGCAATTAGAGCTTACGATTGATAGGTCAATACATGACAAGGTACCTGTCTGGACATGAAAGTGTGTGGGCTCTCCTGTATTAAGGAGTCCCACATCTTCATTTTCCACAATTGATGATATGATATTTCCCCTCGTGTTTGCTAAAACATCACCCCACAAAGGATGTCTACCATTCAAATCTCCAAGTAAAAGAAAAGGTTGAGGGAGTTGTTGAATCACCTCCACTAAGTTGTCATACAAAATGTTATCATTTGGAGGTAAGTATAGAGAACAAATTGTATATTTTCGCCCTATGTCAATCTGTACAACCACTGCCTGCAGAGGTGTACGAATAGACAGAGAAACTTGGGGAACATCTCGACGAACGAATACGAGACTTCCGCCATGGCTCCCCACTTGGTGATCATATGGTGTCCTATAACTAATGTATTCGCGAGGACAAGGGGTATTATGATCAAGTTTGCTCTCCTCTAGACAAATAATTATGGGGGAATGCTCATGAATAAGGAGCTTAAGTTCTTCATATTTGGCCCTTAAACCCTGACAATTCCATTGCAAAATGGAGGAAAAAACTATGGTTTATAATTTGGTAGACCCCTTGGATGGAGTCTTCCCATTAGCAGTTTTTGATCTAACACTATTTTTAGGTGGTTTTATTAAAGAGGGTCTTGATAGATTGGGTTTAGCATTTATGATTTTCTTTTTGTCTTTTTGATCTGATTGTTGAGGAGGTTGATGGACCTCCACTTGAATTTCCGATTTATCTAAATTGACTTCCAGATCAGAAATATCAACAGACAAATCATCATATTTATTTGACGTCGTAAGTTTGATATTTCTTATGGAAGGGGGCGAGAGAGATGGAGGTCTCTCTCTTTTCCGATTAGTAGGTTTTGAGCTACCAGGTTTTTGCACCTTCCCCAATACAGGTGCACCTGGTAACTTGGTGTCAGGTGGCATCTCCATCAAATCAGGCAAGGACATGGCCTGGGAGAGGTTAGTACTATTGTTGGTAATGGGGGACGAAGGCTGTACAGAAATGGGCAATGACCCATTTTTAATACGATGTGGCAGAGCCTCAGAAGGCAATATGATTACCTTATCATGCAGTACTTTATTATCAGAGGTTGTATTTTTCTTAGGACTACTGGCAGTGCTAGGTGGGGTTGCTGTCTCCTGTGGTAAATTTACCTTTGATTTTAAGGCCTTTGCAGAGCTGGTTGATTTATTCAACAGTCTTTTTGCATGTCCCACACTTATGTGTTCTAAACTTGATTTGTTTAGGGCAGCTTCCTCCAACTTATACAGTTCGCATCTCCTATCAGTTGATTTATGATTCAAATTGCAATTTGAACACCTGGCCTCAAGTGTACATTCTCCATGATAAGTTTTGGAGCAAATACCACACATTTTTCCATTTTTGCAAACTTTGGATGGGTGTCCAAATTTAAAACAATTAAAACATTGCAGGGGCTTTTGTTTGAAAGGCCGAACTTTAATCCTTTCATTTTCAATAAAAATATGGAAAGGTACATCAGCATCCTGGAAAGTAAGTATAATCATTGAAGTTCCAGGTACCTTATGCACTTTCCATACATTTAATGGACACATAGAAAGTATCTCCTCCTCTGTAAATTCGTACAGGTCCTTATTAAAGACCACTCCCCTTCCATAACTAAAATCTAGATGAGGTTTCATTTCCAATGTAATTTCATCACTGCCTGTCTGTAAGTTAGACAGTATTGCAGACTGAGTCGAAGATTTGGCATGGATGAGATAACTATTCTTCCCAAAACGAGATATATCTCCAGGTGCTATGGTTCCTACTTTTTTTTTGATAAACTTACATATCTTGAAATAATTCCCTATTATCCCTTTAGGTTCAGCTAAGAGCCACATTGGTGGTTTGGGTTTTCTCTGTGAAGGCATGGGTACATTTCTATCTTTTTCAAACCAATCAGCAGGTTTGTACACATCCAATTCCTTTGGGACCTTATCACAAAGAGCTCCCATGATGTTCAATTCGTTAATTTTGATACTACTAATATTACTTATGGCATTAAATGCTTCATCATGACTTTCAAAAGATATCCAAGAGTCCCATTTTTCATCTCCAAGTCTCATCCTTATTTCCTTTATCAATCCATAGCACTCAAATGCTCTATATATATCATCATAATTTGTCTCTAATGGGATTTGGGAAACATGAAGGAATCGTAGTTTCCCTGTGTTACCCAAATTGCTAGATTTTTGAATATCAATAGGGTGGTCCTTTTTAGTTCGAAGGTCAACAGAATTTTCCTTAATTACAGTAGCAGAAGTCGTCAACAGTGCCGGGGAGGAGTCAGCAAATCCAGGGGATGGGGAGTCAGTATTTGAAGGGTCCATATTTAAGGGTGGGATTTTCATGTTTTTTGTTGTTGTTTTGTTGGGGTACCTGCTTGAGAATTATAAGAAAGTATCATACGTTGGAAAGGAAATTTGTATTCTCCACTATCGGCACAATGAGAGTATACTTCCCAGATGGTCCACTCCATACCCTACCCGAAGGATAGCATCAAAACAGATATAGAGGCACAGGTGTAAGCTAAACCCGCCTGTTAGGACTGAGACCAAAGTAATATGGAATCATCCTCCCCATATCTGTAATGATGGGCTTCCGGCCAAAAGCCAAGAGTCCCACCTCAAGGATTGGATCCCCCTGGATTCCGATGACCCAACCCTTGAGAGTAGTTCCGCCAAAAAGGTCCAAACCATCTTTGGGATGGCTGAGATCATCCAATACTCTCATATATAGCTTTGAATGCAAATACCTCCCAACCGTGATCCCTTCTCCCATTCATCTAAGCAGGCAGTAATAACGAATGTGGAAATATCCACGCCATTTAAATAAAATAGAAAAAAATAGATAAATAAATAAATGAACAAATAAAATAAATAAATATATATATATGCATACATCTACATATATATATATATATATATATATATATATATATATATATATATATATATAACTAAGAAAAATAATAATCATAGAGATAGGACAGCAAGATGAAAGAAAGTTGATAAAATTAGGAGAAGGTCGAAGTAATATTTAAGCAGAAGAAAAAGATGAAAGAGAGAAATTTAGATTCGAACTGGGGGAGCAATTTCCCGAAGTTCGAGAGCCCTCTTGCCCGTCACCAAGATTCAGCATGGGAATGAAATGCCGTGCTGAAGCTCAATGACTTCATCAAGGCATTCTCTCATTAAGAGGGATATAATATAGGTGATGTTAGCCATCCCTTACCTAAAGAGAAGGCCCCTATCAGCAGTTCACGTACAAATGATCCGCAATGTGACAGCGGTTGCCATACTCAGGCTCAAGCCGATAAAGTCAGAATGGTCCACAGATGCAGATCCATTCTCTTCCAGATTGGAACAAGTCCCGGAACTGCATATCGACCTCTTCGTGATGAACGTCATTAAGAAACTACCTCGATATGTAGCCCATACGAGGACCCTCTGGAGGAGATAATGGACGACATGTCTCTAGTGTGGAACGGATGGACCCAGAAATTCCTGTTCCTTCCATCCAATCTCCTGCTGAAGGTCCTCAACACACTGAGATCCTTCCAAGGAAAGGCAGCTCTAGTGGCTCCCAAATAGTCCAAGAGCAACTGGTTCCCTCTAGTGAGGGAACTGAGGCTGAGGCTGGCCCTTGTACTGAACCCAGCACTATCTCAGAGGGTTCAGAAGTTAATTGTCTTCGATTCATCACAGAGAGCCCAAAACCTTCATTTCATGAATTTCTCGCCCTAGTGGTTAAGAAAAGATTTGGGATCTCAGAAGGCAATATAGACTTCCTAGAAGAATACAAGTCTAAGTCAACTAGAAGACAATATGAATCGTCTTGGAAAAAGTGGGTTGCTTTTGTTAAAGCAAAATGACCGAAAGAAATTTCAATAAACTTCTGTCTGTCCTTTTTTACCCACCTTCATAATCAAGGTCTGGCAGCTAACACGATAACTACGTGTAAGTCAGCCTTGACTAGACCTCTTCTATATGGCTTTCAAGTTGATCTGAAGAATGAAATCTTTAACAAGATCCCGAAGGCATGCACTAGGCTTAGGCCTGCAGCTCCTCCGAAGCCCATCTCATGGTCTTTGGACAAGGTCCTACATTATGCCTCATCTATGAACAATGAAGATTGTTCTCTCAAGGATCTAACCCATAAGGTTATTTTCCTGTTCGGCATAGCCTCAAGGGCTAGAGTTAGTGAAATAGTAGCCCTATCAAGAAATGAGGGCCACATTCAGTTCACACAAGTGGGAAAACTGAATCTCTTTCCTGATCCAACCTTTCTCGCCAAGAACGAGCTACCCACTAAAAAATGGAGTCCCTGGAGAATCTGCCCTCTGAAGGAGGATGTCTCTCTGTGTCCAGTAGAGTGTCTAAAGGTCTATCTTCGTAGAACTTCAGACTTCATGGGAGGACAGCTCTTCAAGGGAGAAACCTCAAGATCAAACTTACCCCTAAAACAACTGAGGGCAAAGCTCACCTACTTCATTCGCAGAGCAGATCCTGACAGTACACCCGCAGGTCATGATCCGAGGAAAATTGCTTCTTCACTGAACATTTTTCAGTATATGGACTTTGAGCGTCTTCGCTTATATACTGGATGGAAATCATCCAGAGTGTTCTACAAACACTACGCTAAACAAGTCAATGAACTGAAGCATTATGTGGTGGCGGCAGGTAGTGTATTAAAACCTGCCGTCTAGTGCTGCAATGAACAGTTAATTGATTGGGACTATCAATTAGGGTGAAAAGGTGTTGACACTTCCAGTGTGATACCTTTTAAGTGAGTGTCATCATGGTGACACTACATCTGTTCAAAATCTCAGGTGTGGAATTATACAGATATCACTAGTGCCGTGTGTACGTAGTACACAGTGCTGATGTGGCGGGATGTCAACAAAAACAAACCCCCACACCTTTGATCACTCTACTTCCAAAATATCCCACAATACAAACTTTCCCCTTACTTTACTTCAAACTGGACTCTTGGACAGAAGGAAAATGAAAACAAAACATAGCCTTAAAACTATATTAACGCAACCAAAAACAGAACTCAAATTATTAAACTGACTTAACACTAAAACAATCACTTATCACCAAACCATCCACCATATGCCATAAACCAGGAACAATCACAATTTATCATAAATTCAATAGACAAAAAAATACACACAAAATTTGCTGTATATATCGGTGCGTGAGGGTACCGAGAACGCCAACAATCGGAAAAAAAACAATATCCCTTTAATATACCCAACACCGTTAGTCCACGCACAGTACCAAAAGCACACTTAAGACTAAATAAATTACTTAATACTAAACACCAATCATATTCTGCAACACACAAAAAAATGTAATGCCAAACCAAGAGAACCTCTTGGTTCACACGCAACAGTCCTTAAGCAAGTTGTAGCCTACTGGCACTGGCCAACACTATCGTACGGCCAATTCGGCCGTGCAATCTTATGCGGTGGTCGTCGTTATCAATTGTCGTGAGAGAAATCCGTATTTTATAGCCTGGTCATCAACGTTCAAAAATTCTGTATTTCAGCAGTCTATTCCTACATTCATTGTCCGGTCCGGGTCGTCATCATCAAGCTATTCATATACAATATAATACGCACGGCTGGCAAACACCACCTTCCAGGCCAACTAAAACTCCAAGGAGTCTAAAGGAATCTAAAGGAGGAATTACGGCTCCGAATATAAAAATATCACTTCACAGCCGGCTTTCAAAGAACAAAAAAAAACAGAACCGACTCCTTCTACAGTCAAAGATCCAATGCTTTCG
>NC_090744.1:63288748-63296248 GCF_036898095.1 Palaemon carinicauda | reverse complement strand
GGTAACTTCTCCTGTATCTGTAAACAGGATGTGTCCATCCTCTCTTGATAATGCCACTATTTCGCTGACTCGAGCTCCTGAAGCGAGAGCAAAGAGAAATATAACTTTCTGAGTCAGATCCTTGAGAGGGCATGAATCATTGTCCAAGTTGGAGGCGAAATGGAGCACCTTGTCTAGTGACCAGGAGATCGGTTTCGGTGGGGGTGCTGGGCGTAGGCGAGCACATGCTTTCGGTAGTTTGTTGAAGATGTCGCTGGACAGATCAATTTGGAAAGCATATAGAATTGGTCTGGTCAAGGCCGATTTGCAGGTTGATATCGTATTGGCTGCTAATCCCTGTCCATGAAGGTGAATAAAGAAGGACATGCAGAAATCAATCGTGATTTCTTTAGGATTTTTTGTCTTGACGAAGGAGACCCATTTCCTCCAGGATGATTCATATTGCCGTCTTGTGGATTCGGTCTTGTATTCCTCTAGGAAGTCCAGACTTTTCTTCGAGATCCCAAACCTCTTCTTTGCGGCTAGGGAGAGAAAATCATGAGATGAAGGTCCTTGATTTTCGATGATGAAGCGAAGACAGTCGACTTCTGTACTTGTTGAGAGAGAACTGGGCCCGGGAGAGGGATCAGCTTGGGCTGCAGCTCCAGGACCAGGGGGTACCAGTTGCTCCTAGGCCACTTGGGAGCCACTAGGGCCGCTGTCCCTTTGAAGGTTCTCAGTTTGGAGAGGACTTTCAACAGAAGGTTGGTGGGGGGGAACAGGTAGATCTTGGACCATCTGTTCCAATCCAGTGACATGGCATCCACTGCTTCTGCTTTGGGGTCCTCGTACGGGGCCACATACCGAGGAAGTTGATTGTTGTCGCTCGTTGCAAAGAGATCTATCTGAAGTTCTGGGACTTGGTGAGAGATGAAGGAGAACGATCTTGCGTCTAGAGACCATTCCGACTCTATCGGGTTTGTCCGAGATAGAGCATCCGCTGTCACGTTGCGGAATCCTTGTAGGTGAACTGCAGACAGGTGCCACTTCTTCTTCTCTGCCAGACGGAAGATTGGGAGAAGCACCTGATTTATCTGGGGCGATCTTGAGCCTTGGCGATTGAGACAACGAACTACCACCGAGTTGTCTAGGGTTAGACGGATGTGGATCGAGGGCGGCGGGGATAACTTCTTTAGGGTTAGAAGGACCGCCATGGCCTCCAAGATGTTTATGTGGAACGTCTTGAACAGGGGAGACCAGGTGCCTTGAGCCTGTTTTTGGTGGGAGTGACCTCCCCAACCCTCCAGCGAAGCGTCCGTGTGGATGTTGAGTGATGGAGGAGGGTGTTGGAGAGGAATGGACCTTTTCAGGGCCTTTGCTTCTGACCACGGCTTTAGGAGAAGTCGCAGTCTGTTTGGAAGCCGTCTCTTGAGGTCTCTTCGAGCGATGGATGCCGAACGTCTCCAGACTCCCGCGGCATCCTTTAGCTGTGCGCGAAGCACTGGGTTTGTCACTGAGGCGAACTGTAGAGAGCCTAGAACTCGTTCCTGCTGGCGTCTTGAAATGCGATTGGATTTCAGCAGTCGCTTGACAGACCCTGCTATTTCCTTCCTTTTCTTCTGGGGGATGGAAAGGCGGTGTGACTGAAGGTTCCAGTGGATTCCCAACCACTGGAACTTCTGAGCTGGAGAGAGGCGAGATTTTTTCTCGTTGATCTTGAATCCCAGGTGTTCTAGGTACTGGGTGACTTTGTTGCAAGATTTTACACAATCTTTGGGCGATGGAGCCCAGACTAGCCAGTCGTCGAGGTAGGCCATCACCTGGACGTTTCGTAGGCGGAGCTGTTGTACTATGGCATCCGCCAGTTTTGTGAAGATCCGAGGGGCCACGTTGAGGCCGAATGGCATGGCCCGGAAGGCGTAGCTTTTCCTTTGGAGCCGAAATCCTAGGTAGGAGGAAGCGTGATGGTTCATTGGAACGTGCCAGTAGGCATCCGCCAGGTCTATGGAGACCGTGTAGGAACCTCGAGGCAGAAGGGTCCTTATCTGTTGAAGAGTCAGCATCTTGAACTTGTCGTTCGCTATGAACTTGTTGAGGGGGGATAAGTCCAGAATGACTCTGAGTTTGTCTGAGTCTTTCTTGGGGACACAAAACAGTCTCCCTTGGAACCTGGTGGACTTTACCTTCCTTATCACCTTCTTGTTCAAGAGATCTAGGACATATTCTTCCAGAAGAGGGGTTGATTGTTGGAAGAATTGCTGGAAGATTGGGGGTGGTTGAGTCCAACTCCAGCCTAGACCCTTCTTGACGATGCTGTGTGCCCAGGGATCGAAGGTCCAACGATCCTGGAATTGGCGGAGTCTTCCTCCCACCGGAAGCACTTCATTGCTTCTGGTGTCCCGAGGGCTTGCTGCCTCGGCCGCTAGCTCCCTTTCCTCCTCTGCCTCTGGAGGGACGGCGAGAAGCGTCTTTGCTTGCACCTCTGTATGAGCCTCTACCTTTGGGACGAAAGGTAGTTGACTGTTGCTCGAAAGCAGGGGTGAAGACCGGTGACTGTGACAACACCGGTTGGGGGACCAATTGAAAGGTCTGTTGTGGTTGGGCAACCACTTGGGAGGTAGCGGGTCCCGGAAACTGACGTCTTTGTTGACGTTGCTGGGGTTTCTGTTTTTGGGATTTCCTCTTAGGTTGAGGTCCGTCGTCCTGAGAGGGTTTCCTTTTCCTGGACATGCCCCACTTGTGGAGAAGGTTCCTATTCTCCGTGGCGGCTCTGTCGGTGATTTCCTTCACGAGGTCAGAAGGAAAGAGGTGTTTACCCCAGATGTTGGAGGAAATCAGCCTCCGGGGTTCGTGTTTCACGGTGGCACCTGCAAACACGAATTCACGACAGGCTCTCCGAGCCTTTATGAAGTGGTACAAGTCCTTCATCACGGTCATCAGGTGGGATTTGGAGAGTACCATGTAGTGGTCTGGTACTCTGGTGTCACAGGCCATAATTTCAAGTTGGACTTGATGAGATAAGGATGCTGCGAGCCTCTCCTTCGTATCTTGTTCCCGACGAAGGAGGTGATCGTTGAGCTTAGGGAGGTCTTCATTAAACTGACGTCCGGCGACGTCAGGATCTAGCTTTCCCACGACGAAAGTATGCTGGACATCCTTCCAGTGTCGAGCGTCAGGGGGAGTTACTATGGAGAAGGGTCTGCACTCCTCCAGTGCAGGGCAGGCTATCCCCTCTTCCGCAGCTTTAAGGCACGCAGCTAAGGCCTTTTCCAGGAATGGAAGAATCGCACTTTCAGGTGCGACATAAGTAGGGTGCTTCTTGCTCAGGGCCGGAAGCTTAGAGCAGGTAAAGCCCCTACTCTTGAATGCGGTGGCTAGCATAGCCTGGGCCTTTGCGAGATCGAACACTATCTCTTCCTTCGGTTCGGTCTCTTCCTTCGAGGCAGGTTCAGAACGCAGACGGACGTAACAGTCCGGGTAGGCCTCAAAGTTTGGGAAGAACTCCACGTCTTCCAAGGGGACCGTGCCGATCTTATCGCTGACGAAGATCCTGCCGGTCGCGATAACCATATGCTCAGCATACCTCCACGGGTTGGCATGTGAGCAAGCGGGGAGATCCTTAACCGAAATCCTCTTCGGTTCTCTGGATCCCATCATGGACCTGATGAACTCCTGATTCTCCTTCAACCTGTCGTCCATGACGGCTCTAATCAGTCGGATCATTTCTTGAGTGGAAGAAGAGGGATCCGGGGTCGAGGAGGTAGACGGAATAGACACTTCCGTCGGTGTAGGAGTAGGAGCGGGGATGGAAGGAGGAGCGACCTCTTGCTCCGACTCGGCGTATTCCACCTTGTCTTCGTCATCCTCGGCTCCTTGAGCCATAAGCGTCTTCTCCGTGTCTTCCGAGACATCCGACATCTGTTCGTCATCTTCGGAATCCAGGCGGCACTCATGCATGGACTGAGCCATGACAACATCAGGTTCCACTGTAAGTTGGACAATGGGAATCACGTCTTTGGGTACCACTGAATCAGGGGAGGCCTTAGGGAACAGGAGTGACCTCAATTCTTCGGTGGCCAGGTAAGGTCCGGTGGCATTTTTCTGGAAGCCACGCACCCACTTGCGTAGCTTTTCACGAGAAATGTCTCTGACCTCCGCTGAGGGAGGGTTATGGAAGGCTTCAACTAGGTGAGCCTGGCAGACCGTACAGTTCAGTGGATTCCAAAACTTCAGATCCCCTTTCTTGTCGGCACAAGGGGCGTGAGTCCTGCAAGCCGTATGCCCGTAAAACTGCGGGCGTTTCACAGCGCAGAAGGCGAAGTCACACTTCATCTGCTCCTCCTGTGGAAGAAAGAGAAAATGAGTATGGGGGAGTCATAAGAATGGCTCTTAAACTAAGTTAATATTAATTATTAATTTTAACTTAATGAAGGGTGTGATGCATAGAGATTGAAATAGTAAAGGAGAACATACTCCATGCATCTCGCCCGGCTGGTTACCGTAAGCTTTGTCCTTGGATAATCCGAGAGACCGAAGGCACCGGATAGTATTCCTTAGAGTTCCATAGGGCAATGGAATTCCGTGGAAAAACCAAGGGTAAGATTGGGACCGAGATCATTCGGTCCCAAACTAGGGGCTAGAGGGCCTCCTTTTAAGGTAACTGCTTCCGGCAACCAGCCGTGCTAAGATGCACGCAGCATGCTGGAATTTAGAAGAATGCAAAGAGACAGCATGATCCCTAACAGAACAATACCAAGGTATTGATCTTAATAGTGGAAACAGCCCATCTGTTTGCGGTATAGGGCTATCAGTATCATATGATAGCTGGAAGAAGGGGGTGCAAGTATTCTTGACGCCTCCGGAGGTTTCCGGCAAGCCGCCGGCATGCCGGAGGTCGCTCCGACAGAGTTTCTGGCATTAAGACAGACAATATGTAAGTCAAGGGTATACCAGGGTGGCGGCCGCCGGTACAACGGCGGCACGCCGGCAGGGAGCGGCGGCTCCGGCAGTCGGAGGATGCCGGTTTGGTGACTGGGACAAGGTTATAGCGGAACCGGGTTGCCGGCAATAGATGCCGGCACTCCGGCGGCCGACCGGCGAGCGGACGACAAGCTAGGAGGGAGGAGAGCCGCCGGTAGGAGCCGGCGGCAGTCGGCAGTCCCCCGGCACACAGGGGGCTGTCGGCAAGGGTAGGGAGAGTCACCAAGGTAGGAGGCGGGTATCGCCGACAGTGGAGGCGGCAAGAGACCAGCACCCGGATAGTGAGAGAGACAGGGGGGGGGAGGGATGCAGGAAGTTCAGTCATGGACTCCGGACATCCCTCCCCCCTGAGAGGGTGTACCCATGATAGAGACAGGCTCTATCATCCAGGAGCAGGGGTCACTGAGGACCGGGAGCTAGGTAGCCCAAGGGAGGGCTAGGGGACACCCAAAGAGGGGAGCCCCCCATATGCAGAACACATCTAGAGACTAACCCCATAGGACACTATGAAGGGTATATGTACCAGAGCGGACTGCACAGGGAAGCTCGGGTAGCCCTACTACTCCACCCTAAGGAGGAGTTGTAGGACAGGGGACAGATGGGTATAGACTAACCTAAGCATAGGCTAGGCTATACAAGAGATAGGTGGGGAGGGGAGTAGAGAGAAGTCTTCCAAGGAAGGGTTTCTGTACCAGAGCGGCCACTAGGGAAAGGGAGGGCACTCCCTAACCTAAGATAAGGCAGACCGGCTGAAACGGTGCATGGGTACCGTTTCAGCAGGGAACAGAGAAACCTTCCTAACCTAACCTAGATCAGGGCTAATAGTCCTGAACTAGGAAAGGTAGAAGACATATCGCTATCGCAGGATAGTCATAGACTAATCCTAGCCATAGAGGTAGGGCTAGCCTAACCTCACTCTCGGACGCAACCCTAAGGGGGGTTCATTCCCATAGGGAGGACTGAGAGGCGATAAATACTCCATTAGACACTTGATCCCTTTACTCAGAAAGGGAATCAAGGCTAATTAGAGGGAATGCCAAGGCAGGGGATGAAGGAAGCATATAGGGGTCCTACAAGTAGGTTAGGTTAGAAAGAGACACTAACTAACCTATCCCCTATATGGTCCCTGAAGGCGAAAAAACATTGCATCACGGTCGAAAGTATTGTAAAATAATGCCACTATCTTCATAACTTAGCCTAGGATCACTAATAAAATCATGCATGAACACTTATGTACAGGCGCTCTGGCCTGGGGGCTATAGTAGCCGACTGGTATGAGGTCAATCGATGACCGATAAAAAGCGTCGAAACACGATATAAAAGTTCCTAGCTATGAAGACTAAATAAACTAATGTATTCGATTAGTAAATAAGGCCGGAAGCGTTGTTGTGGCTAACTAAATAAGGCATGCATAACAACAACGACGCCATAAAATGGCGGGTCCGGTAGAGGCACAGCTCTGCCACAAAACAGCAATTATCTCGAAAAGTAATATTTACTTTACGGCCAGAGCTTAACTAAACAATACTGGAACCTTGTACTCAACTTTCCAGAAGATGGTGAGGCTGAAGGTTGCGACATAACGTAGATGCAAATCGATAAATGAAGCACAGGGAAAATCCGTCTAAGTAGGGCAGCTACTAAACAAAGGATGAAGACGGGCGTGACGTCATTTGAGCAATGGCGCCCGTTTGTTTACGTCTCGAGTATCAGTAGTAGCCACGAGTGAGATTGGCTGTGGAGCGGCTCCCAGCTATTCTCAACCCTTACACACCGAAGCATTAACTCTGTTCGGGGTGAAGATAGCTATGTGGCGCGTTCAGACATGCGTCCCCTGTTGATATACGATGTCTTAAAGGGAAACCTTTGGGATACTCGCTCCAGAAGTTAGAATTCTGTGATAACCTGTGGTTAAATTCTCTGGGAATATCTTAGTAGTTTTATACCCAAGGAAGCTACCAAAAAGGAACCTTCCATCAGGACGCCATGGCTTGAGCCCAAAAATATATATATATATATATATATGTGTGTGTGTATATATATATATATATATATATATATATGTATATATATATATATATATATATATATATATATATATATATATATACATATACAGTATATATATATATATATATATATATATATATATATATATATATATATATATATATATATGTATATATATATATATGTATATATATTCATACATATATATATATATATGTGTGTGTGTGTGTCGAAATCACGACAGCTGACACGTGATGAATATAGAATGAGTATATATATATATATATATATATATATATATATATATATATATATATATATATATATATATATACATATATATGTATATATATATATATATATATATATATATATATATATATATATATATATATACATATATATATATATATATATATACATATAAATATTTATGTGTGTGTGTGTGTGTAGAAATCACGACAGCTGACATGTGATGAATATAAAATGTATATATATAGATATATATATATGTATATATGTATATATATA
>NC_090744.1:63156248-63278748 GCF_036898095.1 Palaemon carinicauda | reverse complement strand
GTTCGAGGCTGCTAGGGAGAATATGGCTACTAGAACATGGTTCAGAGGCCCTGATTTTGATCCGCCTCTGTTGAGGCAGCGGACCACCACTTCGCTGTCGAGAACCAGACGAAGGTGTTGTCTCTTGGGTGGAGCGAGACGTTTCAGGGTTAGAAGAACTGCCATGGCCTCCAGCACATTGATGTGAAATTGGCGGAATAAGGGAGACCAAAGACCTTGAACTTTCCTGAGCTGAGAATAGCCTCCCCAACCTGATAGGGATGCGTCCGTGTGAATGATTAACTTCGGAGGCGGAAATCGAAGGGGAACTGACTTTGACAGATTGTTGGCCCTTGTCCAAGGTAGAAGTCTTTCCCGGAGAATGGGAGGAAGGCGGACTTTCCTGTCCCGGAGCTTCCGGTTCGCCCTCGAACGCCAGACACGATTGATATCTTTCAATTTTGCCTTCAGAAGTAGATCCGTCACTGAAGCAAATTGAAGGGACCCTAGGATCCTCTCTTGGAGTCGTCTGGAACTTACTTTGTCTTTGAGAAAGCGTTTGGTGTTCATTGCAATCTCTAACCTCTTGGGTTTGGGAAGACACAGAGTATGAGATATAAGATCCCATTGCAGGCCGAGCCATTGGAACTTTGATTTCGGAAGAAGACGGGACTTCTTGAAGTTGATCTGGAAGCCTAGAGATTGAAGGTATTGGATGACTCTGTGAGTGGCTTTTAGGCAATTTTGGGAGGTGTCTGACCAAATGAGCCAGTCGTCCAGATAGGCTACTACTTGAATCCCTTGATTTCTGAGTTCCTGAACAGCAACTTCTGCTAACTTTGTGAAGATCCTTGGGGCGATGTTGAGCCCAAAGGGCATCACCTTGAAGGAGTAATTTTTGTCCCCTAGGCGGAAGCCTAGGTACGGACGGAAGTGTCTCGCTATCGGGACGTGATAATAGGCGTCTGTAAGATCGATAGAGGTGGTGACGGCCCCACGGGGAAGTAAGGTCCGCACCTGCGAGACGGTAAGCATTCGAAACTTGTCGCATTGAATGGACAAGTTGAGAAGGGATAGGTCTAGAATCACTCTTCTCTTGTCCGAATCCTTCTTCGGGACACTGAACAGCCGACCCTGAAACTTCAGGTGTTTCGTTTCTTGTATGGCGTTCTTTTGTAACAGGTCCTGGATAAATTCGACTAGGTCCGGAGTGGAATGTTGATGAAATCTGTTCGGAGGTGGAGGTCCTTGAATCCAACTCCACCCCAGTCCCTTGGAGATGATACTGAAAGCCCAGGGACTGAACCTCCATTTGTTGCGGAAGGCATAAAGCCTCCCCCCTACCCGCTGCACCTCAGTATTGGTTTGAGAAGTTGCCTCCACGTCCGCCTCGGAAGTTCTTTCCCTTGCGAAAGAATCTACCTCTACCTCTGTTCTGGTTTGAACCACGATGGTAGCCTCTACCTCTGTTATAACTCTGGGAAGAGCCATGAGCCTCATAAGACTGGTTAAAGGCTGGAGAGGTGGTGGAGGCACCGGGAAGCTGGCTCTTAGGGAGCAGAACGGTGACATAGTCGTCCGATGAAGGAGCCCGAGAGGTGGAAGGCTGTGCAGGAGCAGCAGGAGATGGAGGAAGAGGCTGACGGAAAACAGACGAACTACTCTGCTGTTGCCGGAACTGGGTGGAGGTATACGGGCGGAGCTTCTTCCTACCCCGGGCTTGGTAATTTGCGGGATCATATTTCCGCTTAGGAGTCAAACCCCAACGGGTTTTAAGGCTCTGATTAACCCTAGTAGCCTCTGCCAAGACTTCCTCCACAAGATCCTCAAGGAAAAGATTTGAACCCCAGCAAGAGGACTGGATAAGTTTATTAGGCTCGTGCCTAATAGTCGCCTCAGCCAGGACGTGTTTGCGGCACCTACGTTTGGCAATAGCAAAGTCATATAGATCGAAATATAACGACTGCAAAGTAGCCTTATTGAGAGACTTAAAGATACTCTCAGTATCATAAGTTAAGGCTATCGACTCCGTAGACGTGGCCAAGTTCAAAGTTCGACCAACACGTAGGCGGGAATCATACTCCTGTTTAATAAGGGATTCCGGGAGACGGGGAAGCCGTTCGCTAAACATTACCGACGCACAGTCGGCTGTTAGCTTGCCAGAAGTAAAGGTGGTATGGACATTGTCCCAACACTCATTACCTGAAGGAAGAAGGAGGGAGATCGGGTCTACCTCTCGGATGGGAGGCAAGGGCTTCTCCTCCAGAGCATATTGAAAAGCCAGTTCTGCAACCTTATTGACGCATGGAGTCACGGTATTCTTGTCCATTAAGAAACATTGTGAACGAACTTTTATGAGGCGTCAACATGGTATTGGTGCAACCAATATCATTCAGAAACCTAGCCCAAACAGATTGGGCTTGTTCCTTTGGGAAAATGACAGTCTCTTTGGGGACCTTATCCAGCCGAACCAAAGCTTCCTCGGTAAGCCTGGCATACCCATGAAATGGAAATGCGAGACCAGGAGGAAAGAATTCAAAGTCCTCTAGGGGACGAGTGCCAAGACCTTCCAATGTTAACATCCCGTCTGAAAATGGGGAATGAAGAGCCATGCGCCAAGGGTTATTCTTGGTAAACGGCGGAAGCTTAGAGGCATCCGGGATGAGAGAGCTTTGAACTCGCTCCGGAGCACCCTGCTCTAATGCCCCAAGTCTCTGACCAATGTTAGAGAACATCGTGTCCATCTTGGCCTGCATTTCCGACACCAACTTAGCTTGCATCTCCGACACAATGCGAAGCATGGCTGATTCGGAAAGGCCCGGATTAGGAGCAGAAGTGGCGGATTGTACTCCCGGGTCGTGAGACTTAGAGGAGGAGCCGGAAGCCTTAGATGACGGGTTCGTATTAGACTTGGAACTATGGGAAGCCTTGTGGGGCTTACGAGCTTTTGGCAAAGTCCTAGATATAGACTTATCTTTGGGGGGAACCGGGTGTGATCGGTGAGACGAATCACGGTCCCCAGAAAGACCATGGAAAGAAGAGAGATCAGATGAAGAAGAAAGAGCGGGGCTGAGGATAGGAATCTCAGCGCCGGTAACACCTGCCTCACTTACCACCCTACCTGCATCCGGATCATCCAACAACATAGGTTCGACGTCCAAGTTCATGGAGGCAACATTGTCTTCCAGATCTCCGGGGGCATCCAACGGATCTTGTTCCTGGTCTATGAATCCCGCAATAGTGGCATCAATGTGGGCAATGATGGGTGCCGCAACATGCCTAGCCACAGCGGCTGAAGACTTGGCATTAGGGTAGATCATTGCACAGTCTTCAGACAGGACGTAAGGCTGTTTGGATTTCACATTCCGGCAAATCCCCCAACCCACACTTTCAGTGTGGCCCGAGCCGCAGTCTTCTGCTCCGGGGATGCCTGAAATAATAGTGGGAATTACCGAAAGGAAGATTCCAGGAGGTCCTTCAAGACCGTAGAGATCTTACTAAATAGTGTATGTATACCAAAAAGAGGTAAAATAATTAGAAAGATAACATAGCCAACGGGACTCACCGAATCAGATCCGAGGGTGGTGATGAGGTCAAAACAGACCATACAATTATCAGGGTGCCAGACCACGATGTCTTCCAGCTGAACTCCGCAGAGGGCGTGAGACCTACAAACAGTATGGCCACAAGGCTGGTGAAGGACAGCCGCACAGGCCGTCGTCTGACAATGCACCATCTATAAAAAGAATAGTATATGAGAAACTGTAATTCTCTTAAGTAGGGGCGGGTCCGGAGGACCCGGGCCTAAACATAAGTCTAACTTAAGACTAGAGCTTAACTGTAATACTCTTAAGTAGGGGCGGGTCCGGAGGACCCGGGCCTAAACATAAGTCTAGCTTAACTGTGATACTCTTAAGTAGGGGTGGGTCCGGAGGACCCAGGCCTAAACATAAGTCTAACTTAAGACTAGAGTATAACTATCCATTCCGGTCGAGCCGGGATCATAAAGAAGGATGCAACAAAGAATTAAGACACATGGTGTCTGATTTCCCGGAGCGAGGTTAAGCCCCGGGCCGGGAAATAAAAGTACATCCATAAACCCATATATATAGGAACTCCGGGATGGTGATCTGTCATATATAATCATATATAATCATAGAAACTGTTATAAATAAAGAGGGGGGCGGAACTGTAGATAAGAACCGCCAACAGAACCCGGAGGGTTTCGTATAACATAATAAAATTGTGATAGGTGAATATAAAATAGGGTGCACCGGGATCCTACTCTGTTGAAAGGTGGCCAACCCGTCTAGACAGAGACGAAACCGCCGGGACACCCGGAGGACAAAGTCCATAAACACTGAACTACCCCCTCTAAAAGGAGGGAAGGCAACGGTCCCCTAGGAGAGGGGGGAGAGAAGCCTAGCCACCAACCTAGTGAGAGGGGGAGCTTGGGGGAGGATCACGTGATACGGAGCAGCAGGGCTACCAACTGACGATCCCCAAACACTACCAAAACAGATCATACGGAGTAATAAGCACAAATATTCATTATAAAAGTAATAGCGTTGAAAAATATATGAATATACACATAAAAAATTAGGGCAAGGCATGCAACATAATAAATAAATCCCAAAGGACAGCAACCTGATGGCTTAAATAATAAAAATTGCCGCCCAGTAACGAAGGTCGGCAAGCCATCTACGATACGTAACTGATATCGGCCCTAAATATGAACCACAAGGGTTCTAAACGCTAAATAATGAATATCCACAATAAAACATATAAAATTTAATTAATAATAAAAATAATACACTTAGTAACACCGCGAGTGAAACTAAAAGCTCTCAAAACAGGAGTACCAACCGTAAGCGGAATCAAGCAAGATCGATATGATCGAAGAGAATAAACTCCTATAATTTAAATATTAAACGATCTAGATTGCTCAAAACACAGCAAAACATAGCTTGGTACTTAACTTAGACGGTGTCTCCTGGGAAACCGATGAAGAAGCCATAATCCAAGAAAAATAAGGCAAAACACGAGAGCACAAAAAAGCGGGTTACCATACAGGCGTGCTAAAAAGGAGTTGAGTTCTGAGCGGATGCAGAGTTGCTGGTGCCGAGTGAGGTTGAACGGCTCTCCTCTATTGGGGTCTTTGTCGTGGATGAATCTAAATAGTGCGGGACCTCTGGATTATACGCCCAATTTTATACCGACACCAATAGGTGAGCGAGCTAGTTAACCTAGCACTCCTTTACATTTTTTCTCTGGTATATTTAGCAGTAAATTACCTAAGAATAAGTGCTAATAGGAGCTTATTCACTGGCCGGCACAGGTTCAAGCCCAGAAATATACACATATATATATATATATATATATATACACACACACACATATATATATATATATATATATATATATATATTTATATATATATATATATATATATATATATATATATATATATATATATATATATATATATATATAGATATACACACACACACACACATATATATATATATATATATATATATATATATATATATATATATATATATATATATATATATATATATATATATATATATATATATATATATATATAGTTTTGGGCTCAAGCCATGTCGTCCTGATGGAAGTTCCTATAGGGTAGCTTCCTAGGGTATATTACAACTACGGCGATATTCCCAGAGAATTTACCTTAAGGTACCCAGAATTCTAACTCCTGGAGCGAATATCCCTAATGAAAGTACCAGGGATATCGCGAAATATCAGAGGACATATTCTTGACACGCCCCATGGCAATCTGCACCCCGAACAGAGATAACACTTCGAAGGGGTCAATTGGCAAGAAAACGAAAACGAGAAAGAAAAAGGAGAGCCGTTCGCAAGGCTCTCTCTTCTCCCGTTTCGTAAGCGTGCATTGCGCCGATTCTGGCGCCATTTGTATTCCTTTTTGCGTAGCTTAACAACTCGGTATTTTTTCTTGTGTTTCTCGCAAAATCTTGGATTTAATCGATTTATTATGCTTTCTCCAACTTCGTCTGCCTCTGATAAGTTGAATATTATTTCTTTTATGTATAAATGTAGGCTCTTGGTAATTTTTAAAGTGATTAATAGTAATAATCTTTGTTACAAGAGCCGTTGCCTACCGGAGGCGTCCTGGACGCTGTCGCTTGCTAGGTATGAGTTTTAGTTAGCCAGAGCGACGTTCCCGGCTGTTTTGCTTTAATAATTTTAGCTGTTTAGCGTTACATAGGATTTCCCTTTTTCGTGCTTTTAGTATTATTTGTTTTGGCAAAGTATTCGCCAATTCTGGCCTACGCTAGACCATGTAGCCTAGTCGTTAGGCCCTAGTACTTTCCTGCATGATTTTTGGATTCCCGAGTGTTTCTAAAATTTTATTGAAGCTTTAGGCAGTTTTATACATTTAAGATTATATTGATTATTTCCAAGATAGTATACGAGTAGTTTCGGTGATTTAGGTAATCGATTCTCTTGGTGCCTAGGCTAAGTTGCCTATGGGGCCTTAGTATACTTTCTCATACTCCCCGGTTGCTTTCTTTTCTTCGGAGAAGGTATGCAATCCCTTTCCCTCTGTTTAAGCCTTGGGCTTAACCCTAGTGGTTAATCTGAATTAACTTTCGATACAACTATATTGGGGTGTTACTGTACCTTCCTGTTCCAGTAAGTCTGGCTTCAGAGAGGGGCAGAACATCAGAGTTTTTAGTCTGAGTCTGTGTTTGTCTGGCTTGGGGTAGAGTCTCCCTCGCTAGTCTGACGCAGACATAGGAGGCTTAGCCTCCTTAGGTCACTGCCGAAGGTTTCTGTACGAGATGATTCCTTCTTTTGTGATCTAGCAGACTAGTCCTTGTTGCTGTTCTCGGTGGGAGGATACGATCCTTTCCCTGGGAGTAGCAACACCTTCCTTGCTTTGGTTCAGTGGGGGTTGGCAAGTATTGCTGGCCTCCCTCCTTGGATCTCCCTTAGGCTAAGATGAGTTTTCTTGGCTGCGGGTGATTCTTTACTAAAGCAAGGTTGGTAGGACCCTCTTTGTCCCTTCCCCCTCTATCTCTGTAATGGCCTAGCCGTTACAGTACTGTACGTCATTCTACATCTGGACCTAGTATAGGTTAGGATGTGGAATTGACTCAGTCCCTTGCCGGCCGGCAGAGTGTGCCGGCCGGCAAAGGTCTTCTGCTTTGAGTGCTGCCCGGACCTCCCTTGGTCCCTCATATATGTCTGTCTGTAGAGCCAGACGGCATTGGTCAGGAAGCCTGAATTAGATTCTCCCCTTCCTTATATGCACTCTTTCGGATTGCTGGGCTTGGAGGTAGTATACTCTCTTATCCTGGCATCCATTCTGTTTTCTTCTAGTGCTGTACCCGACCCGGCTGCCGTCCTATGTGGCCGGCAGCCGGGCAGTCGAAGTTATCTGGTTCTTTTGCTGCTGGCCGGCATCGGTTGTTTACCTTTGCCGGCCGGCTTTTGTCACGCCCTTGTCTGCCGGTCGCTATGAGCGGTGGCCGGCAGCCGGGTGCTACCTTGTGTAGTTGCCGGCCGGCAGTCATTGCCAGCCGACATTGGCTGTTGCCGGCCGGCACATGCATTTGAACCAGCGTTCTGCCGCCTTATAGCTGTTAAGTAGTATACTTTAAAGCTAGTTACGGTGTGTGCCGGCCGGCGCATTACCTTCTATACTGTACCAGTATTCTTCAGTATAGCATATACTGTAGGAAGAAAACTAAAGTATAGTATTGGTACAACACTGTGTTTTCTAACACTTTTGTGTGTTGCCTTGCACAGCCCTTTGGTGTTGCCTTACAGATAAGAAAGTGAGTTCTTTCTTGTCTATTATCCGGTATGTTAAAATCATATCTTAGGTGTGAGCTACACCTGTTTCCTCTGGAAATTTTTCATTGGTTACTCTAGGACAGATTAACCATACGATTTTACTATCTGGAAGGCTGCAACAATTGGTTGTGCGGGAAACACAAGTGTGTGTCTTTCCTTTCTGATTTGTTATGCTAAACTGTGCATATCCAGTGATACGTAGTTCACTTGATACTCATGGAAATTTCTTCTCTTTACAGGAGGACCATCCGAAGTGCGGAAATGTTTTCAGCAACGTCCGCAGTAAGAACTTCTGCGGACATGAGTTATGTAGGAGGCACGCAGCATGCGCTGTCTCCAAGGGTGATCTCCGGTATTGGGACCCTCAGGTATGTACCGTGTGCTCTAACCTGATTACTGAGGCTTTTGATTCCCCTAGGACGGCGGAATCAAGGGATATAGCAAGGGAGAAGCTTCGTATTTGGGTAAGGGGCTTCCAGAAGAACACCTCTGAACCTTATCTTCCAAGTGAGAAGATGAGGGCTTACCTTTTCCCTAGGGCATCAGCTGATGCAGTGATTCCCCAGCCTCAAGAGGAGATCCCCCTAGTTCAGATCCAGGTGGATGCTGAAGTCGCGGTCGCCTTGCAAGACATCCAGTTGGACGACAGGATGTCAGACGTGTCCGAGCGTCGGGAGGAAGACCTCCTGGCATGAGGCCAGGATGAAGATCAAGCCCCAGACATTGTAGAGGAAGAGGCTGACGAGGTGTCGGCTGCTCCGGTTCAAATCCCTGAACCTATTCCCTCAACATCGTCCGCTCTCCCAGTAGAGCTGGGACAGGCCCTCTCCTCCATTGTTGGAATGATCCAACAAATGCAGAAGGGGAATATTGAGAAGGCGGCTGCAATGGAACTGCAGATGCAGAAGCTTGCAGCATCACGTGGGCACCAGAAAAGGCTCAATGTGAAAGACCTTCCCTTGTGCTCAGATGCTAACCCGTGGAGATATGCTGAGCACATGCCGATGACGATTGGAAAGATCGTCATGTCGGATAAGTTGGGCTCAGTTCCCCGAGAGGAGGTGGAATTCTGGCCCAGCAAAGGGTCATATCCAGACTGTTATGTCCGGCTGAGGAAGGAACCAGCTTCAAAGGAGGAGACAGAGCCGAAGGAGGTCATAGTGATGGACCATGCTAAGGCTCAAGCTTTGCTTTCATCTTCGATGAAAGAGAGGGGCTTCACGAACTCAAAGGTAGCTGCATTGAGTAAGAAGCTCCCTTCCTTTGTGTCCTCTCCTGCTAGAGCCTTCCCCTTTTTGCAGAAAGGGTTTGCGGCTGTATTAAAAGCAGTCGAGGCTGGCAAGCCTTGCCCCTCCCTGGAGGAGTGTAAACCCTTGTCGCTGGCCCTACCTATGGACCACAAGGACTGGAAGGACGTCCATCTTACCTTCTCAGTCGGGAAGTTGGAGGCTGATATTGCCGGACGTCAGTTCGGTGAGAACCTCCCTAAGCTGTCTGACTTTCTTTTGCGGAGAGAGCTCGAGACAAAAGAAAGACTGGCTGCCTCAATGTCTCTTCAGACCACTCTTGAGACGATGGCAAGTGACCCCAAGGTCCATGAAATGTTCATGGTAGTGGCCAAGACTCATCTGGCCACAGTGACGAAGGATCTTTACAGCTTCGTCAGGGCGAGGAGAGCTTGTAGGGAGTTCGTGTTCACCTCGGCTACGGTGAGGCACGAGCCATGGAAACTAATCTCCTCCAACATTTGGGGCAAAGACCTTTTCCCTAGCGAATCGGTCAAAGAAGTTGTTGATAAAGCCGCCACGGAGAATAGAAACCTTCTCCAGAAGTGGGGCCTGTCTATCAAGAGAAAGTCTTCCCCGGATGAGGGTCCCCAACCAAAGAGGAAGACTAAGAGGACTAGGCTACCGTCTCGGCCAGCCAAGCCATTTAGACAGCAACAGCAACAGCAATTGCCGATGCCTTCAGTGCCCCAGATGGTAGCACAAACCCTGACCACATTCCAGTGGGTACCCCAGGCCGTGTCGACACAGTCCCCGCCATTCAACCCAACGTTCGAAGGGCAGTCAACTTCCTTTCGAGCAAAGCCTAGAGGAGCAGCCAGAGGCTCGTCTAGGCGCCCCTCAAGGGGAAGGGGATTCAGGGGTGGTCGCGGTCAGGGAGGCAAGACCTCAGGACAGCAGTCCAAGTGAGATGATACCAGTAGGAGGGAGACTTCAAAGTTTTCGGGATCGGTGGACCTTCGATCCCTGGGCCCACAGCCTTCTCAAGAATGGACTGGGCTGGAGCTGGTACAGCACTCCACCCCCGTGCCCTCGGTTTTTCCAACACTCCACCCCCGTTCTGGAGGAGTACATCCAAGAACTGTTGGAGAAAAAAGTGATCCGAAGGGTGAAGTCCATCAAATTCCAAGGGAGGCTGTTTTGTGTTCCCAAGAAAGACTCGGAAAAACTCAGAGTCATTCTGGACTTGTCGCCACTCAACAAGTTCATAGTGAACTGCAAGTTCAAGATGCTAACACTGCAACACATAAGGACCTTACTGCCCAAGAGGGCATATACCGTCTCCATAGACTTGTCAGACGCCTATTGGCACGTTCCAATCAACCGTCGACTCTCCCCCTACCTAGGGTTCAAGCTACAACGAAGACTATACGCCTTCAGAGCCATGCCATTCGGGCTAAATATAGCTCCAAGGATCTTCACGAAGCTTGCGAGCGTAGCTCTCAAACAATTACGCCTAAAGGAAATTCAGGTGGTAGCCTACCTGGACGACTGGCTGGTGTGGGCAGCATCCAAGACAGAATGCTTGCAAGCTTCTCTGCAGGTGATCCAGTTCCTAGAGTATCTAGGCTTCAAGATCAACAGAAAAAAGTCTCGACTTTCTCCATCTCAAAAGTTCCAGTGGTTGGGAATTCACTGGGACCTAATGTCACACCAATTCTCCATCCCGGCGAAGAAAAGGAAGGAGATAGCTGGTTCTGTCAAGAGACTTCTAGATTCCGAAAGGATATCAAGACGCGAACAGGAGAGAGTACTGGGTTCTCTCCAGTTTGCTTCGGTGACAGACCCGGTGCTAAGAGCACAGCTAAAGGATGCAACCGGAGTTTGGAGAAGTTATGCATCAAACGCGCGAAGAGATCTGAGAAGACCAGTTCCGCTTCGTCTACGTACTCTTCTCAGGCCTTGGTTCCAAGCCAGACATCTAAAGAAATCGGTACTTCTTCAGCCACCTCCCCCGTCGGTGACGATTCACACAGACGCCTCGAAGGAGGGGTGGGGAGGTCACTCTCATCTGAAAAAGGCCCAAGGGACTTGGTCCAATTTATTCAAGACCTTTCACATAAACTTTCTAGAAGCTATGGCAGTGCTCCTTACCATAAAGAAAGTCTCCCCGCGTCACTCGATCCACATAAGGTTGGTGCTGGACAGCGAGGTAGTTGTGAGATGCTTGAATCGACAAGGATCAAGGTCGCCACCTCTCAACCAGGTTATGTTGGCCATCTTCCGATTGGCGGAAAAGAAGAAGTGGTACCTGTCGGCAGTTCACCTTCAAGGAGTCCGCAATGTGACAGCGGACGCTCTATCCAGGTTCACACCAATAGAGTCGGAATGGTCCCTAGACGCAGGATCGTTCTCCTTCATCTTGAGTCAAGTCCCAGAACTGCAGATAGACCTCTTTGCGACGAAAGACAACAAGAAGTTGCCCCTGTACGTGTCCCCGTACGAAGACCCCTTAGCGGAAGCAGTGGACGCGATGTCCCTCGACTGGAACAGATGGTCCAGGATTTATCTGTTCCCTCCTCACAACCTTCTGTTAAGGGTCCTCAACAAACTGAGATCCTTCAAGGGGGGTAGCGGCAATAGTGGCCCACAAGTGGCCGAACAGCATGTGGTTCCCCCTGGCATTGGAACTACGGTTGAAGTTTCTACCGCTACCAGATCCAGTTCTGACCCAGCGAGTCCAGAAGTCGACTGTCTGCGCTTCATTACAGAAAACCCGGACCCTGCAGCTCATGATTTTCTCTCCCTAGCGGTGAGAAAGCGTTTCGGGATTTCGAAAGCCAGCATAGACTTCCTAGAGGAATATAAGTGCAAATCTACTAGAAGGCAATATGAGTCATCTTGGAGAAAATGGGTGGCCTTTGTCAAGGCGAAGAATCCGCAGGAGATCTCAACGGACTTCTGCTTATCTTTCTTCATCCACCTCCATGGTCAAGGGTTGGCAGCTAACACGATTTCAACGTGTAAGTCTGCTTTGACAAGACCCATTCTATATGCCTTCCAGGTCGACCTCGCTAACAAGATCTTTAATAAAGTTCCGAAAGCCTGCGCTAGGCTCAGACGTTCAGCACCTCCAAAGCCCATTTTATGGTCTTTAGATAAAGTTCTTCATTTTGCTTCACTGTTGAACAATGAGGAGTGTGCGTTAAAGGATTTGACCCAAAAAGTTATTTTCCTATTTGCACTCGCGTCCGGGGCCAGGGTTAGTGAGATTGTAGCCCTCTCGAGAGAGGAAGGTCGTGTTCAGTTCCTGGATGGGGGAGAACTGAACCTGTTTCCGGATCCTACGTTTCTAGCCAAGAACGAGTTACCCACCAACAGGTGGGGTCCCTGGAGAATCTGCCCTCTGAAAGAAGATGCATCTCTATGTCCAGTAGAATGCCTAAAGGTCTATCTTCGTAGAACTTCAGACTTCAAGGGTGGTCAACTATTCAGGGGAGAAACGTCAGGCTCAAATTTATCACTGAAACAACTCAGGGCGAAAATCACATATTTTATTCGCAGAGCTGATCCTGACAGTACACCCGCAGGTCACGATCCGAGGAAAGTTGCCTCATCCTTAAATTTCTTTAATTGTATGGATTTTGAACATCTTCGTTCATACACTGGCTGGAAGTCTTCCAGAGTGTTCTTTCGTCACTATGCGAAGCAAGTGGAGCAACTAAAGAGATCTGTGGTAGCAGTGGGTTGCGTCGTTAACCCTACTGTTTAACTCTGCGAGGAACAGTGGTTTTAATTGGGACGATTAATTCCAGGGTGAGTGTGTAGTTACATACTGTGCTACAAACTAAGTGAGGGCACTGAGTTGCCCACGTTGACTGTTCCACTTCCAAAGGTGAACCTAGCATAAGTGCAGACATGTGTGCCGAGCGTTTCTAACGCTAATGTGACTGATTAGTAATACAGACTTTTATAACTTTGATACCTCGGTATGTTAAAAGTGGCACTAATGTTTTTCTTTCAGATAAACAAGTTTCTGTTTACTATCATACTTATGCTTAAAGTTTTGGTTATCCTCCTCTTATATATATATATATAATTGTTGTTAACCTGTCTATTTATTGTCTGTCAATAAACTTGTTCTTGAGAACCTTGCGTCTCCTTCACCTGTGTCAATTTATTGGTATAATTGAGCATTCATTCTATGTATATTTATCTGGGATAATTCTAATAGATTGTTCCTTTATGCAAGCTAATGTTGCATTGGTTTATGCTTTCCCTTAGCGGGAGGACTCCATCCCATAAGGGGACGGTGGCGGATTTACAAGTTTCCTCCTATGCGGATATAAACCTTTGTCCAATACAAGTATTGAGCGGAGAACTGGTCGATATTTCATATTGACGCAGTGGTTCTTTACAAACTATGCTTTACTTAATTTAGGGTGAGACCACTATATTGGCTTGCCTGGTATTCATACATAGGTATATGTACTCTTCGAGACTTTTCCAGAGTCTAGTAGGACTCTTCCCTGTAGGGGGCAGGAAGCCTTAACATGGTTTATGGTTAGTTGAAAAGATGTATAACGGTAACATCTTAGGTCTCTAGGTCTAGTCGACCGGGGAAATACCTCCGGGGAGTACGGCACGTTCTGAGAATCCACAGATACAGTAATGCTCTGGTATACTTCCATCAGGACGACATGGCTTGAGCCCAAAAAACGGATTTTGAGCGAAGCGAAAAATCTATTTTTGGGTGAGATGGCCATGTCGTCCTGATGGACCCGCCCTTCCCTTTCTATGAAAGGGCTGTAGGACCCCTCCCTACATACAGTATCTGTAGCACCTCGTGTATCGCTACAAGGAATACAGATGGCGCCAGAATCGGCGCAATGCACGCTTACGAAACGGGAGAAGAGAGAGCCTTGCAAACGGCTCTCCTTTTTCTTTCTCGTTTTCGTTTTCTTGCCAATTGACCCCTTCGAAGTGTTATCTCTGTTTGGGGTGCAGATTGCCATGTGGCGTGTCAAGAATACGTCCTCTGATATTTCGCGATATCCCTGGTACTTTCATTAGGGATATTCGCTCCAGGAGTTAGGATTCTGGGTACCTTAAGGTAAATTCTCTGGGAATATCGCCGTAGTTGTAATATACCCTAGGAAGCTACCCTATAGGAACTTCCATCAGGACGACATGGCCATCTCACCCAAAAATAGATTTTTCGCTTCGCTCAAAATCCGTTATATATATATATATATATATATATATATATATATATATATATATATATATATATATACAGTATATATATATATATATATATATATATATATATATATATATATATATATATATATATATATATATAACGGATTTTGAGCAAAGCGAAAAATGATATTTTAATTATAAAATAAATTTTTGAATATACTTACCCGGTGAATATATAATAGCTGCAACTCTGCGGCTCGACAGACAACATACTCAAAAAAACTCGCGAGCGATCGCTATGCAGGTTGCGGGTGTGCCCACCAGCGCCAACTGTCGGCCAGATACCACTCTTGAATGTAAACAAAACCTTCAATTCTTCTCGTCCCGCTGCGTCTCTATTGGGGAGGAAAGGAGGGTCATTTAATTTATATATTCACCGGGTAAGTATATTCAAAAATTTATTTTATAATTAAAATATCATTCTTAAATATTAAACTTAGCCGGTGAATATATAATAGCTGATTCACACCCAAGGAGGTGGGTAGAGACCAGAGTTAATATGTTTACAGCGTATAAGCTAAGGGTTTTTTCATTTTGACAGTTATCAATATAACAAAACCAAAATAAATAGGTACCTGGTAAGGAAGTTGACTTAGACAATTACTCTGCCTTGTAAGTCTGTCTTCCTCACGGAGCCCAGCGATCCTCTTAGGATGCTGACAGACTCCCAGGAGCTGAAGTATCAAGGGCTGCAACCCATACAACAGGACCTCATCAAACCCCTAATCTGGGCGCTCTCAAGAAATGACTTTGACCACCCGCCAAATCAACCAGGATGCGAAAGGCTTCTTAGCCTTCCGTACAACCCAAAAAACAATACACTATTAAAAACATTTCAAGAGACAGATTAAAAGGATATGGAATTAGGGAAGTGTAGTGGTTGAGCCCTCACCCACTACTGCACTCGCTGCTACGAATGGACCCAGTGTGTAGCAGTCCTCGTAAAGAGTCTGGACATCTTTCAAGTAAAATGACGCGAACACTGACTTGCTTCTCCAAAAGGTCGCGTCCATGATACTTTGCAGAGATCTATTTTGCTTAAAGGCCACGGAAGTTGCTATAGCTCTAATCTCGTGCGTCTTAACCTTAAGCAAAGATCGGTCTTCCTCACTCAAGTGTGAATGAGCTTCTCGTATTAACAATCTGATAAAATATGACAAAGCATTCTTTGACATAGGTAAGGATGGTTTCTTAACCGAACACCATAACGCTTCAGATTTACCTCTTAAAGGCTTAGTACGAGCTAAATAGAACTTAAGAGCTCTAACGGGGCATAATACTCTTTCTAACTCGTTGCCTACGATCTTTGATAAGCTAGGAATATCAAAAGATTTAGGCCAAGGACGAGAAGGCAGTTCATTCTTGGCTAGGAAACCAAGTTGAAGAGAACAAGAGGCTTTTTCTGTCGAAAAACCGATGTTCTTGCTGAAGGCATGAAGCTCACTGACTCTTTTAGCTGAGGCCAAGCACACCAGGAAAAGAGTCTTAAGAGTGAGATCCTTCAGGGAGGCTGAATGTAAAGGCTCGAACCTGTCTGACATGAGGAATCTTAGGACCACGTCTAAATTCCATCCAGGTGTAGCCAAACGACGTTCCTTAGAGGTCTCAAAAGACTTAAGGAGATCTTGTAGATCTTTATTGTTGGAAAGATCTAAGCCTCTATGCCGGAAGACCGAAGCCAACATGCTCCTGTAGCCCTTGATCGTGGGAGCTGAAAGGGAGCGAACTCTTCTCAGGTATAAGAGAAAGTCCGCGATTTGGGCTACAGAGGTACTGGACGAGGATACAGATACTGACTTGCACCAGTCTCGGAAGATTTCCCACTTCGATTGGTAAACTCTAATGGTAGAAGCTCTCCTCGCTCTTGCAATCGCACTGGCTGCCTCCTTCGAAAAGCCTCTAGCTCTCGAGAGTCTTTCGATAGTCTGAAGGCAGTCAGACGAAGAGCGTGGAGGCTTTGGTGTACCTTCTTTACGTGTGGCTGACGTAATAGGTCTACTCTTAGAGGAAGACTTCTTGGAAAGTCTACCAGCCATCGAAGTACCTCGGTGAACCATTCTCTCGCGGGCCAGAGGGGAGCAACTAACGTCAACCTTGTCCCTTCGTGAGAGGCGAACTTCTGCAGTACCTTGTTGACAATCTTGAATGGTGGGAATGCGTATAGGTCTAGGTGAGACCAGTCTAGGAGAAAGGCATCTATATGTATTGCTGCTGGGTCTGGGACTGGAGAGCAATAGATTGGAAGCCTCTTGGTCATCGAGGTTGCAAAGAGGTCTATGGTGGGTTGACCCCAAGTCGCCCAAAGCCTCTTGCACACATCCTTGTGGAGGGTCCATTCGGTTGGAATTACCTGACCTTTCCGACTGAGACAATCTGCTAGAACGTTCAAGTCGCCCT
This sequence comes from Palaemon carinicauda, assembly GCF_036898095.1. Lineage (NCBI taxonomy): Eukaryota > Metazoa > Arthropoda > Malacostraca > Decapoda > Palaemonidae > Palaemon > Palaemon carinicauda. The sequence goes on along the minus strand of NC_090744.1, from coordinate 63,262,021 downwards.
GGATAAACCTCGTCACTAGGTAGATGCCTCGATCTCTTGACCAGATGAGCAGGTCCCTTGCGATCTCGTACAGTGTCAGGGAGTGGGTACCTCCTTGTTTGGAAATGTACGCCAAGGCTGTGGTGTTGTCCGAGTTGACCTCCACCACTTTGTCTCGAAGGAGACTCTCGAAGCTTATCAAGGCCAGGTGAACTGCCAAAAGCTCCTTGCCGTTGATATGCATGCTCCTCTGACTTGAGGTCCACAGACCTGAGCATTCCCGACCGTCCAGTATCGCACCCCAACCAAAATCCGATGCGTCTGAGAAGAGAACGTGGTTTGGTTTCTGAACTGCTAGGGGAAGTCCCTCTCGTACACTGATATTGTCTTTCCACCAATTCAGGCAAGTCTTTACTGTTTCGGAAATCGGGATCGAGACCGCCTCTAGCGTCTTGTCCTTTTTCCAGTGAAAAGCTAGATGGAATTGTAGAGGTCGGAGGTGTAGCCTTCCTAGCGAGACAAATTGCTCCAGGGATGATAGAGTTCCTATCAGACTCATCCAAATCCTGACAGAGCAACGTTCTCTCTTCAACATCTTTTGGATTACGAGCAGGGCTTGATCTATTCTGGGGGCCGACGGAAAAGCCCGAAAAACTGGACTGCGAATCTCCATCCCTAAATACAGAATAGTTTGGGATGGGATCAGCTGGGACTTTTCCAAGTTGACCAGAAGTCCCAATTCCTTGGTCAGATCTAAAGTCCAATTGAGATCCTTCAGACAGCGATGACTGGACGAGGCTCTGAGAAGCCAGCCGTGCAAATAAAGGGAGGCTCGGATACCCGATAAATGAAGGAATTTTGCCACATTCCTCATAAGCCTCGTAAACACGAGAGGAGCAGGACTTAGGCCAAAGCACAGGGCCCGAAACTGGTACACCACATTGTCGAACACAAATCTCAGAAAAGGTTGGGAATCTGAGTGAATGGGGATGTGGAAGTAAGCGTCTCTTAGGTCGAGAGAGACCATCCAGTCTTCCTTTCTGACCGCTGCTAAAACTAACTTCGTTGTCTCCATGGTGAACTTTGTCTTTGTGACAAAGACATTCAGAGCACTGACATCTAGCACCGGTCTCCAACCTCCTGTCTTCTTCGGTACTAGGAAGAGACGGTTGTAAAACCCCGGTGATTGAAGGTCCGAGACTTTGACCACCGCTCCCTTCTCTAGCAAAAGAGACACTTCTAGTTTCAGGGCTTGTCTCTTTGCTTCCTCTCGGTACCTGGGAGAGAGATCGATGGGGGACGTCGCTAGAGGAGGTTTGCGTACAAATGGGATTTTGTACCCCTCTCTGAGCAACCTCACAGACTGTTGATCTGCGCCTCTCTTCTCCCAGGCTTGCCAGAAGTTCTTGAGTCTGGCACCTACTGCTGTCTGAAGCTGCGGGCAGTCAGACTCTGCCTCGCGAGGACTTGGCTCCTTTCCTCTTTCCTCTCTTCCCTTCGGCACGAGTACTTCCCCTGCTGGGGGCTCTGCCACGAAAGGGCGGAATAAACCTGGACGCTGGAGTGTCTATCCTAAGTCTAGCAGACAAGGCAGACGAAGGGGTCCCTTTGCGAGCCGAGGACGCAACCAAGTCATGGGTGTCCTTCTGCACAAGGGACAACGATATTTCCTTAACTAAAAGTTCAGGAAACAAGAACTTAGATAAAGGGGCAAAGAGTAGCTCAGATCGTTGATAGGGCGTCACTCCTGCTGACAGAAAAGAGCACAGAGACTCTCGTTTCTTTAGGACTCCTGACGTAAACGAGGCGGAGAGCTCGTTGGATCCATCGCGGACGGCCTTATCCATGCAGGACATAATGAGTAAGGAAACATCTCTATCGGCTGATGAGATTTTCCTACTCAGGGCTCCCAAACACCAGTCAAGGAAGTTAAAAACTTCAAAAGCCCTAAAGATGCCCTTAAGTAGATGGTCCAGGTCTGAGGATGACCAACTAATCTTCGAGCGTCTCATGGCTAGGCGGCGGGGAGAGTCTACAAGACTTGAGAAGTCGCCCTGGGCAGAGGCAGGAACTCCCAAGCCGAGAACTTCTCCCGTGGCATACCAGACGCTCGATCTAGACGAGAGTTTAGTTGGGGGGAAGGCAAAGGAAGTCTTCCCTAAACTCCTCTTGGTTTCTAACCAATCGCCTAACAGCCGTAAAGCTCTCTTGGATGAGCGAGAGAGAACGAGTTTTGTAAAGGCTGGCATGACAGCAGGTACGCCTAAAACGAACTCAGACGGCGGCGAACGAGGAGCCACAGAGACAAAGTGTTCAGGGAACAACTCTTTAAAAATGAGCCTGACTTTTTTAAAGTCCATAGATGGCGGAACTGCTCTAGGCTCATCAATATCTGAAGGATGATCCTCAGGCTGAGGGTCAGCAACGTCCCCATCCGAAAGTTCCTCATCTGATAACTGATGAGAAACAAGCAAAGGGGTAGGCAATGCTTGACACGCAGCGTCCGCCCGCACTGGTGCATAAGTGGCGGAGCAGGACGCAGCGTCCTGAAACTGCTGAACAGTCTGGGAACTGTCAACAACAACAACAGGTGCGTGAGGACGCACAGCGTCCACCCGAGACTGCTTAGACCGCCTGGGTTGTGCAGTCAAAACAACTCTAGGTTGCGGAGGTTGACGCACAGCGTCAAAACAAGTCAACTCTGATGGTTGGCGAACGTCCTGAACGTCACCAGGCGCATCAGTGAGTTGCTTAACGTCCACATGCGATTGAAAGTCCACACGAGACCGCATCGGGTGAGGTAAAACCCCACTTGGTTGACGTAAGCTGGCTACACCAACGTCAACAGGACGCACAACAGAACGCTTGGGTGGCTGACGGCCAGGATCTCCATGAGATAAACGGCTAGGTTCAACGGAAACCTTCTCTGCGTTGTAATCTTCCATAAGGGACGCAAGCTTAGACTGCATGTCCTGCAGTATAACCCCTTTTTGGTCTACGGCAACGGGTGCGGTAACAGCCGGGGTTAGCATCTGAGACAGCACAACTTTGCCTTGCTTAGGCGGCGAGCAGTCATCCGATGACAGCAACGGGTCCGAACTGTCCCAATGACTACATCCGGGACGTCGGACCTGTCCTGAAGGGACCGACTTGCGTTTCAAAGGCCTAGAAACCTTGCTCCATGGTTTCTTGCGTGAAACGCCTTCGGAAGACGAGGTAAAAATGGGCTCTCTCGTCTTATGGTAGGGGCGATCTTGACGAGATACGCCTGATACCATAGAGGGAACGTCTGTTCGCTGATCAAGGCCTCTCGAACCCATAAGTCGTACGACATTGCTTCTCCCCTGGGCTTGGGAGCTTGCAAGAGGTCCCGGACTAGGTGAACGACAGGCACGAACAGACGAACCCTCGGTCGCAACACTGTTCACAACACTTTGCGCACTAATCACTTTCCCACTTTCCGCCGTGGCACTGTGGCACTTAAGTTCCTTCACGTCAGCCATGAGTTGATTACGGTCACTTGCTAACGCTTCAACTCTCTCCCCCAAGGCATGAATAGCACGTAACATGTCTTGCATAGACGGTTCCTGAGTGCTAGAAGGGGGGTTAGGAACAACCACTACAGGGGAAGGATTAGGTTCAGGGGCATGTGGAGAGGAAAAATCTACGGACCTAGATGAACTTCTCCTTACCCTATCTCTCTCTAGTCTGCGTGTATACTTATCATATTCGATAAAATCGAATTCCGAAAGGCCCACGCATTCCTCACACCGATCTCCCAATTGACAGGTTTTACCCCGACAATTAGAACAAACAGTATGAGGGTCGAGAGAAGCCTTTGGAAGACGCCTATTACAGTCCCTAGCATTACACTTTCGAAACCTAGGTACTTGAGAAGGGTCAGCCATTTTGAATTAGTCAAAGAAAATTCCAAAAACAATCCAAGTCATCAACAAATAATCCGATTCAATAAAGAGTTCAAGAGTTTATGTTGAGGAAAAACACCTGTACTGCGAAAGTTCAAACCAAAATAAAGTACTTCACCAAATATGATGGGAAAACTCCAGGTTCTACAGCGAGTATAAGTACGTCTTGTCGTCAACGTCGACAGAGAAGAATTGAAGGTTTTGTTTACATTCAAGAGTGGTACCTGGCCGACAGTTGGCGCTGGTGGGCACACCCGCAACCTGCACAGCGATCGCTCGCGAGTTTTTTTGAGTATGTTGTCTGTCGAGCCGCGGAGTTGCAGCTATTATATATTCACCGGCTAAGTTTAATATTTAAAAACTGGACTGCGAATCTCCATCCCTAAATACAGAATAGTTTGGGATGGGATCAGCTGGGACTTTTCCAAGTTGACCAGAAGTCCCAATTCCTTGGTCAGATCTAAAGTCCAATTGAGATCCTTCAGACAGCGATGACTGGACGAGGCTCTGAGAAGCCAGTCGTCCAAATAAAGGGAGGCTCGGATACCCGATAAATGAAGGAATTTTGCCACATTCCTCATAAGCCTCGTAAACACGAGAGGAGCAGGACTTAGGCCAAAGCACAGGGCCCGAAACTGGTACACCACATTGTCGAACACAAATCTCAGAAAAGGTTGGGAATCTGAGTGAATGGGAATGTGGAAGTAAGCGTCTCTTAGGTCGAGAGAGACCATCCAGTCTTCCTTTCTGACCGCTGCTAAAACTGACTTCGTGGTCTCCATGGTGAACTTTGTCTTTGTGACAAAGACATTCAGAGCACTGACGTCTAGCACCGGTCTCCAACCTCCTGTCTTCTTCGGTACTAGGAAGAGACGGTTGTAAAACCCCGGTGATTGAAGGTCCGAGACTTTGACCACCGCTCCCTTCTCTAGCAAAAGAGACACTTCTAGTTTCAGGGCTTGTCTCTTTGCTTCCTCTCGGTACCTGGGAGAGAGATCGATGGGGGACGTCGCTAGAGGAGGTTTGCGTACAAATGGGATTTTGTACCCCTCTCTGAGAAACCTCACAGACTGTTGATCTGCGCCTCTCTTCTCCCAGGCTTGCCAGAAGTTCTTGAGTCTGGCACCTACTGCTGTCTGAAGCTGCGGGCAGTCAGACTCTGCCTCGTGAGGACTTGGCTCCTTTCCTCTTTCCTCTCTTCCCTTCGGCACGAGTACTTCCCCTGCTGGGGGCTCTGCCACGAAAGGGCGGAATAAACCTGGACGCTGGAGTGTCTATCCTAGGTCTAGCAGACAAGGCAGACGAAGGGGTCCCTTTGCGAGCCGAGGACGCAACCAAGTCATGGGTGTCCTTCTGCACAAGGGACAACGATATTTCCTTAACTAAAAGTTCAGGAAACAAGAACTTAGATAAAGGGGCAAAGAGTAGCTCAGATCGTTGACAGGGCGTCACTCCTGCTGACAGAAAAGAGCACAGAGACTCTCGTTTCTTTAGGACTCCTGACGTAAACGAGGCGGAGAGCTCGTTGGATCCATCGCGGATGGCCTTATCCATGCAGGACATAATGAGTAAGGAAACATCTCTATCGGCTGATGAGATTTTCCTACTCAGGGCTCCCAAACACCAGTCAAGGAAGTTAAAAACTTCAAAAGCCCTAAAGATGCCCTTAAGTAGATGGTCCAGGTCTGAGGATGACCAACTAATCTTCGAGCGTCTCATGGCTAGGCGGCGGGGAGAGTCTACAAGACTTGAGAAGTCGCCCTGGGCAGAGGCAGGAACTCCCAAGCCGAGAACTTCTCCCGTGGCATACCAGACGCTCGATCTAGACGAGAGTTTAGTTGGGGGGAAGGCAAAGGAAGTCTTCCCTAAACTCCTCTTGGTTTCTAACCAATCGCCTAACAGCCGTAAAGCTCTCTTGGATGAGCGAGAGAGAACGAGTTTTGTAAAGGCTGGCATGGCAGCAGGTACGCCTAAAACAAACTCAGACGGCGGCGAACGAGGAGCCACAGAGACAAAGTGTTCAGGGAACAACTCTTTAAAAATGAGCATGACTTTTTTAAAGTCCATAGATGGCGGAACTGCTCTAGGCTCATCAATATCTGAAGGATGATCCTCAGGCTGAGGGTCAGCAACGTCCTCATCCGAAAGTTCCTCATCTGATAACTGATGAGAAACAAGCAAAGGGGTAGGCAATGCTTGACACGCAGCGTCCGCCCGCACTGGTGCATAAGTGGCGGAGCAGGACGCAGCGTCCTGAAACTGCTGAACAGTCTGGGAACTGTCAACAACAACAACAGGTGCGTGAGGACGCACAGCGTCCACCCGAGACTGCTTAGACCGCCTGGGTTGTGCAGTCAAAACAACTCTAGGTTGCGGAGGTTGACGCACCGCGTCAAAACAAGTCAACTCTGATGGTTGGCGAACGTCCTGAACGTCACCAGGCGCATCAGTGAGTTGCTTAACGTCCACATGCGATTGAAAGTCCACACGAGACCGCATCGGGTGAGGTAAAACCCCACTTGGTTGACATGAGCTGGCTACACCAACGTCAACAGGACGCACAACAGAATGCTTGGGTGGCTGACGGCCAGGATCTCCATGAGATAAACGGCTAGGTTCAACGGAAACCTTCTCTGCGTTGTAATCTTCCATAAGGGACGCAAGCTTAGACTGCATGTCCTGCAGTATAACCCCTTTTTGGTCTACGGCAACGGGTGCGGTAACAGCCGGGGTTAGCGTCTGAGACGGCACAACTTTGCCTTGCTTAGGCGGCGAGCAGTCATCCGATGACAGCAACGGGTCCGAACTGTCCCAATGACTACATCCGGGACGTTGGACCTGTCCTGAAGGGACCGACTTGCGTTTCAAAGGCCTAGAAACCTTGCTCCATGGTTTCTTGCGTGAAACGCCTTCGGAAGACGAGGTAAAAATGGGCTCTCTCGTCTTATGGTAGGGGCGATCTTGACGAGATACGCCTGATACCATAGAGGGAACGTCTGTTCGCTGATCAAGGCCTCTCGAACCCATAAGTCGTACGACATTGCTTCTCCCCTGGGCTTGGGAGCTTGCAAGAGGTCCCGGACTAGGTGAACGACAGGCACGAACAGACGAACCCTTGGTCGCAACACTGTTCACAACACTTTGCGCACTAATCACTTTCCCACTTTCCGCCGTGGCACTGTGGCACTTAAGTTCCTTCACGTCAGCCATGAGTTGATTACGGTCACTTGCTAACGCTTCAACTCTCTCCCCCAAGGCATGAATAGCACGTAACATGTCTTGCATAGACGGTTCCTGAGTGCTAGAAGGGGGGTTAGGAACAACCACTACAGGGGAAGGATTAGGTTCAGGGGCATGTGGAGAGGAAAAATCTACGGACCTAGATGAACTTCTCCTTACCCTATCTCTCTCTAGTCTGCGTGTATACTTATCATATTCGATAAAATCGAATTCCGAAAGGCCCACGCATTCCTCACACCGATCTCCCAATTGACAGGTTTTACCCCGACAATTAGAACAAACAGTATGAGGGTCGAGAGAAGCCTTTGGAAGACGCCTATTACAGTCCCTAGCATTACACTTTCGAAACCTAGGTACTTGAGAAGGGTCAGCCATTTTGAATTAGTCAAAGAAAATTCCAAAAACAATCCAAGTCATCAACAAATAATCCGATTCAATAAAGAGTTCAAGAGTTTATGTTGAGGAAAAACACCTGTACTGCGAAAGCTCAAACCAAAATAAAGTACTTCACCAAATATGATGGGAAAACTCCAGGTTCTACAGCGAGTATAAGTACGTCTTGTCGTCAACGTCGACAGAGAAGAATTGAAGGTTTTGTTTACATTCAAGAGTGGTATCTGGCCGACAGTTGGCGCTGGTGGGCACACCCGCAACCTGCATAGCGATCGCTCGCGAGTTTTTTTGAGTATGTTGTCTGTCGAGCCGCAGAGTTGCAGCTATTATATATTCACCGGCTAAGTTTAATATTTAAAAATCTATTTTTGGGTGAGATAGCCATGTCGTCCTGATGGAGGGTTCCTATACGTAGCTTCCTAGGGTATATTTGACTACAGTGATATTGTCATAGAATTTACCTTTAGGTCTCAAGAATTCTAACTCCTGGCGCGAATATCCTTAAAATTTCTCCTAAGGATATCGCATAAATCAGGGGACGTATATCTTGATACGACACGTAGCAATCTTCACCCCGAATAGCGTTTTTGTTTCGAGGGGGAAAGTGGCAAATTTTGAAGGGGAGCCGATATCAAGGTTACCCTTCCTCCCTTACTACTTTGAGTATCCAGATGGCGCTGTACGTCGCCGCCATGTTTATTCCTTGTAGCGTTGAGCAAGGTGCTACAGATATAGTAGTTTCGGGATGGATCCTGCGAAGGCCTTTTCTATAGAAAAGGAGGGCGGGTCCATCAGCACGACATGGCTATCTCACCCAGAAATAGATTTTTCGCTTCGCTCAAAATCCGTTTTTTGGGCTCAGGCCATGTCGTCCTGATGGAAGGTTACCAGAGAATTATTTAGAAAGTACTCTATCTGTGGATTTTCCAAATGTGCCTTAACCTCAGGACAATTTTTCCTTGGTCATCCAGACCATAGAAACATTTGACATTACCGCTTTACGTCATTACTGCTAATCATAAACCATGTTAGTGCTTCCTGCCCCTGCAGGGAAGAGTCATACTAAGACTTAGGAAAAAGTCTCAAGGTTTGCATATACCATATGAACAAACATAGCATCAAAAGCATACAGGTCTCGCTGTATGTGTAGCCCGGTAAAGTTTGTACTCGTATAAGAACAAAGGTTTGCATATACCATACGAGCCAACATAGCAACCAGATCATACAGGTCTTGCTGTAAGCGTAGCCAGGTAAAGTTTGTACTCGTATAAGGACAAAGGTTTGCATATACCATATGAGCAAACATAGCATCAAATGCATACAAGTCTCCCTGTATGCGTAGCCAGGTAAAGGTTGTACTCATATAAGAACAAAGGTATTAACTATATATCTTGTTCATATATACATATGCAGATTATTAAAGGAAAATAGTACTCTAGCATATCTTTATTAAATCAAATTTGGGGCGAAATAAGACGCAAATACCCATCAAGTATTTATTGGCAATAAATAACCAGCAAAATCAACATTTATAACATAATGTTAACAAATGCAATAAGAAACATGTTTTACAATCAAGACCAGAAAATGTTTATTTCACCTGAAAGGGAAAAAAAATGTTAGGGCCACTAAAACTGAAAATTTATTAAATTTTCTAATATGCATTTCTGTTATATTGATTGTCTCTTCACACTGTGTAAGAACACACGGCACAAGTGTTGTCTCTATGTTTCTTCACCTTAATAACTAGAACAGTCCATAGTGCCACCTTGGTGACACTTATCTTCAAGTATTGCACTGTAAAGTGTCAACACCTTCACCCATACTTTGACAGTCCCAATCAATTCACTGTTCCTCGCAGTGCTAGACGACAGGTTTTAGGACACTACCTGCCGCCACCACAAAGCGTTTCTTCGCGCAGTGTTTAAAAAACACTCTGGATAGCTTCCATCCAGTATATGAGCAAAGATGCTCAAAGTCCATGTATTGGAAAAAATTCAATGACGAAGCAATTTTCCTCGGATCATGACCTGCGGGTGTACTGTCAGGATCCGCTCTGCAAATGAAATAGGTGATCTTCGCCCTTAGTTGATTTAGGGATAGGTTTGACCCCGAGGTTTCTCCTTTAAAGAGCTGTCCTCCCCTGAAGTCTGAAGTTCTACAAAGATAGACCTTTAGACACTCCACTGGACACAGCAAGACATCTTCCTTCAGAGGGCAGACTCTCCAGGGACCCCACCTTTTGGTAGGTAGCTCGTTCTTGGCGAGAAATATTGGGTCAGGAAAGAGATTCAGTTCTCCCGCTTCTGTGAACTGAATATGGCCCTCATCTCTGGAAATGGCCACTATTTCACTAACTCTGGCCCCCGAGGCTAGAGCAAACAAGAATATAACTTTCTGGGTTAAGTCTTTCAGAGAGCAATCCTTATTGTTCACTGTTGAAGCAAAGTGTAGGACCTTATCCAAGGACCATGAAATGGGCTTCGGAGGTGCTGCAGGCCTAAGTCTAGCACAAGCCTTAGGGATCTTGTTAAAGATTTCATTTGACAATTCTACTTGGAAGCCGTATAGCAGAGGTCTAGTCAAGGCAGGTTTACACGTTGTTATCGTATTGGCTGCTAAACCTTGTTTATGAAGGTGGATAAAGAAGGATAAACAGAAATCTGTTAAGATTTCTTTTGGTCCTTTTGCCTTGACAAAAGCAACCCACTTCTTCCAAGATGACTCATATTGTCTTCTAGTAGACTTAGACTTATATTCTTCTAAGAAGTCTATACTGTCTCTCGAGATCCCAAACCTTTTCTTTACTGCTAAGGAGAGAAAATCATGAGATGAAGGTTTTGGGTTTTCTGTGATGAAGCGAAGACAGTCGACTTCTGTACTTGTTGAGTCAGTACTGGGTCCGGCAGAGGGACCAGCCTCAGATTCAGTTCCAATACTAGAGGGAACTAATTTCTCTTTGGCCACTTGGGAGCCACTAGAGCTGCCATTCCCTGAAAGGATCTCAGCTTGTGGAGGACCTTCATTAAGAGGTTGGTTGGAGGGAACAGATAAATCCAGTTCCATCTGTTCCAGTCGAGGGACATGGCATCCACTGCTTCCGCTAGAGGGTCCTCGTATGGGGCCACATAACGAGGTACAGTAGTTTCTTGTTGTCGCTAGTCGCGAAGAGGTCAATCTGCAGTTCCGGGACTTGACGTAAACATCAGAATGTTAGAGGAATGCTTCACCTCAACATTTGCTTAGCGGTATCAACAATGGACTGTGAAAGGATACACAGAGTATATTGGAAAATCATACTACTGTATGTTATATACTGTAGTTTTCTAACTGCTTTATTTGCTATACTGCAGGAATACTGGCTACTGTATAATCTTATACTGCCGGTATACTACCGGGCTAGGCTAGTACCTGGCGGCACTAGCCAGCACAAAGAGAGAAAGAATAGAGAAGGACTACCGTATTATCATAGTTTAGTACAATAATTAGGGTTGTAGGGACTACTGTCTCTACTGCCTTCTTTCCAGAATGAGGATTCAAATGGCAGGGGAGAGAATGTACTAATTCTAGCTTCCATCTAGCCACAATATCTGTTGCCGGCTGCACTGCCGGTTACAGGGTTTGTGGATGGCAGTCCAAGGAAGGATTGAAGAATACTCAAAGTTGTAATGGGTCTCCCACCGGCAGCCGTCATGGCCAGCACAACCTTCCCGGAGCCTTGCTTCCGTTAGGGGCAAGGTCGAAGCGGCAATCTAACCGCCTTTGTAGGAGCCCGGCCAGCATTGTAATCAGCCCGGCAAGCGGGGTGATTGTAGAAAACCGGCCACAGGGGTCGTGACAGCTAGGCTGTCACTAAAGGACAGAAGGGGGAAGGGAAAGGGTCTTATATTTTGCATAGAAAGAAGGCGGCAGGTATGCCTCCTACTTTCAGCTGCAAATCAAGGAAACATAGTTTCCTTGCCGATGCCGTCTTGGGCGGCAGAGGAATAATGATTCCTTAGCCTGAGACATTGCCGGATATAAGACATGTCTTCTAGTCCACAAGGGAGAAAGGTGGCGGCAATCGTACTACCACTTTCAGTTGTGGACTAGGGAAGCCGGGCTTCCTATGCCGGCAACGGTGTAACCGGCAGGGGAATGGCTAATTCCCCAACGGTAGCATTGCCGGCAACAAGACTGAATACCCTGAGTTACTGACGTATTTCCAAGCCGGGATACTCACTGGCAAAGAGGATGGACAGAAACACCATCTCAGTCAAGCCGGAGAACACTACTCTATGGCAAGACGAAAGCTAGGGTTGCCGCCTGGTGGCGGCACTCAGGGGGAAGGAAGCGTTTGTCCTCATTTCTCTAAAAGAGACAAGTATTGAATATGATAGTAATTCTAGGAGATATACTATCTCTGATTGAATTAATAAAACGATACGAGAGGATAAACGGGGATAACGTTATTAAAGTATACTAAAACTCGTTAGGCTAGCCTAACTCGAGTCGGGATCTCGGCTACGCTAATACCACCGAGGCCCTAACGTATACGATCGAAACCTTTTATCAGAAGAGGAAATATTACATACGTAAACGTAAATCTTATCTTCACTAGTATAATTTGCCTAAATAGCTAGAATTTTATTATAGCTAAATACCGGGAACGTCGTACTACTAACTAAATAAAGCATTTATGGCGTACAACAGCAGTCCAAAATGGCCGCCTCCGGTGCTGGCTCTGATCCACTAAACACATCTAAATTACGCTAATTTAACTGTGAGAAGGGAGCCAAAAATCATACACAGGAAAGATTAAGTACTCAACTTTCCAGGGGATGAAGATGCTGGAGATTGCATTGTAATAATAATTTATGACAGTAACAACACCGAGAGCGAGTGGGAGAAACACCGTGCTTAATTCGCTACTACAAAAGGAATGGTTCACCGGGGTGGTACTGGGAGGGGATCCACCGGGTAACCTTGATAACGGCTCCCCTTCAATTTCGCCACTCTATTCGGGGTGAAGATTGCTATGTGTCGTATCAAGAAATACGTCCGCTGATATTATGCGATATCCTTAAGAGTTTTATTAAGGATACTCGCGCCAGGAGTTAGAATTCTGGAGACCTGTGATCAATTCTCTGGGAGTATCACTGTAGCCAAATATCACTTAGAATGCTGCCTAAAGGAACCTTCCATCAGAACGACATGGCTGAGCCCAAAAATGAAATTATATGATAAACTTATAACGGAGTTTGTATTTTTCCTAACATACAAACCTGAATTCTTTACTATAGGAGATATTCTAGCGCGAGCTGGAAAACACGGCAGAAACACCTTAACAAGGTCGTTAACGACCGGGCAGGTAATTACCCACCTGTTATTGGTGGGGGGACCGCCGGTCGGAAGCTGCTGTTAACCTTCAATCGGATTCTAGCTAGGCCTATCCTAGGGGGCGGTGATGGAGGGAAGATTTGTGTAAAGAATTCGGGTTTGTATGTTAGGAAAAATACAAACTCCGTTATAAGTTTGTCATTTGTTCCTACACTTGATACAAACCCTCATTCTTTACTAAAGGAGACTTAGTCTTGAGGCCAGGGTGGCCAAGGAGTTCCCTATTCCTAGGGAAGATGGTCCTCAGACTAGACTCTTTTGAAGCAACAATCTTCCGTTAATCTTCTTTCTTTGTAGATCCCCATATAGTACAGCGGCATAGCAGACCAATTGTTCAAATTGGTCTAAAAGCACCAAAATTGGCACACATGTAGATTAATATATTCTAAACATTTTTGGATATGGAGGCATTCAAGATTAGCCCTTAGGAAGATATGGCGGCCATTGTTCAAAATGGCCGCCATTTAACATTAGCGTCATTACATAGACTTCATTATGTGTCGTTAGTTTGGTGCTAGATGGGCCAAAATTCCCTTTTTTTACATCAGAATTAACATCAATAAATGTTTAACAGATATTTAGATGAATCTTCTCAAAAATGGCCCCCAAACTGGCCGCCATTTTGTGGAAAAAGTGGACATTTGATGAAGATTTCAATACTCAATGACATAATACCTCTAATAACCAGTACCTGATTTCAGGAACACACTTTAATTGCTCAAGTTGCTTTTTTATTTCAAATTGCTGGCAAAATTGCTAGTCAAAATAATACACAGAGTACGGGAAGTTTACAGTATGGTCAGATTGTAGTTATATAGTCGACCAAAAGCCCAGTCTCTAGGCACAGTACTTGTGTAATCCTGCAGTACATACATGTAATACAATAACGTAGATTTTGCCACACTATGTTAATTATGATTCCGAACTTTTCAAATCTGGTCACCAGAATTATGAATGTCTACAGATCATAATGTTGGTTAGCAAGTTTTCTGTCCCAATCTACTGGCATTCGCCTTCACAGAAACATAGACCAGTGCATTGCAGTGAAGCGTTCTTGCACTTGCAGCGGTTTTTGCAGCCTTTCTTGCATCCGCAAGACACCAGCTCATAGCAGGCCTTGGATGCCTCAGAGAGTGTGGTCCAGAGTGGTGTGTAGAGCCCATCATCACTCCGATGCCAGCCCCAGTCTGTTGGTGGAGGGAGCACGGGCGTTGGTACCAATGCCTGGCCCCAGACATGACCACCCTGAAGGGCAGATCTCTTCACATGCTGCTCCAGAGCAGCGTAGGTTGGCGGGATGTTCTGACTACATCAATAGAGTGTCTGATCATTGCCACAGTGTGAGCACTCTCCTGGAACAAGGGAAGCAGGGACGTTGGTGTGATGACTGGTTGCTTTGGATCTTGGTGCCTTGCATGGTATGCAGCCCATGATGTGTTTTCACAGGCCTCAACATCATCTTTGAGAACACTTCTCGTGTTCTCCAGCCACATATACTCATCTTCTATGTGCTGCTCACAGTTGTGGCGTCTGAGAGAGGTCACAGAAGTAGCTGGGATCATTTGCCCTTTGACAGAAGAAGCAACAGGACGTACATCCGTGTAATATTCTGGTAGAGGCTCAACCGTCTTTGATCCAGTATCACGCCCAGTGAGAGCAATGCTACGATCCACTCCCTCATCTGCACACGTTGGGTGTTGAAAAAGCGAGATTCCTGTTCCATGGAATGAATTCTTGGCTGTGGTGGCACTTGGGTTGTGGTCAATGTTGTCCACAGCCGCAGTTGTGAACACATTGCTACGCAGGGTAGGCGGGCAGACCACTTCCTCTATGCGGTACAGCTGACACACGCTGTTTCCCATCTGGGCAGAAAGACGTAGGACTCTGTCATATGAGATGCTTAGGCCCAGAGAGAAGAGCTTGTCCACAAGTCCTCTCTTGCGTGTTTCAGCATACAGCATCAGCCCAACATAGGTTGGAAGAGGAGTTTCTTGAGACGTACTGTGTCTGACAGCTGGAGGCTCCTGTGTCTTGGTTGCTCCCTGCTTCCGACTTTGCTTGACACTGTTGAACTTGAGAAGCTGCGCAATGGAAAGAGCTGCTTGTGTTGAAGAGGAATGGCTTTGATTCTTGATGGTGGGGCCATCCAGCACCATATTTACCATTGCAACTAGTACGTTTGGCACAGAGTCCTCCTGACAGCCGCCCGGGAATGATCCACGGAATTGGTAAGTGTCTTCAAACATATATCGACGAACTATCTGTGCAGCACGCGCAAGGTGAACTGCCTCAGTGTCACAGTCTTGCTCGCAGGCTTTGCCTAGCGCTTCACCAATGTCTTCATCAAACGCTAGTAAAACATCTCGGCCTTTGCTGTGGGATCTCAGGCCTGGTATCTGGGCTAACAGGCGCTCTTTCAGCCTTGTGCTATTAACTTTCTGGCACAAAACAACCCCGAGCTGTTCCATTCTTGTTGTGTATAGCTTTACAAGTTCTGCGAGTCTGAAGACTGGGGTGGTGCCCTCTTCTAGGTGGGTTTCCTCGATATACAGGACCAGTTCAGCCAGTACGATTCTTGACATTACACCTTCATGGTCAGTTTTCTGCTCGGCTTCTACAGTGGTCTTTGCACGATAGTAAAGAGCCAACAAACACTTGGAATGGTACTTGGCCTCCAGAGCCACCATATCACCCATGCTGAGCCTGGCTATGAGTTCATTGTCCCCAACTTGCGCTGCACACTTCCGTACGCGTGTGTCCACCTGGAAGGTTGTTACTTCATGTAGGGTCTCTGTGCCAGACTTTCCACAGAAAAAGCAGGAGGTGCCGCTGGTAGTGGCTTCTGAAGAGTGTGTTCTGGCGCGCTTGGCCTGGACATTGTCAGTACTATCAAATGCTGAGCTGCTTGCGATGCGTCTCTTCTCTGCTCTTCGTAGCATTGTGTTATTGTATTTGAGCATACATGTTTTATGCCACTTGGCCTGGTGGGCAACCATTGTCGCCTCAACACCTTGTCCTTCATCTAGTCTCTGTAACTGAACAGTTCTTGGCAGTTCTCCGAGTTCATCAAATTTGACCAAGTTTGCAGCCATTGTCGTGTATCCACTCCCAGGGTCTCGGCGTTTAGACAGTACTGGGCAGACAAGTGACTCTGTTGTCTCCTCTTGACATACAAGACACAGCTTCCAGTTTGTCTCAGGAGGTGTTGTGGGAGTACGTTGCTCAAAAGTATCGACCAGTTGGAACTTCTTTGCCATGGCTGCAGTCTGGAACAACGCATCTCTGATGTCAGGTGGTGCTGCTGCTGCCTCACCTGCAAAGACACAAAACACCACCATGTTACCACAAGTTACTACTACAAGCACCATGACTATCAACACTATACTATTACTGCAGCCGCCGTCACTGCCACCAACGCTGCCGCTGCAAAGTAAAATTCATTTTCTTGTGAAATGGTAGCCAAATTATTTGGTAAGCACAGAAGTATGTGTAATTGTACAATACTTATCACCTCTAGCACACTTATCACCTTTAGCATCCACAAAAAGACAAATTATGGTACATATTCAATGACGCTAATGGTAAATAGCGGCCATTTTGAAAAATGGCCGCCAAATGTGCTACGGGGAGAATCTTGAATGCCTCCATATCCAAAATTGTTCAGAATGTATTAATCCACATGTGTGCCAATTTTGGTGCTTTTAGAACAATTTGAACAATTGGTTTCATATTTCTTACTATGCCGCTGGGCTAATAATCTCAGCATGACTGAAGGTTTGTAGCTTCGAAGAAACAAGTGTTTCAGGATGAAGTGGGTCAGGAACATTCGACTCGGACCCCTTCAAACTTAGGATTCCCCCGACCTTGCAAAGGGGAAACTTCGTGACCACGAGTATAACTTATACCCTGTGAGAGGAATCAGATGAGTATCATACCTTATTTCCATTGGCGAGTCCAGCTGAAACTGGATACAGACTAGGATCCCCAGATGGGAGGGAGAAGGAGACGACGAAGATAGACGGATGTCCTTCTTAAAACCTAGTGTAACCCATTATACTCAGCCAATGGTTACTGTCCCCTAAAAGGGCGTAAGGTAGCTACAGCACCCATTGACCTGTCACAATAGGCCCTATAGAAAGGGAGTCTAGAGACCTGTGTCACGTCCCTCAAATAGTGAGCGGTGAATGTAGATTGGCGTTTCCAGACCCCAGCACTTAAGACTTGGGAGGCTGAGAAATTTCTCTTAAATGCCAGTGAAGCAGCCACTCCCCTAACTTGATGGGCTCTGGGTTGTGCTGCCTCTGGGTTTCCGTGAAAAGACCTCACAATAAGTTTCTTGAGCCAGAAAGGGATGGTGTTGCGAGAGGTTCTCTTATTTACCTTGTTGGCACTAAGGAAGAGATGACGGAGACGTGGTCTGAAAGGTCTGGTGCACTACAGATATTTCTTTAGCACCCTGACTGGGCATAGTAACGACTGGTCTGTATCCTGTGTTACCTTATTGAGGCTGGAAAACTGAAATTCTCAAAATCTCTCATCGGTAGATGAAGGATTATGAGTCTAGCCACCAAGCCCGGTATGAAGTTTCGAGACACTCCCCCCCCCATCCCTTGGGTGACGACGTAAGACAGACTATGTAGCTCACTGACCCTTTTAGCCGACGACAGAGGTATGAGGAAGACGGTCTTAAGGTTCAGAAAGTAGCCTGAGGCCCTTAATGGTTCATAGGGCAGACCCTTCAGGGAACGTAAGACAAGTCTCACGGTGATGGTCTATCTCAACTGGGGGGCAAGATCACTCAAAACCCCGAATCAACCAAGGTGATGTCTTCTGAAGCGGAGAGGTCAACTCCTTCTCAGTCTACAGATGAGGCTCAAGGCTGAACGAAAGCCCTTAATCGCCGAGACTGAGAGGAGCTTTTCCTCACTGAGGTACAAAAGGAAGTCTGGGAACTACTGATTCCTTCCTTTTGAGAACCCAATTGCTCCACATGGTCGCTGTTGTAGCGGTTAAGAAGTCCATTGTCTTGGCCCCAGCAGTTAGGACTTCCTGTAGGGACTGCCTGGAGTCTTAGTTTGACAAGTCCTCGTGGTTCGCAAGGTAGCCGACTGTACCAGACCATGTGTCAAGCCAGAAGGGACATTGAAGTCGCTTCCATTGCCGAGGCTTCTGTGACTGAGAAGAGCCTGGAAGAGTAGAGAGTCTCTTCGAGGATTAGCCGGGTGTGAGCCTCGCCGTGAGGGGATCCAAGATCAGAGGAGAAGGGTTGACATCTCTTATCTCGGCGAACAGACCAGGTTTAAAGGTTTAAAGGTTGCTCAAGAATGGCAAAGGCAAGGGACACTGACATTGCACTAGCAATTAGGACAATGCCCTAGAGATTGACCATATATTATATGGTCAACGACCAAGCCTCCTCTCCATTCCAGCTAGGACCAGGGAGGGCCAGGCAGTGGCTGCTGATGACTCAGCAGA
Source organism: Palaemon carinicauda (assembly GCF_036898095.1). Taxonomy (NCBI): domain Eukaryota; kingdom Metazoa; phylum Arthropoda; class Malacostraca; order Decapoda; family Palaemonidae; genus Palaemon; species Palaemon carinicauda. The sequence goes on along the minus strand of NC_090744.1, from coordinate 63,243,629 downwards.
TAGACCTATAGGCTCCCCCAAACCCCCCAACCTTAGCTCACAAGCATGGTAAGGTTGCAGGCACTCATGGCACTAACGAGTCTGAGCGGGACTCGAACCCCAGACTATCAAACACCAGTCAGAGACGTTATCAATCAGGCCACAGCCACAAGATCAATTCTGGTCTTAGGGTTTGGGGTGGACGACATAGCCAGTCTAAGACTGGAGCGTCAAGAGGTTGAGGAGACAGATGCAAATCGCCGAGGCATGAGATATTACACATAGTTCTTAAGAGTCCTTAAATAGGAGGATTCTAAGTCCCTCGTCGGCAGCTCTCCCAAGGAATCCTCAGGCTGCGCTAATTCCTCGCGTGTTATTACAAGTAAAGTGGAGACGCGAGTAGCAGACAAACCTTATGTCTTACCCCTCGCATCCTTCTTATCGAAAGGGGAAGAACGGTAGAAGTCGGAGTGTCTGGAGGTAATGGCAAAGACCGTTGACGAGAGTCGGAAGACTCTCTGTCATAAAAGTAAAACTCTTGATGACGATGGTCGCGCGCATAGCGCTAATTGCGTGCGTGCATGAACACTCTGTGCTAATTGTTACGAGAGCACAACGACTCAGCATAACTGAAACTCGAAGGTTCCAAGTCGTGTGAACTCGAAAGTCCAGCGCGACAGAGGCCCGAAGGATTCCTAAGGCCATGAGAACCCGTATGATCAACATGACGAGAAAGGGTGATCGTCACACTTCGAGGGGTCAACGTGAGGAGAACCAGTAGGTTCAAAAAGACGTCTCCTTACAGCACGAGGGGGAGAATGTCAGGAATGAAGATAACTCCTCCGCAGGGTAGATTTGTTCTCCCGAAGGAGAACGTCGCTTAAGACAAGGCTCTCGCTCTGCCCCTGGACGAGAGGGAGCGTTCTTCTTAGGTTTGTGCCAAGAGCGCATATATCCTCGAGGCGAGATGTCCCGGGGAGAGACAGAAGGCGAGGAAGAGTGAGAACGATGATGTCTCTTCATATATCGCCAGTCTCTTCGGCGAGAACATCTAGGTGAAGGCGTAGACGGGCGCGCGGGAGAGTGTTCTCGCACGTCTGTGCCAGCCGCAGGGCGCGCGTGCACAGGAGAAAATTCCCTAGCGCGTGGGCGCACAGTGGATTCATGCGGGGCGCGCGGGAGAATGTTGGCGCGCATCCCTAGGAGAGGATTCACGAGCGTGCACGCATATCCTTGCGAATGCACGAGGGAGAAGGCTGGCGCGTTGGTAAGGATTGGCGCGCGGGAGAAGGCAGCATGGCTGACTTGTCAGAAGTCCTGCTATCAATAGATAGTTGGCGCGTAGGATAGTGCGCAGTATGGCGCGCAGAAGAGTGAGATGTTGGGCGCGTATGCACACGTGCAGGAGAATGTTGGCGCGCGGGAGAGCGCTGGCGCGCAGGAGAACACCACTGCGCAGGAGATTGATGGCGCGCAGGTGAGCGCATGGCGCGTGATAGAGCTATGCTCTTGTTGGAGCGTATGCGCATGTTGGCGCGTACGCTCTTGATGCCCTATGTTAGGGTAAGAAGGAAGCGCTCTTCTTAAGTCTGTGACGAGAGCGCTTATAGTCTTGTGGCGAGACATCTCGTGAAGAAATAGAAGGCAAGGAAGAGCGGGAATGTCTGGGCGAAGGAGAGCAGGCTCTCCTTTTCCTCTTCTCTCTCTCCCTCCTAACCTCCGAAGAGGGCGAGGACGATAAAGAGGAGGAGGAGGAGGAGGAGGAGGTACCGCGATGTCCACTTCTACATACTTGGCAGGGGGAGCCTTCAGAATACCTATGACCTCTGTAGCCAGAGGATAGGGAAAGAGGATCCACCTCCAGCGGCGACATAAAGGCACCCGGAACACTTCCTCATAATAGAGGACATCACATCTAACAAAGAAAAAGAAAAAAGGATTAATCAAAAAAACAAAAAAGAAAGGCTAGTCTGCCAGTCAAATAAAAGCAGGAGCAGCGGTGTTACCACGGCTAGAATTCGATTGAAGGTAAACAGCAGCTGCCGACCGGCGGTGGCCCCACCACTAACAGGTGGGTAATTACCTGCCCGGTCGTTAACGACCTTGTTAAGGTGTTTCTGCCGTATTTTCCACCTCGCGCTAGAATATCTCCTATAGTAAAGAATGAGGGTTTGCATCAAGTGTAGGAACAAATATATTTTTTCTGCAAGAGAAAATATGGACCTTGATGTATTGTAATGCTGGATCAGATTCATACTCTATTGTAACTACATTTGATAATTTAGTTGCAAATTAAAATACTAAAACGTATTTGCGTCTTATTATTGCTGCCTCATTTACAGACCAATAAAGTATGCTAGAGTTTTATTTAATTCCTGTAAAGGGCTTATAACTTGAAATTGAGACAAACATTCGCATAGTAAGTAAAAAAGGTAAGCTCCAAAGTTTCCTTTTTAGTTCCTAAGGAAATACAAACCTTGAATCCTTATCCTCGATACCGACATTTTCCCTGCTTGGGGCAGGAAGCACTAAACCAGCTCGAGGCTTAGTGGAAATGACAGATTCCTGGAATTTCACATACAGGTCTAGTAGACTAGATAAGGAAACCTATTCAAGGTGGAAGGCACATACACAAACCCACAGCTAATATGATCATTTCATAGATAATTTGTATTTTTCCTAACTATACAAACCTTAGCTATTTAATAGGGGTATTACTTTCGGCGTAGCTGAAATGACGAGCCATTAATTTTTAACGAGGGTTGACTACCCACACCGCTAGTTAGCGGGGGTAGGGAGGGTAGCTTACTACCGCTCCCCCTCATACACCTGTGATTGAGCTCACTTTGCTTGGAGGTAGGCAAGTTTGGTTAAATAGCTAAGGTTTGTATAGTTAGGAAAAATACAAATTATCTACGAATGTCATTTGTTCCGTAACTGGAATACAAACCACGCTATTTAATAGAGGTGACTCAGCCCCTACACCTCGCTAAAACCTTGCTACGCAAGGTCTGCGGCCTACGCAAGCTGTGTGTGAAGGTATGTAGAAGTGTGACTCGTCCTAGAAAGTTGTTCCAAAGTTCTTTAAATGGAAACTTGTGCACTAGGACTTTCCCAATACCACCTCGTCAGGGTATGAGGACGTAACAGTATTAATATTAATACTATGAACACAAGGGAGCATGGTTTACCTGCAGTGGTTTGAGGTCAGCTATGCAGAGAACCCAGGATGATGCTTTCCCAAAGAGAGGGGAGGATGAAGAAAAGAATAAGGGCCAGCCAAACCTTATCATTCATGCAGACTAAAACTGGGTAACAATGCCCTCAACCTTCTGCTACTTGTCCAATAAGACGCTTGAGGTTTTAAACCATCTGTTGAGCAGCCACCACAGGACCGATAGAAAATGTATCGAGTCTCCTGTGGGTCACGTCTTGCAGGTAGTGGGATGTGAATGTGTTCTGTCATTTCCACACCCCAGCTTGAAGAACCTGCGTCACTGAAAAATTTCTTTTGAAGGCCAGAGACGTAGCTATGCCCCTGACATCATGTGCTCTGGGGCGATGTGACGGAGGAGGGTCTGGATTCAGTGCAAGGTTAATGACCCTGCGAATCCATGTTGAGATGGTGTTCTTGGTGACCCTCCTCTTAGTCCTTCCTCTGCTGACGAATAGTGCTGGCACACAAGGACGGGCTGCGGCTGTTCTCTTGAGGTACAGCCTCAAGCCTTACAAGGCATAGTAAGAGATGGTCTGGGTCATCTGATACAGTACGGAGACTAGAAATCCGGAAGGAGTCGAATCGAGGATCCGCTACTCCCGGGTTCTGAGTCTTAGCAATAAACTCAGGGACGAAGCTGAACGTTACCTCTCCCCATCCCCTTGAATGGGCGATGTCATATGAGAGACCATGAAGTTTACTGACTAGCTTGGCCAAGGCCAAAGCTAGTAGGAACACCGTCTTCCACGTCAGGTGGCGATCTGATGCCTGGCGTAATGATTCACAGGGAGGTCTCTTACGAGACCTGAGAACTCGAACCACGTTCCATGGGGGAGGTCTCACTTCTGACTGAGGGCAGGTAAGTTCATAACTCCGTATGAGTAGAGAAAGTTCTAGCGATGAAGAAATGTTCATTCCTTTCAGTCTGAAGACGAAGCTTAAGGCTGAGCGATAGCCTTTCACTGCCAAGACTGATAGGCGCATTTCTTCACGCAAATACACGAGGAACTCCAATATTGCTGGAATAGTGGCATCGAGTGGAGAGAAACCCCTTTCACGACACCAACCACAGAAGACTTTCCACTTTGCCTGGTAGACTGCTGCTGATGATTTCCGCAGATGTCCAGACATCCAGATCGCAACTTGTTGCGAAAATCCTCTCTCAGAGAGGAGATGCTGGATAGTCTCCAGGCATGAAGTCAAAGCGAAGCTACGGCTTTGTGGAAGATGTTGGCGTGTGGTTGTTTGAATAGATTGTGTCGTGGAGGGAGTTCTCTTGGAGGCTTCGTTAGGAGTTGCAGAAGGTCCGGGAACTATTCTGCGTGATGCCATAATGGAGCTATGAGGGTCATTGAAAGATTGACCGATGTTCTTGTCTTGTTGAGTAATCTCCTCATCAGACAGAACAGGGGAAAGGCGTAAATGTCGATGTTGTCCCACCGTTGTTGGAAAGCATCTTGCCAGGGGTCTGGGACTGGGGAACAGTACAGCCAACAAAGTCAGGACTTTGTTGGCTACTAGATAATCCAAAGATCACTCAGTACTCACTATCTGAGATGCTCTGCTCAGGTTGTCGGCGAGCACTTTCCTTTTGCCTGGAATGAAGCGTGCCGATAGTGGTATCGAGGGGATTTCGGCACATCTCAGTATCTCTACTGCTATATGGAATAGTTGCTGCTAAAAAGTACCTCCTTGCTTGTTGATGTAGGCCACTACCGTGGTGTTGTTGCTCATCACCACCACAGAGTGACTTGGCAGGTACTATTGGAACTGTTGAAGGGCCAGAAAGACAGCCTTCATCTCTAGGAGATTTATGTGGAAGTACTTTTCTGACTCTAACCAGAGGCCCGAGGTTGTGTGGTCCAGCACGTGGTCCCCCCCCCCCCCCCTTTTTTTTGAAGCGTCTGAAAACAGCATCAAATCCGGGGGGAGGACGAGAAGATCCACTCCCTTTCGCAGATTCTCGTCTGTCACCCACCACTGGAGGTCTGTCAGTTTCGCAGGTCCCATGGGGATCTGGATGTCCAGGGAGTCGTATGCTTGACTCCACCGGGACTTGAGTCGCCACTGGAGGGATCTCATCCAGAGGCGACCATTGGGAACTAGACGGGCCAGCGATGAAAGGTGACCGAGGAGACGTAGCCACGATTGGGCTGGAAGTTCTTCTCATCTGAGATAGGTCTTGAGACCTTTCTCAGCCTTACTATCCTGTCGTCTGATGGGAAAGCTTTGTGGAGAGTAGTGTCTATAATCATGCCTAAGTATACCAGTCTTTGAGTGGGAAGCAGAGAGGACTTCTCGAGATTTACCATGATCCCCGGATCCTGGCAAAGTCTCAGAAGTTTGTCTCGGTGTTGAAGAAGGGTTGACACCGAGTCTGCTAGGATTAGCCAGTCGTCCAGATAACGGACAAGACGGATGCTAATACTGTGTGCCTAAGATGACACTAGGGTGAACACTCTCGTGAAGACTTGTGGTGCTGTGGAAAGACCGAAGCACAGCACCTTGAACTGGTATTTTCTGCTGTCCAGGCTGAATCTTAAGTCCTTTCTTGAAGACAGATGGACTGGGATCTGAAGTACGCGTCCTTTAGGTCCAGTGTGCACATGAAGTCTTGCGGTCTTACTGCTAGTCTGACCGTGTCTGCCATCTCCATACTGAACGGAGTTTGTTTGATAAACTTGTTCAGAGCTGAGAGGTCGATGAGTGGTCTCCAGCCTCCAGACGCCTTCTTTACAAAAAAGAGTCGACTGAAGAAGCCTGGGGATCCGTCGAGGACCTCTTGGAGACCGCCCTTCTTCAACAGGGTCTGGACTTCTGCCCGAAGGGCTTGCCCACTTGCCGATCCCATGGCAAGGGAGTTCAATGACACTGGAATTTTGGTCAGGGGAGGTAGAGATGTTATGAACGGGACGCGATATCCTAGACTGATCACGGAGATTGTCCAAGAATCGGCCCTGAGTTGCTTCCACCTGTTTGCTCAACTTTGTAGGCATCCCCCCACTGGTAGAAATGCAGGAGGACTGGCTATCCTAGCGTTTGCGGCCTCGGCTGCTCCCTCTAGGATTTTTGCCTCCCCTGGAGGACTTTTTGCCTTTTGTGTCTTTGACAGGAAAGGGCTTAAACACCATTGTCTTCGCTGCAGTTGTCGTCGTAGTGGTCTTGGTTGGACAGGACTGCTGTGGTGCTGGAGGTTTATAGGGCTTAGATGTTAAAGCCCTATGGAGGAGGGAGTCTTGATGGGACTTCCTCCACCTCTCAGCAGTATGTTCCACATCCTTACGCTCGAACAGAACAGACCCCTCTATGGAGGAATGTCTAAGCCTATTGATCTCGACGCTAGGGACCTTCTGGTGGAATCTCTCAGCTACTGCATCCCGACGTTTCAGGATGGTATTTACCCACAAGTTTGAGATTTGGTGGGCAAGAAACTCGATCGTGCAAGTACCTGAGAGAAGGAAGGTTTCCATAGCTTTCCTGGTGCATTCCTTGGAGAAATCCTCAGATCGTATCAGGATAGCTAAGGTCCCCAACCAGATATCAAGCCACGAAGTAGCTTGCATAGCACACTTTGCGACCTTCTCCTGGTTGAGGATCTCGGCTGCCGAGAACGAGACCTGCCGGTTGGAGAGTCTCTCAAGAGGGACTCCCCTGGTTAGTTCTTCCAGCGAGTGGTGAAGTGGAAGAGCTGAACAAGGCTCCTCCAGGATCTCGAAGTACCTCCTCTGCTGTACGCAAGGAGGTGGGAGGAGCTTGTTCGCGGTACCAGAACGGTTGGAGGAGGACATCTCGGAGAGCTGCTGGGCGATCTTGTCCCTGGTACTCTTTACCCCTTGAGACCAGGGCAGGGCTGCACTGGTCTTAGAGAGGGTTTCTGAGTACCAAAGACGCGGTCTAGGACCGTGTCTTTGCCCTCTCGAGGGGGGATCTCCGGTTCGGAAAACCCGTTGAGAACCCTCATAAGAGTCAGAACCTGCCAAAACACGTGTTCTAACTCCTGCTGGGGTCCTCCTGTTGTAGGACTTGCAGCGAAGTCTCCTATCCCCAAAGGCTCTTCTTGGGGAGAGTCGCGGATATTCCCTGAGTGGCTGGCTGGCTCCATCCTAGCCCTAGTGGAGGACTTTGGCAATGTTTTGAAATCTTTAGATTCCTTCCGGGGAAGGATGTAAGACTCCAACATTGATGAGGGTGGCATGTCCCTTCTATTCCCGGACAGTGTGGAACTCTTAGGGTGAAGAGAGGTTTCCTCCATTGGTGCGATGGGGGAAAATCTCTCTTCGTGTGGTTTCCTTGGTGATGGGAGATCTTCGTCCGAAAGGGATGGAGAGTTAGTCCAAGAAATAGGAGGAACTTGCCTTGACGGTCTGAGTGGAGACAGTTTCGCCCCCGAGGAAGTGACCGCGTCCAAAACTCCTCTTTTCCTCTTCAAAGGGGTAGAGGAAGCCATGGTTCCGTGTCCTAGATCAGAGAGGACAGGCTTGAAAGCCTGAGTTACCGCTCTGATCAGGGCACTGAACCAGGGCTGTTGGCTGAGAGACACACTGTCAGACATACCCCCTGAAGGGAAAGGGACTGAAGGATCCCTGGGAGGAGTCACTGGAATGGATGGGTTCACCTTAGGAAGTAGCTTTGGGATCCTGAACCCCTCTGTATGTTTCCCTTCTCCCACAATGCGCGGTGGTAGGCACTTGCAGGGAGGGGAATGAGGCGATGGCGACCTTGCCGGACGTCGTTCCTTGTGGTGCGCAGGCTCGCGCGCGGGAGAATATTGGCGCTCGCGCGAAGGCGAGTAATGGTGCTCACGCGAGGGAGAATATTGGTGCTCGAGCGCGGGAGACTGATGGCGCGCGCGGGTGCGCAGGAGAATCACAATGTGCGAGCAGGCACGTGGGAGAGTGTTCGCGCGCGTCTGTCAAAGACTGAGGGCGCGCGATCGCAGGAGAATGTCTACGACCGCGCGGGCGCACAGTAGAATCATGATGGGCACGTTAGCATGTTGGCGCGCGTCCTCAGGAGAGAGCGCGTATCTCTGTGAGTGCGCGCAGGTGAGCGCTGGCGCGCGGGTGAGGGCAACAGGGTTGTTACCTTACTTACGAACTTGAATGCAGGAGATTGATGGCACGCGTTGGCTGGCGCTCAGGAGAGCGTGATGTGAGGCGCGCTGTTGCGCAGGTGAGATCTGACGCGCAGGTGGGCGCTGGCGCGTAGGCGCAGGGCGTGTCGGTGCAGAAAAGCCCTGGCACGCAAGAGATCGTTGGCGCGTGTGCCCATGTGGACGCGCATGGCGCGTGGTTGAAATCTGGTCCTGTTGGCGCGTAAGCGCGTGAGGTTGTTGCCCTGCGTTAGGGCGAGCAAGATGGGTGGTGCGCCGCAGTGTTGGGGCCTGACGAGCTACTAGTGAGCGCTGGTCAGGTTGCGTGGGCGCGTGGTGTGCGGTACATTTGCGCGCAATGGCAAGCTCAGGAACGGATGGAAGGTTGGCAGGTCTGTCGGGTGGAAGGTCGATGTGTAATTTAAAAGGATGACCATCCACCAAAGGAGATCGCGAACGATCTGCAGAGGTCCAGGACCGAAGTCACAAGACTGGTTGCAGGTGCAGTGATGGACGATCGGTCTTGAGGCTCCTCTGCGGGGGACTGCATAGACGACGTTGAACCAAAGAGGCGCCTCCTCACCGCAGGTGAAGGAAGGCGAGCCTTCCGACGGATGCGCCTTCTGGGGGCCGTTGGATCACCAAGCTGACCGTCAGCAGTCCTCCAAAGAGGAGTCTCTGTAAGTGAACACCCCAAGGGAGAGAAACACTAGCAGGAGAGACTGATGATGAACTTAGTTTCCCCCTCGGAGGATGGTTAGGAATAGGGGAAACTAAGCCGTCAGCTACCGTAGAGTCTGGGGTGGCAGAGGAGATGGGTGACGCCGCATGAGACACCTCTGACACAACAACGTAGACAAGAGTCAGGGGATCTACCTCTGACGGTGACGACGATTGCTTGACAGCAGCACCCAGGCGGATGTAATCAAGCAAAACCTCCTTGGAGGGCGAACCCGTAAGCCCCAAGGAGGACCAAATCTGAAAAAGGGAAGTTAGTGACACGGCATCCCCCGGGGGGAGAGGTGGAGCTGCTTCGCTAGGGGAAGCAACGTCATCTTTCGAGACACGAGGTTGGACAGAAATAATTCGGTGTACGCTACTACTCGACAGTCTCTCGAAAGAAACCAACCGAGTAGGAGCTTCGGAGGAGGTTTGGGCGACGGAAGAAGAGGCCTTGTGTTTTTCTTCCTTCGAAGCAACCTTCAAAGGAGAAACATCCCGCTTGGACTTCTTCTTCCACCGTCGCGAATACCTCTCCCACTGGGAGGAAAACCACTTCCTACACTTGTGGACACTATCACACCGTTGCCCTTACAAGAAGGACACTGGGCATGAGGATCGGTCTCGACCGCCTACATGAATGTTCCACAGGGGCAGTCGGGAAGACCAGGGCAGGTGCGCATGGTCGCAGAGGCTAACTTCACATACACAGTCTAAGAAAAAGAAAAGAACAAAAAGCATTAATGGCTGCCAAAATGTGGGCGAGGATGAGAGCGGACACGTCCGATCACCATCCGAGCCGAGAGCAAAGTGAGCTCAATCACAGGTGTGTGAGGGGGAGCGGTAGCAAGCTACCCTCCCTACCCCCGCTAACTAGCAGTGTGGGTAGTAAACCCTCATTAAAAATTAATGGCTCATCATTTCAGCTACGCCGAAAGTACAGTAATACCCCTATTAAATAGCGTGGTTTGTATTCCAATTACGGAACAAATAGATTTTTCACTTTGTTCAAAATCCGTTATGTATATAAATACATAAATATATATATATATATATATATATATATATATATATATATATATATATATATATATATATATATATATATATATATATATATATATACTGTACAGTGATACCTCGGTACTCGACCATAATCCGTTCGGGATCAGTGTTCGACCTCCGATTTGTTCGAGTACCGAAACCTTTTTTCCCATAAGAAATAATGGTATTTATTTTTAACGTTCCTACGCACTCCAAAATGCTCAAAATATTAATAAAACGTGTACCTAAACAACAATAATTATTTAAATCTGTACGAAATTGGTCGGAAAACTATATAAAATATTTTCATTATAAAATAAATTTTTGAATATACTTACCCGGTGAATATATAAATAGCTGACGTCTCCGACGGTCGACAGATTCCAAAAACTCGCGAGCGATCGCCATGAAGGCTGCCGGGTGTGCCCACCAGCGCCGACTATCGGCCAGATACCGCATATACTTCTCAACCAAACCAGTTCTTCTCAGTCCGTAGGGTCTCTATCGGGGAGGAAGGGAGGGCCTTTAATATTATATATTCACCGGGTAAGTATATTCAAAAATTTATTTTACAATGAAAATATCATTTTTAAATATTAAACTTAGCCGGTGAATATATAAATAGCTGATTCACACCCATGGTGGTGGGTAGAGACCAGTATTAAAACAATAAAGGCGTATATGCTCAAGAGTTTTTGACAACTATTCAAAAAACAAACTTAAGTATAGGTACCTGGTAAGGAAGCTGACTCTGATAATTACTCTGCCTCATTAGGTCGCTATCCTCACGAAGCCCAGCGATCCTCTTAGGATGCTGAAAGACTCCCAGGAGCTGCTATATCCAGGGTGAACACCCCTATAACAGGACCTCATCAATACCCTTAATCTGGGCGCTCTCAAGAAACAATATTTTGACCACCCGCCAAATCAAAAAGATTGCGAAAGACTTCTTAGTCTCCCGTACAACCCAAAATAAGATTAAAAATTTCAAGAGAAGATTAAAAGGATATTGGGATTAAGGGAATGTAGTGGTAGAGCCTTCACCCACTACTGCACTCGCTGCTACAAATGGTCCCAGTGTGTAGCAGTCCTCATAAAGAGTCTGGACATCTTTCAAGTAATATGAAGCGAATACCGACTTGCTTCTCCAAAAGGTCGAGTCCATAATACTTTTAATGGATCTATTTTGCTTAAACGCTACTGAAGTTGCTATCGCTCTAACTTCATGAGCCTTGACTAAGTAAATTACGATCCTTCTCACTTAAATGAGTGTGTGCCTCCCGAATCAAAAGTCTAATAAAATAAGACCACGCATTCTTAGACATGGGCAAAGAGGGCTTTTTAACGGAGCACCATAAAGCCTCTGAACAACCTCGTCGCGGTTTAGTTCTGGATAAATAAAATTTAAGAGCTCTTACGGGGCACAGCACTCTTTCAACTTCATTCCCCACAATCTCAGAAAGACTGGGGATTTAAAATGATTTAGGCCAAGGACGAGACGGAAGTTCATTCTTGGCCAAAAAACCAAGTTGAAGAGCACATACTGCTTTATTAGTGGAGAAGCCGATGTTCTTGCTAAAAGCATGTATCTCACTAACCCTTTTAGCCGAAGCCAAGCTCACCAAAAAAAGTGTCTTGAGGGTAAGATCCTTCAGGGAGGCTGAATTTAATGGTTCAAACCTGTCTGACATAAGGAACTGTAGGACCACGTCCAAGTTCCAAGCAGGAGTCGAAATATGACGCTCCTTGGAAGTCTCGAAAGACTTAAGCAGGTCTTGGAGATCTTTGTTATTAGAAAGATCCAAACCGCTATGCCTAAAAACAGAAGCTAACATGCTTTTGTAGCCTTTAATGGTGGATGCAGAGAGGGAGAGACCGTTTCTCAGGTAAAGCAGAAAATCCGCAATCTGCGCTACAGAGGCACTGGAAGATGAAATAGAGGAGGACTTGCACCAGTCTCTAAATACCTCCCATTTCGACTGATAGATCCTGATGGTAGAGGATCTTCTAGCCCTCGCGATCGCTCTAGCTGCCTCCTTCGAAAACCCTCGAGCTCAAGAGAGTCTTTTGATAGTCTGAAGGCAGTTTACGAAGCGTGGGGAGGCTATGATGAAATCTCTTTACGTGAGGCTGTCGCAAGAGATCCATCCGCAACGGCAGACTTCTTGGAACGTCTACCAGCCATAGAAGTACCTCTGTGAACCACTCTCTCGCGAGCCAGAGGGGAGCAACCAACGTCAACCTGGTCCCTTCGTGAGAGGTGAACTTCTGCAGCACCTTGTTTAGGATCTTGAAAGGTGGAAAGGCATAAACGTCCAGGTGAGACCAGTCCAGCAGAAAAGCGTCTATGTGGGCTGCCTCTGGATCTGGAACTGGAAAGCAGTAAGTCGAGAGCCTCTTTGTCAGTGAAGTCGCAAAAAGATCTATGGTGGGTTGACCCCATGTCATCCATAGCTTCTCGCACACAGTCTTGTGCAACGTCCACTCCATGGAGATGACTTGTCCTCTTCTGCTGAGGCAGTCCGCCAAAACATACATTTCTCCTTGCACAAATCTCGTCAAAAGAGAGATGTTACTTGCCTTAAATGGAGTTCCTTCTGATCCGTGGACCAAAGACCCGAGCATTCCAGACTGTCCAGTGGAGCTCCCTAACCCAAATCCGATGCATCTGAATACAACACATGGTTTGGGTTCTTGATCGCAAGAGAAAGACCTTCTCGAAGTCTGATGTTGCTGTCCCACCAAGTCAGACATGTCTAGACTAAGTTGGAGATTGAGAAAGAGATACTCTCTAAGCCCTTCTCCTTGTTCCAATGGTTTAGGTGAAATTGGAGAGGGCAAAGGTTGAGTCTCCCCAGAGAGATAAACTACTCCAGCGATGAAAGAGTTCCCACGAGGCTCGTTCAAACTCTTACAGAGCAACTGTTTTTCTCTTGCAAGTGACGGACTTTTAACAGAGCTTGTTCCATTCTTGTGGGAGACGAAAAGGCCCGAAAAATTCGACACTGTATCTCCATTCCCAAATAAAGAATAGTCTGGGATGGAGTACTGTAAGTTACGACTTCTCTACGTTCACTATGAGACCTAGCTCCTTGGATAGGTCTAATGTCCATTAGAGGCTCTCCAGACAGCGATTTAATGACGACGCCCTGATTAGCCAGTCGTCAAAATAAAGGGAGGCTCTGAATCCTCAAAAAATGTAGAAAGCTTGCTACATTTTGCAAGAGCCTTGTAAAAACAAGAGGAGCAGGAATGAGGCCGAAGCACAGTGCTCGAAATTGGTACACTACTTTCCCGTCCACAAACCTCAGATGCTGTTGAAAGTTTGGACGAATCGGGTTGTGGAAGTATGCATCCTGAAGGTCGAAAGAGACCATCCAGTCGCCTTCCCTTACTGCTGCCAAGACAGATTTGGTAGTCTTCATCGTGAACTTTGTCTTGACAATGAACACATTGAGCGCACTTACATCTTAAGTACTCCTGCAGTGAACGTGGCTGCCAGATCATTGGAGCCATCCCTGATAGCCTTGTTCATGCATGACATAATTGTACAGCAATACATTGACAGCTGGAGAGACCTTCTTACTTAAGGCTCCCAGGGACCAATCCAACAAATAAGTACTTCAAACGCTCGAAAAAACTCCTAACAGGAGATGGTCTAGCTCTGAAGCAGACCATAAAATCTTGGAGCATCTCATGGCTAGACGACGAGGAGAGTCCACTAGGCTTAAGAAGTCTCCCTGGGCAGAGGCAGGTACTCCCAAGCCGAGAACTTCTCCTGTGTCACACCAGACGCTCGAGCGAGAAGCTGATTAAGAAGGAGGAAAAGCAAAAGCAGACTTTCCTAAACTTCTCCTGGATTCCAACCAGTATCCCAGTAAGAGCATGGCTCTCTTGGAAGAACAAGAGAGAACTGACTTCGTAAATGTAGGAGTCGAAGAAAGTCATGCCAGGAGTAAACTCAGACGGCGGAGCAGCCGTTACAAAACGAGTAGGACAAAATTTCACTAAAGAAATTCATAATTATAAAACAAGGGATTGTTGGACCACCCTAGGATACTCCTCTTCTGAATGACTCCCCAAAGGTACATTAGTTGAAAGGGGGTCATCAACTTCTTCAGAAGGCACATCATCTGATAAATCTAAAGTCTCGCGAGAAGGAGATTTATATTCAGAATGACGTGAAGGAAAAGCCTGACAGGCTACATCAACTTGTATATGAACAGAAGTTAAAGTTGGAGGGTCGATGTCACGTTGTGACTGTAGAGAATGTTATTCTACTACACGTCGTGACAGAAGTAACTGACGTTCAAACATCCCATAGTAACAGCGGTGACTGCTGTTCGATGTTATATCGTGACTACGATGACTGACCCTCGACGTCACGTCATGTCTACGGTGTCTACCGCTCAACGTCACGTCGTGTCTGCGGTGTCTGCAGCTCAACGTCACGTTGTGACTGCGGTGGCTGACATTCAAAGTGATCAAAGTTACATCGAGATTTATGCTCCGCATCTCGTTTAACAGCAAAGCTGTCACTAGGGATAACGTCAGCGTGGCGTAACAAAGCTCGTTTAGAAGGTTGAAGACCCGAATCACGTATCCCAGAACCGTGACGTACAAAAAGCAAAGGATCCTTTCGCACAGGAACAGGATCGTAAGTTTCTATTAAAGAAGAAAGCTTTAACAGCATATCTTGCAAAAATAAACTTAACTTCGGATCAACCTGTGACTGCGGTGGCTGACGTTCAAACGTCACGTAGTAACAGCGGTGACTGCTGATCGATGCTATATCGTGACTACGGTGACTGACACTCGACGTCACGTTGTGTCTACGGTGTCTATCGCTCAACGTCACGTCGAGTCTGTGGCAGAAACGTCTGTACATGAACGTCATCGCTATGATGACTACAGCTAGGACGTTGAACTTGTTCTGAAGGAACTAATAAACGTTTCAACCGTCTCGAAACCTTACGCCCATTCCTTCTCCCTGGTGCAGGGGAGCCTGAAAGAGGTCTCGAACTAGGCAAGCGACAAGCACGAACAAACGAACCCTCCGCAACACAGAACATGTTTTTTGCACTTTCTGCACTGATATCACATTTTTTAATAATTTCACATTAGACATGAATAAAGCTGATTTCTACCTGAAGCACGCAATTCTCCCTTAAATCAAAAGGTTAGAATTGCGAAATGAGTCGTATAATGTAAGCACATTAGTACAAAATGAAACACACATGCAAAAATCAATAAACATATACATATATATCGAATAAAACAGAAATATATAAAGTTAAAAAGATCAGTGACTGGGGATGAGACAAAAAACTAGTTCACTAAGGACTACGTTTTCAATCTCTCACCGTACAGTGCCTTGGGAAGAGAATAAAAACTAAAACGTTTTATCCTCTCTCCCCGTACAGAGACTTGGGACGAGAGTAAAAACCTGAATCGAGAACAACGTTACTCGCTCCCAAACTCCTTGTACAGAGACTTGGGACGAGAATAAAGATCGGATCGTTCTCTCTCTCTCTCTCTCTCTCTTTGTCACTCACAAGAGAATGGCTCACTCACTCTTCGTCAATAACAGGTTATTTGACTAAAGGAAAAAACTGAAAGGACTAAGAAATTGAAAATTAACATGTTCCTTTAAATTAGTATCTAAAAAACTTCAGTTTGAAAGAAGAATGAACAAAATGTCAAAATCGATTTACTCTTTCTGCAAAGTGAAACCGTGATTCTCTCTTTCTCTATCGTAACGATAGAGCGCAAACTGCGTAGCATAAATAAACCAAACGTTAGTTCATCTTTGAAAAACAGCACGAAGACTATTCAGAGAATAAATTTCTTAAAATATTTCTAAAAATATTCATCTCATCACTCTTACAGAGCAACTGTTTTTATCTAAACAAAAATAAAAGTTGAATGGGCTCAACGTTGTTTAACTTTGTTTTCCAAGTCAGGACCGCCTACAAAGAATAGGTAAAGGCTGCCTCTAAACAAAAACATAAAATTTATCTCGGTGTTTAGTATAAATGGAAAGCTAATCGAAGAGGCCTAAAAAGGCGGGTAAGATATAAAATATATAGAGGTAAATCTATAAATATCAACAATAATTTATAAAGTGATAAAAATAATTACTAAAATCCTTTAACACACTTCCGTACACTGAGGGAAGGGTCGGCCATCTTTTCTCTATGGAAAAACCAGAGCGAGATTAAAAAAGCAAGGGCAAAAACTTTTCCTCCCTTTCAAAAGCATTTCTTTTGAAGATAGTATTGAATAATCCAACACGGCAAAAGCAATAAAACCAAAACCAAGTACTTCACCAATCGGTAGAAAACTCGAGGTCAAGCGCGAGCGGAACCAGTGTTGTCTTTAACACCGACAGAGAAGAACTGGTTTGGTTGAGAAGTATATGCGGTATCTGGCCGATAGTCGGCGCTGGTGGGCACACCCGGCAGCCTTCATGGCGATCGCTCGCGAGTTTTTGGAATCTGTCGACCGTCGGAGACGTCAGCTATTTATATATTCACCCGCTAAGTTTAATATTTAAAAACAATTTTAAACCATTTATAGGCCAGTCATTTTATGGATATACCCACCACAAATTGCAATAGTAATGAAACTTGGCATTTTTGCTTCTTTTGACCCATGTAATAACATAGTAAAAGTCAAGGAAATTCGAGGCATTGGAACACATTCATTTCGAGCAACCACTTTTTGAAAGTTATGCACGAAAATACGCTAATAGAAATGGCATAACATTTTTTGTTATAACAGTGCTTTTGTTATTTCTTTCACATTTCTCAAAAGATGTCAAACATTTTTATTAATAAATAAATAAATTGAGATAATTAACGTCTAATAGCCTTGTTTTTTTTCTTTTTAGGTTAACCAGTAGCATGGACGATTGCATTTTCTGCAGCAAGTCTCTCGGCAACGGCGAACAAACCACGAAATAAGGTGCCAAAGGGTGTGATGGAATAAACAAGGCAAATGACCTACGGCAGGCTGATATCAGTGTCGCACCTGGACAAGTTGTACACACCAGATGCAGGAAGGACTTCTGCTCCCAACTGTCTATTGAGCGAGACATCAGAAAACGCGGATATGAATGTACTGGTGGTTTCAGCGTCACTGTGCGTGCGCATCGATCTGCCAGTTCTACGTTTCACTACAGCGAACACTGTTTGTTCTGTGGAACACCAGACAAGTACCAGGGCAGACAAAAAACGCATAAACTTATACCAGTCCGAACAATGGACTTCCAGAGGAAGGTTACAGAGAGCTGTGTTGAACGCAATGATGCATGGTCAGAGACAGTAAAGGCTCGAGTAGAATTCGTCCAGGACTTGCATGCCGCTGACGCAGTCTATCACAATATATGTAGCATAAACTTCAGAACTGGGAAGCAGATTCCACGCCAGTTCCTTACAGTGCCAAGCAAGCGACCTAAGTATGGTAGACCGGCTGATGACACACGGAATGATGCATTCATAAAAGTCGCAGAGTACCTCAAAGCCAATGACGAGGAACAGACAACGATACCGGATCTCATAGGAAAAATGGGGGAATTTCTTCTTGGAACTGATTGCACACCTTATGGATTCACCTACATGAAGGAATGTATCCAAAAGCACTTTGGTCAGGATATCACCATCGCAGAAATAAATGGCAAAGAGAATGTTGTGACCTTTCGCCACAGGGCCTCTGAGATCATTCACGAATTCCATCAAAGGCCAAAGAAGACATCATATGAAGCTGAGAAGATGAGACTGATTAAGACAGCAGCAAAACTGATCAAAAGTGATGTGAAATCCGTACAACAGTCGATAGATATGTACCCATGTACAACTGAAATGTCCTCAACAGAAGAAGCCATGTCGTTCCTACCTGAATCACTAAAACTCCTTCTTCAAACACTCTTTGTGGGCCGAGATGCTGATAGAAAAGTCGGTTCTCTAGGGCAAGCTATCATGCAGGCAATTCGGCCCCGAGTGCTGCTGGCACCCTTACAGATAGGACTGGGTGTACAGATGCACCATCATTTTGCATCAAAGTTCTTGATCGACACGCTCCATGCCCACGGATATTGCAGTTCTTATCGTGAGATACAAAGGTATGAACGGAGTGCAGCAGTTGTACTAGGGACAGACATACCAAACTACCGGCCAGAGCAGTTCATCCAATATATGGCGGACAATGTCGATCACAACATCCGTACAATAGATGGCCTAAACACATTCCACGGGATGGGAATGATTGCGTCTGTCACTCCAGGTACCAGGACATCAACAAGAGTGCCACATGTGTCTGTGACACTGAAGGATGTTGTAGCTGTGGGCCGAATAAACATCCGACATCTGACAACACCTTGCGATGGGCTAGATACTCTGAGGTATGAGGTTCTACAAGATGAGATGGAAAAGGACAGATCTACCAACCTTGACCTCCTCTGGAAGCTGTCCCTCACATTACGCTCACCACGACCAGCATGGTCTGGCATGATGCAAGCCGTGCACACTGGTGTACATCCAGGTCAGTCTACAGTCTTCCTGCTTCCCATGATCGACATGAACAGCAGTGATCCAACTTGCATCTATTCAACATTGACATTTCTATCTGAGCACGCCAAACAGTACAACGCAAAGGTCATCATCACATTTGACCAAACACTTTGGTGGAAGGCGCTTACCATCATCAAAAGTCAATCGGAGGGCAGTGACTTGCGTAAGATTGTACTGCGCATGGGGGGCTTCCACACGTTGATGAGCTTCTTGGGGAGTATTGGAAATATCATGTCAGGATCTGGACTGCGCTCTGTTCTGGAACTGGTGTATGCCGAGAACACTGTAATGCACATGCTGTCTGGCAAGGCATATGACCGAGCTATCCGTGGGCATCTCTTGGTTGATGCAGCACTGAACACTCTCCTCGCAGAAAGGATACTTGGTACGCTAGTGCCTACTTGTTCGCAGGCTAAGAATGATGGTCCTCAGGGTATTGTAGAAGATGACGAACCAAGTGAAGACGAGATAATGCAAAGCATAGATGATGCACAGGCAGCCATAGATCCACATGATACCGAGTCAGGGTCGCAAAGTGTGGGAGCTGGACCAATTGACCTGTGTGAGCTGCGAGACCTGTACAGTGAACCCTCGCTACTTCGCGGTTCGACAATCGCGGATTCACCACTTCGCGGGGTTTTCCCATAACCCATATATATATACATATCGCGGATTTTCCGGAAAATTCGAAAATACCGCGAAATCTGAAGACAACCAAATACGATATTTTGTTACCTGTAATTCCATTAATACTGTAATTAGTAATATCTGCTCTTACTGATTGTTCATTGCATTACATATGATATATAATTCAGCACAGAAAGAAATAAAACACGAAAAGAGAATGTGATCATACGATAATTCAGTACGTAGTAAAATTAAATCGAACATGAAACGCAAATCAGATGCAGTCATACCATATTAGAATGGTGTGTACTGTAATGGATGTGCTTCTTTTCCATGAATCTTTTGTATGTATACGTACGTAGTACAGTACTGCATCCAAAAATATTCTTTGTTGCAAAAATCACATTTCGAATAAGCGTACGAGAGAGAGAGAGAGAGAGAGAGAGAGAGAGAGAGAGAGAGAGAGAGAGAGAGAGAGAGAGAGAGAGAGAGAGAGAGAGGCGTAAAATAGCGTACGTAAATTTTTATTATTATTGTTATTATTATTATTATTGTTGTTGTTGTTAATAAAATTATTATTGTTATTATTATTATCATTATTATTATTATTATTATTACTGTACAGTATTATTATCATTATTTATTATTATTACGGTATTGTACTTAATCTACGTACGTTCAGTATGCGCGGGGCATCTTCTATGAGTAACCAACGCATCATAGTACTGTAAGACGGGTTGTGATTGGTTCAAGTGCTGATAGATGACGAATCAGAACTCAAGTTTTGTTATCTAGCCTGTGATTGGTGTTTTGCCCGCATCTTCTACCCGCAGCATCAAAGTTCTCGCGGGGCTGGATCGTTCACTTTCTCTTTCCGCGTATTGCTGAGTAGACGTTCTTAAGTTTGTGAAGTTTAATCTGTGCTGTGTGCGACTGTTTTAAGTTGAACTTTTTGTTGAACTTTCTGTTAAATCCTACTGTACAATGCCTCCCAAGCGTTCTGCTTCTAGTAAGGCTGGTAGTGAGCCTAAACGCCACCGAAGGATGATGACGATAGCTGAGAAGGTTACGCTTCTCGACATGTTAAAAGATGGTAGAAGTTACGCGGCCGCCGGCCGCCATTTTGGCATCAACGAATCCACCGTTCGCTATATCAAAAAGGACGAGGCGAACATTAGAAAGACGGCTGCAATCACCTTTAGCAGATCAGCGAAGCGAGTCGTTACAACGCGTAATAAAACGATCGTACGCATGGAAGGTGCTTTAGCTGTGTGGATTGCCGACTGCCGGAAGAAGAACATAGCGTTGGATACGAACACCATCCAAACAAAGGCTTTGAGCTTGTATGAGAATTTTGCTGCAAAGGAACCTAAAGACGACGGCAACCATGCTGAAGATGATGATGATGCAGATGATCCTCAACCAGGGACATCCACTGATTCCCAGCCTCAGAAACGTTTTTCCGCCAGCAAAGGATGGTTCGCGAAGTTTCAGAAACGCTTCGCCCTGAAAAGCGTTTCCCTGCTTGGGGAGTCTGCTTCCGCTGACACTGCCGCTGCTGAAACTTACGTGAACCAGACGTTCAAGAATATTATCGCCGAAGGTGGATACAAGCCGGAACAAGTCTTTAATATGGATGAGACTGGCTTGTTTTGGAAGAGAATGCCGTCGCGAACTTTCCTGTTCAAAGAGGAAGCCAAAGCCTCTGGCTTTAAGGCATTCAAGGATCGCGTTACCCTCGTGATGTGTGGCAATGCTGCTGGATTTTTGTTAAAGCCGGGGCTTATTTATAAGTCGAAAAATCCTCGCGCTTTGAAAAATAAAAATAAGAATCTCCTTCCCGTGTACTGGATGCATAATCAAAAAGGATGGATTACGAAGATGCTGACCTCCAACTGGTTCCACCAGTGTTTCATCCCGCAAGTCCATGAATATCTCTTAGAGAAGGGCTTGCCATTCAAGATCCTTCTCCTTATGGATAACGCTGGTGGACACGCAACTGACCTGTCGCGTGAGGGCGTTCAGGTTGAGTTCCTGCCACCCAACACCACGTCATTAATTCAACCGATGGACCAGGGGGTTATCAGGGCGTTCAAGGCCCTCTACACGAAGAATACCTTGGCGGACCTCGTTGCGTGTGTGGATGCTGCCCAAGATGACGAGGATGAAGATTTCAACTTGAAGGCGTACTGGCGGCAGTACACCATAGCCACGTGCCTGCAGAATATTCAGAAGGCACTTCAAGAGATGAAACCTGCAACCGTGAATGCGAGCTGGAAGAAGCTGTGGCCCGATATTGTTTACGACGACAAGGGATTTACTCCGTCGGAAATCCAACACTCTGCAATACGGAAATCTGTGCAGTTGGCTGCCATAATTGGAGGTGACGGGTTTGGCGACATGACGACTGAAGACGTTGACGAGTTGTTGGACTGCCATTCCCAGCCCCTAACTGACGCAGACCTCGAAGACCTGACGAAATCGGCAAGTGAGGAAGAGAGTGAGAGTACCCAGGAAGAGACCCAAGAAAATGTCGAAGAAACGGGCTTAACATTAGAACGGCTTGCCAAGTTCTGCAACCATATCAAGGAGGCGAAAGAAATGTTACAAGAGTGGGACGAGGATATGGTTCGCTCGATGCAATTCTCCAACAAGGTCGATGACATCATGACTCCCTACAGGATGCTCTTGGATCGAAAAAAGAAGCAGCGGCAACAACTTCCGATCACAATGTTCTTCCAGCCTCGCAAAAAAGAGCCAGTTCCTCCTGCTAGTACGCCTTCGGAAGAAATTGAAGAAGTTTCCCAGGAAGAAGTTGAAGAGGTGTCCCAGGAAAAGACACCTCCGTCTGAAGAGACGTAAAATACTATCATTGACTGCACAGTAGAACACATCATCAGCTTCATCATCATCATTTCTACTGTGCAGCAAATTCATCGCCATCACCATTCAAGTTTTTCTTCAACTTCTTTCGTGGTGAGTACAGTAACAATCTTTGTTTTTTACTTTAATATTCTTACTGCCTGTTTTATAGTTTAGTAATGTACGTACTGTATGCATTAAGTTAAAGGGAAGGTTTTAAAAGTCTACATGTTGTAACCTATCATATTTTTTTTGTTTAAAATTTATATTTACGTACGTAAAACAATCTCTCTCTCTCTCTCTCTCTCTCTCTCTCTCTCTCTCTCTCTCTCTCTCTCTCTCTCTCTCTCTCTCTCTCTCTCTCGTAAATTGTTTTCCTGCTTTGCTACGTACAAGTACTGTATACTTTATATTTGTAAGGTAACATATTTTGTAAATGCTTTTACTGTAAATACTGTATGTACTGTATCATTATTTATCACTATCATCATGCGCGTTAAATGCCTTGTTTGTTCTGAGCGTGGTTGTTTACTGAGCGTACACGCCGTCGTTTCAGGCGGCGTCATAAAGAAAAAGATTTCATTTGGAAGTCCTAAGAAAAATACGTAAACTAAAACATTGGTAATAAAAAAATCAACATACAGTACTGTATAATCAATATAATCGATGCAAAAACTAACCTATACATATATGTGTACACTAAATGAGTTTGTTTCTTCATTATGATCAGAGATGAACGTAAACAAAACATTGGTTGCCATTTTTTATCGTGCTTTTTAGGTGTTTAGGAAACGCATGATATAAAATCGCCTTTAATATTTGTGCCTGTTTTAGTTTAGGGTGCTGTAGTACATGCATTAAGTGTTCTGTACATTAAAGGGTGGTTTGTTAACAGTACTACGTACAAGGGAAGGTTTTAAAAGTCCGAATATACATGTTAAATAAATAGGTAAATATGATGTCACTACTTCGCGGATTTTCACCTATCGCGCCCGCGTCTGGAACCTATCTACCGCGATAAACGAGGGTTCACTGTATGATTCATTGATGAAGGGTGAGTGTTCTACTGAAGATATCCTTTCAGCCCCGGTTCTGGACTCTGTTCGTGACATCATGAATGTTGCCCGACAATCGATGAAGGATCTACGTACTGCACAGCTATGGACATGATTGACATATTGAGGACATTCCTGAGGTCGGAACGCACTGGTGACTGGCGTCTGCACGTGCACGCTTTGCACGACATGTTGCCCTACCTGGCAGCTGCAGGCCACAATCTCTACACCAAATCTATTTACGTCTCCCTGCAGCGACTGGCACAACTGTCTATTCAGCACCCCGAGGTCCACCACCAGTTCCAGAATGGATATCACGTAGTGCGGTGCTCAGATCGGTACTGGGCCGGCTTGTCCACAGATCTTCTGATCGAGCAAGTGCTCATGAGAAGTGTGAAAACCACAGGGGGACTGACAAGGGGCCATGGCATGAGCGAGTCGCAAAGGATCACGTGGCTGCTGTCCACCCCCATATGTGCAGAGGTCAACATGGCCTTGCAAGACTACACATCAGTGCCGTATGGGACCAGTGACCAGCACAAAGAACAAAGAGCAGCTCGACAAGCACGGGACACAGATGACACGCACAAACTCATTGGCTACCTGTCATCAAAGGATCCCTTTGGAAACGATCCAACTCTGCAAAGCATTGACACTGGCATCACAGCTGGAGATTCGGTCAATGCTGACCAAGCAGCGTCAGTGGGCAGGAAGATCTTAGATGGAATGGTTGGCAAAAAGGTTCTTGATCACACGTTCAAGAAAAAAAATCAGGTTGTGACTTTAGACACACGTTCATCAGTGAAAAATGGCAAAGAATCTGTTCTGATAGATCCACAACTGTTGTTCCAACGTCAGAGTACGGCAGGATCACGCTGTGATGACCTCACTGATGTCTTCAAGTACGAACTATGCAGTTACCCACCAGCACTGTTTCAGACCATTGATATCCTGCTTGAGGCCGACAAGCCAGCGCTAGCCGAGGCCATTTGGAAACAACTCCCCCTTGCCGTTCGCAACACAGTGCTGCCACAGAATGTGCAATATGTTCTGGATGGTGGGGCATTGCTACACAGAATTCCTTGGAATTTTGGCGAGACCTATGAAGGAATCTCCAGTCACTACATACGATATGTTGGAGACAGGTATGGTAAAGCTGTCATAGTGTTTGATGGATATGTGAGCGCACCCTCCACCAAAGATGTAGCGCACAGCAGGCGCGTTCGATCTCACAGCAGTCCCCTTGTCAACTTCACAAAGGACATGGTATGTACTATGAAGAAAGATGACTTCCTTGCCAACCAAACAAATAAACAAAGCTTCATCAATCTACTGAGTGATGACCTTCAACAGCAGCACAACGATGTTCTTCATGCCAGGGCAGATGCAGATGTCCTCATAGTGGAGACAGCCATTGCATGTGCAAACACCAAGGACACCGTGGTAGTTGGCGATGACACCGATCTTCTTGTTCTCCTATGTAGTCGTGCAGGACCCACATCACACAACCTGTTCTTCCGACCTGAGCCTAAGCTGACGTCAAGGAGGCAAGCAAGATGTTGGAATATCGAGCAAGTGCAAAAGACACTTGGACGCCATGTGTGTGACAAGCTCCTTGTGGCACATGGACTCCTGGGTTGTGATACCACGTCAAGACTGTACTCCATTGGCAAATCAGCAGCTTTGAAGAAGCTGAACTCCAGTGCGTATTTCTCTGGGCTTTTGGCAACGTTCAACACTCCTGGAGCGTCGAAAGAGGATGTCATGACAGCTGGAGAGAATGCCGTGGTTTGCTTGTACAATGGCCAGCCCGGGGAAACACTGGACATACTAAGGCTTCAGCGCTTCTGCCAGAAGGTTTCAACAAGCACTGTCAGAGTTGAGCCTCGTACCCTGCCCCCTACATCAGCATCTGCAAAGCAACATTGCCTACGGGTGTATGTTCAGGTTCAGCAGTGGCAAGGAGTTGGCATGGATGCCAATGGTTGGGGATGGGCTATCCGTGACAAGAGAATGGTTCCCGTTATGACCGAGATGAAGCCTGCTCCAGATTACCTGCTAGATGCCATCCACTGTGGCTGCAATACAGACTGCAGCACCCGACGATGCAGCTGTCGCAAGTACAACCTGGAATGCTCTTCCGCCTGCAGTGAATGCAAAGGACTTCACTGTTCTAATGTGACCTTGCCAGAACCAGAAAGTGATCCAGAAGAAGAATGCACTCTTGCTGGTCCTGAAGATGAATAAACATTTATCAGTGTGGTCTGGTACATGGAGATGTCTTGGCAACATGATTAGACTTGACTCTCAATTCATTCAACACTTGATCCTTGGTCATGGTCATCTTAATTTAGCTAAGGTGAATGCCGGTGTCGTAATGTAACATGTATACAGTTGTTTGTCTAGACTCTAGAATATACACTGAAAATTTTATGCAGATTTTTTTTCTTCAAACCTCTTAATGATTGCAAAATTTGGAAATGTTCCAATACTTCGATTTTCCTTGATTTTTAGTATGTCATTCTCCACTAAATTTGACATTGAAAAATGCATGTTTCATTACTATTGCAATTTGTGGTGGGTTCGACCCAAAAATGACGTAGAATGACTGGCCTATTACTGTACAGTACATACCTTTGAGCAGCGGTTCGATGGCATACAGGAATGGATGTGGAGAGGATGGAAGGGGGAGGTTACTGCTTGGAACTAGAGTCCCCTTCCATGATGTGGCTGGGTAGTTCTCCTTCAGGGGTTTTTTCTCTCTGCAGTAAAAGATAGGGCAAATCTCCTTCAGGGGTTTTTTCTCTTCTGTTTCTCTTCTTTGGAGGGGAATCAGGCTGGGATGTAGCAGCTCTCTTTTCTTTTGTGAAAAACATGTCAATTGTCAGCTGCTTCTTTCTCTTCTGCACTATTCTTCTAGAGTGAGACATAACATTATCATTAAAGATGTTCACTGCCCGGTTTGCTACTGCTGTTTCTGGGTGATATTTTTCCACAAAAGCGTGCAACTCTCCCCACTTCGAACACATGTCATTTATCACTGAACTCGGAACCTCCTCTCTTATATCCTCATCTTCTGAGGATTCCAGCTCCCCAATCAAATCTTGCTGCTGTTGTTGTTGCAGGTGCAACAATTCTTCAACGGTCAACTCAGTAGAGTGGCTATCAACAAGTTCATCAATGTCTTCCCTGTTGACCTCAAGCCCCATACTCCTGCCCATGCCAACAATTTCATCAACGACAACAGTGTCCTCAGAAATAACAGTAGCAGTGCTTGAACCCACCTCTGATTGGAAACCCTCAAATTCCCTCTCTGTTACACATGATGGCCACAGCTTTCGCCAGGCAGAGTTCAATGTCCTATAGGTTACACCACGCCAAGCTTGGTCAATCATGTTCACACAGTTGAGGATGCTGAAGTGATCCTTCCAGAATTCCTTTAAGGTCAACTGTGTATCACTAGTCACTTCAAAACACTTTCGGAAAAGGGCCTTGGTATACAGTTTTTTAAAGTTTGAAATGACCTGTTGGTCCATGGGCTGGAGTATGGGAGTACTATTGGGGGGCAGGAATTTAATCTTGATAAAACTGTACTCTTCTTTTAAGTCTCCCTCTAGACCTGGAGGGTGTGCAGGAGCATTGTCCATCACCAGAAGACAGTAACATGGCAAGTTCTTTTCAGTCAGGTATGCCTTAACCTGGGGGGCAAACGCTTCGTTGATCCACTCACTAAAGAATTGTCTTGTGACCCAAGATTTAGTGTTAGCGCGCCACATAACTGATAGTGCACTTTTCAAGATATTGTTTCTTTTGAATACCCGGGGGTTGTCCGAGTGGTACACTAACAAGGGTTTAATCTTGCAATCGCCACTAGCATTGGCGCACAGCAGCAACCTCAGTCTATCTTTCATTGGCTTGTGACCTGGCATCTTCGTCTCGTCCTTGGTAATGTAGGTATTGGCCGGCATTTTCTTCCAAAATAACCCGGTCTCATCGCAATTGAAGACTTGCTGCGGGATCAAATTTTGTTCCTTAATGTATCGGTCGAATTCGCCAACGTATTTTTCAGCTGCCGCCTGATCCGAACTGGCTGCCTCCCCATGCCTAGTCACACGGTGAATACCAGTTCTGTTCCGGAATTTCTCGAACCAGCCCCTGCTTGCTTTAAAAGTAAATGACGAATCACTTTCACTAGTACTGGCACTTTTCTTCACCAATTCTTCATAAATATGAAGGGCTTTCTCGCAAATGAAAGCTTCACTTATACTTTCCCCGGCCAACTGCTTTTCTTTAATAAATATAAGGAGCAACTTTTCCATTTCCTCAATTACTTGTGGCCTTTGCTTACTAATTGCTGTCACTCCCTGTGCAACATTAGCTTTCTTTATCACTTCCTTATTTTTCAAAAAGGTCGAAATGGTCGACTTCGCCATGCCATAATGTAAGCTAGATCAGACACTCGTACACCATTCTCGTATTTCGCAATAATTTCCTTCTTCAACTCGATCGTTGTTCTCACTGTTTTCCTCTTATCCTTCCCCTTATCACTAACTTTCTTGGGGCCCATTATTATCGGCAAAAGAAGACCATAAAACGCACTAAATCACAATAAATTCTCAACACGTGTTGTCGGACTGACGCTCTCTCTTGAAATGATGCTACCCGACCAAGCGAGAGTAGCCGAGATGGCCGCTCATCTCACTCGACCACGCGTTCGGCTGTTCGAGTTCCGATTTTTTGTTCGAACACCGCAGCAAAAAGTACTCGAATTTTCTGGTCGAACTCCGATTTGTTCGAATTTAGAGTCGTTCGACTACCGAGGTATCACTGTATATATATATATACTGTATATATATATGAATATAGTAAGTTAAAAGACAAAAATTAAGGGCAGTCCAGAATAGGAAGAGCGGTAACAACCAGTCTCTATCCAAGCTAAAAGTAAAGTGGGCTAAATCACCGGTGTGTGAGCGGGAGTGGTAGCAAGCTACCCTCGCTAAATTTTAATGGCTCGTCATTTCAGCTTCGCTGAAAGTAATACCCCTAAACAAATAGCGTAGGTTTGTATTCCAGTTACGGAATAAAATTACATTGCAGTAGTTAGCTCCTTGAGAGAAGAAGAATTGTTTGGTAATCTCAGTGTTGTCAGGTGTATGAGGACAGGGAAGAAAGTGGAAATAATAGGCCAGACAATTCGGTGCATGTGTAGGCAAAGGGAAAATGAACCGTAACCAGAGAGAAGGATCCACTGTAATACTGTCTGGCCAGTCAAAGGACCCCCATAACTCTTTAGCAGTAGTATCTAGTTCCCCATCCAAAATCCCTAGTTGTCAATGGGGGTCCCCCCTTTTCAGGTGATATACAGTAGATATATATATATATATATATATTTCATCAAGTACTTAATTGCAGTAAAAATAAGTGCTATTTTCGAAAGAAACGGCCGCTTTTATTTAGGAAAAGTTGCTCTATAGTAGGAAATTTTTCCCTGTCAGTAACTATAATAAAACCTCCATCCCTACAGCTGACATAAAAGTGTCACACCAGCGCCCTTTAATGTCAGGTCAAACCCACATTGAAGAGCCTCACATCACAATCACCCTGAAAGACAAAGGAACAGGAGTTTTCAACGTTTGGGCCAGTTTGTATTTAATCGTTGGAACGAGTAAATGGGTTGACGGAAGAGAATGACAGCATGTCTGAGCTCCACCAAGTCAAAATAAAATATGACATCATGTTACCGGTGCAGGTGTGAGCGGGGTGGCCAGTATACACTCCACTAACCCGCTGCGGACAGCTACACCTCCATATAAGTATTTTGGCTAGTTTCAAAAGTCACCACGTAAAAAGTGAGTTTGTATATAAACTCAGAACAATTTCATTTTATCCAACCGAAAAACACGATTCCAACCTGAGGTTCCCATTACTGTTTGGTATTATGTAGGGTGGTGGTAATCGGAAAACGATTATTTTTCGGAAATTAACATCAGAACATAATAAACTACAGAAATTTTAACCTAACGTTCTAGTCTACTTTCTAATCCTAGCATACAACAAAATAAGTCACTTAAGTAATGTCTTACTGGATATCTGAATTCAATGTGTTCATTGGCACACCATAACAGATATTTTCGAGAAGTCTGCCAAACAAGAGGATCGGCTCTCATAAGTATTGAAGTCATGGTTATAGGCTTTCGCTACGTAGTTTGTTGTAGTGTGTTGGGTTCAATTAATTGTAAACTTTATACGCGTTATGTTGATAAGGCAACGTTCCAACTGCAGTAAGAGCACTACAAAATGTCTATGATGCACATTAGGTTCCAAACGTCCAGGTTCCTCATTGCTCTCTCACAACACGATGATTGTGGGCACACTACTAGAAGCGTAAGTGTAAAGCGCTGCAATTGCAATCTGCAGAAAATTTATTGTCATTAGTTACCTCATATACAGACAACGTAACTTTTATATTCTTACATCTAACTTCCAGGGCCTTTGTAATATATCGGACAACATCTTTAGTTGGTGTTTCTAAATATCCTATTTCTAAGTCATTGCTTCTATTTAATTCATCACAGCTGAACACAAGCTCAGTAGTGTCATCTGCCTCACTACACAACACACAAAGACTATCCTGTCATTACGGTTTCTATAATTTTCTTATAATTCGATCATATTCAACCTTGTTTTCGTAACTATTGTTGCTTCCTTGGTGTCAAGTCCTAAGTCATCTCTTCTGCCATTACTATTTACAAACCTCAGATTCTGCTTTCTTTTCTTCTATTTTTCTTTTAATTTCATTTGTCACTTTAAATTCTATTTCTTGCTTAAGTTCTTGCTTTTTATACTTTCTTACTTCTTCAATGTTAATATCATATTTTTGCATATTTCTATAACACTTTTTCCCAGCATTCCCCATATAGTGTAAGGACATCACTCCCTCCGTCGTCCAGCAATTTCGCCGAATTCTCTATTTCATTTAAATTCTCCTTTCGCCACTAAATAAGAGCTTGGTCCATTTATTCAAATGTCTTTATTATTGAACAATGACCACGGTCAATCTGAAATGAACATAAAACATATTTAGAATAATGATGAACAATGTATATAACTCAAATGAACATAAAACATATTAAGAATAAATGATGAACAATATATATAACTCAATGTTTATAACCCTCTATCTCCCCCCAAGTTTTTAAACGGCCTTTTAAAATGTCTCTCGTGGAGGTCGGTTTAAAACTGATGTCAAAACATTGAGTGGCAATTAAACGTCCAAATTATAGGTTCATGAACACTAAACTCCTGTTAGCATGTGAAGGAACGGAAACTTGAAAAACAATTATTGTCATGTGTTGATCATGATGACACTTTAGCTAGTTCATCTCGAAATCACAGTGCCATGCTGGCGGTCGACGGGTACGACTGGACTTGCGTTGCTCCAAATTTGGCATGGCAGGAGTTAACTGCATGGAGAGTTTGTGCTATCATTGGGAGGCGGAATCTCTGCTTGATGATTCGCAGTGTTACCGAGGTCGTTGGGATAGCATTCCGGAGCAGCAACATTAAAATGAATATTAGGGGTAGTACCACTTGGTAACGGCAAAGTGGTCAATGGAAGAGTACCATGTGTGTCAGGATTTTGGGTTGTCGGAATGGTGTCCTTCGCAATGGTCTCAGACGTTTTAGTGGTCGAAGGATTGGCAATAGGTACAATCTGATTCCGATTATAGTCATCTCTAATTGTACGGACTTTTGGAATACTCCTGACAGGCACGTATTGTCTCAAAAACTTCCGGTTCCTTAGCGTGACCCTACCAGAGCCATCAACTCTGACGACGTATTGGTCGAATTGGCGGACTTCTATGATGACACCGGTTTTGTCCCATTTCAGGGGGTGATTTCCTGTTTGATTTTGGATGCGAACCCGGTCACCTACGGACAGTGGGGGTAGTCTCTTAGTGTGCTCTGATAAGCGCTCTCCCTGTTTAAGGTGTCGATGTCTTAGGGCCTCCTCTCTTGCATCGAGTGTTTCCTTCCACGTGTCGTGGGGACGGTACCTGCCGGGCGGGACAGGTATGAAGTCTCTAAAGGGACGACCAAATACATATATTGCAGGAGATAACTTGGTATCTCTGTCAGGTGTGTTCCTGTATTGGAGCATCGCACGTTGGAATTCATCAGTGTTGAGATCACCGTTACTGCCCGTGTTGTCCGCTATAAGACGCTTGACAGTTTTGACGCCTATTTCGGCTCTGCAATTACTATGTGGGAAGGCCACAGAGGAAAGGCGGTGATGGACTCCCCAGTCCTTTAAAAACTGCCTAGTTGCCGTCGCTGTAAATTCAGGTCCACCATCAGATGTCAATTCATCCGGAATCCCAAATGTCACAAATGTTCGGCGTAGTGAAGTTATAAGACCCTCTACACCGTTCGAAGATCGTTCAACTATGGGCCAATTCGAGTATCGATCAACTATAACTAAATATCCAACTCCTCGGTAGTGAAAGTAATCTGCACAAACACATTGGAACGGGTAGTCTGGAGATATAAGGGGTGTAGGCGGAGCACTAGGATTCGAAGGCGCGATGCGATTGCAGTGGTTGCATCCAGCTCGAAGTGCTGTTATAGCGGGTGTTATCCCTGGCCAAAACACAGATGACTCTGCTCGCGATACCATAGAGGTAATTCCTTGATGTGCTGAATAAAGAGATGTGAGAATTTCCTGACGAAGGGCTGGAGGAATAACTATACGCTCCTTGTATAGTATCACACCATCAACAGTGTAGAGATGCTCGCGGAATTGAAAATACTCTCGGAGATGTACAGGAAACTCTTGGCGAGACTCTGGTACTCCGCATTCTATAAGGCTGAGCAGTTCATGCATGTTATCGTCACTACTTGTGGCAGTGCGAACTCTGTCCCAGGTAACTGCTCTCACGTTAAGTGAGTCAAGTGAGCATACTGCTGATGCGGTGATACAAGTATCAATATCATTGTCAGTGGAAACAGAATATGCTGATGGCAATTTGTGTAGGGGAACATTTCTTACAGAAGATACACTGTCAACTGATGCAATGTCATCTTGAAGCGATAGCTTTTCAGATTTTCCAGTTGGGTGGCGCGATACTCCATCTGCAGCGAGATGCTTGATCCCTGGGATATGAATCATGCGAAATCGATAGCGGAGGGACTTTTCCTTCAAGTTTCTGAGACGTGAATTTGATATGTCCTCCAATGATCTGTCACCAAATATTTTCAACAGGGGTTTATGGTCAACTGCGACCACAAGATCTTCACAGCCAAGAACAAAGTATCTTGCCTTATCAAGAGCATCGACGACTGCCAACGCTTCACCTTCAACTGGTGCATATCGAGACTCAGCTGCATGTGTGAACCTACTTCCGACAAGTGTGATCTTCCAACCAGTGCGACAACAAAATGGTCGGTAGTCTGGACAGTCGCAATGTTTCTGGAACAGCCAGAATCCAATTCCTGATTTTGACCAATCGGTGGCGAGACAGGTAGGTTTTGTCTTGTCAAAGATTCGCACGCCTTCTTCAATTTCGTTGATAATGGCAGTTTTAGACTCCTCAAAGAGTGCATTAATATTGTCATTCCAGGTGAATGGTGTTCCTGGTTTCAATAACTGTCTGAATGGTAGCATTTTGTCGGTCATGCTGAAAGCATACGATACTTGGTTTACTAAACCAAACCAAGATCTGACATCGGTGATATTTCTTGGGATTGGAAAGTCCATAATTGCACTAAGATATCTTGCACATGGGCGAACTGTGTCTGGGGTTATTTCGAATCCAGCGAATTCAGCTGTGTCTTCTGGAAAACGAAATTTGTCAGGGTTGTGTGTTATGCCGTGTCTTCCACATATGTCGAGCCATTGTACAGCTTGGAAAAAACTCTCCTCTATTGAGTCAGACCAAAGAAGAACATCGTTGACACATTTAGTTTTGTTGGGTATCTCGGCAACTATTTCATCATACCGTCGAGTATATCCGTCGCCAGAAGCAATATACCCTTGAGTGGCTGTTTTATAACGATAGCGTCCCCAAGGAGTGATAAACGTAGTTAAGTGACGGTCAGATTCTTGAATCGGTACACTGTGGTATCCGTTCCAGGCATCAAAGACGGTTTTCTTTTTCCCTTGTGGTACTGACCTTGCTTGGTGAAATGGAGAAGGCGTATGATGCGTTTCTCTCTTAGCGTGCACATTGAGAGGCTGAAAATCAACTGTTTGTTGAGGTGTGCCAATTTTCTTAGCACATACAACCATCCGATGGCACCAAGTTACTGGTTCTCCGATTGGGACAGGTTCAAGGACACCAAGGCGGACGTCCTGGTCAAGTCCAGCTTTAACTTCCTCTTGCCAGTGTAATGGCACTGGCACTGGTGTGTGACGAGCAACAGGATCAGCATTCGGATCGATCATCAGCTTCATTGGGGGTCCATCAATTAGTGGTAACGGTTGGTGGTCACATACGTTGAATGTACTTGATTCGTAGTACTTCAAGAGGTAGTCCTTTAGTTTAGACCGGTTGGACTCGGTTGCACTGAACGGTAATTCTGTAGGCGGCGGAGGTGGTAGTTGACGTTTTGGGCAGTCACACTGATTGGCTAGTCCACTAACGCTTCCTACTCCATTGTTGGTGGCATCCGGAGTTTCTGATTGTGTGTCATAGATTTCACCAATAGTCGGAAAACTATCCGATATCATGCCAAGGGCGATGCAGGCTTCCCTACTGATGAAGAGCTTATCCGAGTTGTCGGTGACATATGTCATTTGTCTAGTCTCAACAAGGTTCCCCTGCTCATCTGTTCCTGATATACAAAGGATTTTGGCACCGAGGATTTTAATGCCTCTGTTATTTGCAGCGTGCATTTTCATAGTTACAGGAATGAGGTCACTTTGCTTGAGGCCAAGTTTGTGGATGACCTTGTTACCTGCGAGACAGCTTTGGCATCCAGTGTCTGCCATTGCAGATATACGAACAGCATGTGTACCAGCTTGAAGGTGGAAACCAAAGGCTTCGTAATCCTTAGGTGACGTTCTCATTGTCAGATTTATGAAAGGTTGAGATTTGGAAGGTCTCTTTATCCAAGTATCAGATAAGTTGTCATACAGATGGTGGTCCAAAGCCAATGTCTTGTTGGTGTGTCGTTTAGAGATTGATGATACGCTGCACAAGGTGTTGAACACCGCATTCTCGTAGTCATTGGCATTGTGAGCACTGGGTTTCACTTTTGGTTTGCCCTTACTACGGCAAACACTCTCGAAGTGATTTTCTCGGTTGCAGTGTTCACATCTATGACCATAAGCTAGACATTCTGATTTTCTTGCATGTGCAGGAGTGTTTTTACCATGTCCTTTCTTCCCACAGTATGAGCAAACTTCGTTTTTATCTTTGACAGCAGTTTGTTTTGCCTTTCTGTATGAACTACTGGCCGCTGCTTGGACCTCATGAGAGTCTAATAGTCGGGAGGCAGATCATTTACCAGATTCTTTAGCTTCGACAAACTGTGCAACTTCTTCCAATGACATGTCCTGATTCTTATCACCAAGTAGATCTAATTGTATTTCAGGGTCACATATGCCGCGTGCTAATACGTCTCTCACTATTGTGTCAGTATGATTTACATCAACGTTGCATCCTGGACATTTTATCAGGAATTTGCAAACACTAGCCTGTCCTATAAGTCGTGCACAGAAACGTCGTACAGGCTCATCACGGTCTTGACGCATGTTGTGTAGAGTCACTTGAGC
Source organism: Palaemon carinicauda (assembly GCF_036898095.1). NCBI lineage: Eukaryota > Metazoa > Arthropoda > Malacostraca > Decapoda > Palaemonidae > Palaemon > Palaemon carinicauda. The sequence goes on along the minus strand of NC_090744.1, from coordinate 63,208,687 downwards.
TACCATGGTGTTTTCCTCTCGAACTGCCAGTTTTTTTATTGCTCCCATCACTTCTACTTCAGTCTTGTTAGTAAGACTGCCACCAGCTGATCGTGTTAAGTCTTTTCGAAGTTGTTCTTCGCAGCATTCTAGAAGCTGTACCACACGATCACGGCCCTCAATTTTAGTTGCGTCTACATAGTCAGACCATCGTGATTGAAAATATGCCCATTCTTCACTTGTTCCCGCTGTCGATATTGTGGGTCTTTTAACTCTTTCTACTTTGGCAGCTTGTCCAGGAGCATGTGTGGTGCAGTGAGCAGTTATGAATGCAGCTACGATGGCGGCCTCAAGGTCGTCCGTGACGTAATCACAGCCTGGTATTGGACATCCTACTGCTGGTATTTTGATTAGTTCTTAGGATTTAGTCATTCACAATATCTGTTTTCAGCCACACCTCTTGACAATTGACCGTGGTCATAAATAAGAGCTTGGTCCATTTATTCAAATCTCTTTATTATTGAACAATGACCACGGTCTATCTGAAATGAACATAAAACATATTTAGAATAAATGATGAACAATGTATATAACTCAAATGAGCATAAAACATATTAAGAATAAATGATGAACAATGTATATAACTCAATGTTTATAACCCTCTAGCCACACTGTGGCTAACTGTATATATTTATTCCGCTCCCTCAGAGCCACAATTTCATGTATTTATTATTTCATTACTTATTTCTATTGACTTGTAATTCAAGTATTTGTACGTGTGAAAAAACACATATTTTGGCGGTTAGTTCAGTTTCGTTTTAGACTCGGTGCCGACAACAACTCCTCGCCTGGATTATAGACACATCGCCCACGTTCAACACTTGGATAACCTCTCGGGGTGAAATTTTCACTGCAATCTCCGTAGAGTCTTGCCACAATGTCCGTTTTTTACTTGGGTAAAAAGGGATGGGGATATTATCCACCTGCCACCAGACACTGTGAAGACTACTTCAATGATCAAGCTTGTGACTGTGATAGCTGTGTGGCTTATCAGGAGCGCCGAGCATTCATGTTCAACCACATGGAAGAACATTCCACCTATACTGCAGACCCAGATGTCTTCAATCATCATATCAGATGCAAATGTGAGGGGTGCAAAGTCACCTCTGACAATCTTGCCAAGTTCCAGGATGAAGTCAAAAGGAATATAGCAGCTGAAAAGGAAGAGGATAAACCCCCTCCCAAGAAAAAGAGGACTCCTAAAGATCCCTCACCAGTGCCAGTACCAGCCCCATCATTGCCAACTGTGACTCCAAGGATTGAGAGCACAGACTCATCCTTGCCTGTCCCTTCAGCTTCTCAGCAATCAATTGCAACTGCAGTCATCCCTTCTACCAACGTGCCTGAGTCCTCTAATGCCATGGAGATCGGACTGCAACTGCACAGATTGCCTCCAGACACTCCTGCAAGAAGCCACTGTTATACAAGAGAACATCCCAGCTACACAGCCAAAGAAGCCTCTGCCAAAGTTTCGACTTTCACAGGCTAACCACGAGCTCTCCTATGCCTCTGTTGCTGCCATGGCTGCCAAGCCAGGTATGCAACTCACTGCAAGACCCAACAGGAAAGGTGACCTTATCATCTATCCCAAGGACGTAGAGACAGCCAGATTCCTTCAGGAAGACTCCACCTTAACACTATTGGATCCTGCTTTTATCAGGAAGAAGGCAGTTATTACCAGGCATCCTGTGTCGATGCCTATCTCCATTGTAACTTCGTGCAGCAACATTGACTGTCCTGCTCGCTGCACAAGCAAAGATGATGTTCCTGTTCGACGTCTCATCGCCACCTTTATAGGTCCAGTTCCTTCCAAACTGGACTTAGGAGTCTGGAGTACTTTCCCCATTGAGGATTATACACCTGAGCCCCTTCGATGTTACAGATGCCAACGCTTTGGACATCATAAAGAAGAATGCAGAGGCCCCATTATCTGCGGTATCTGCAGCCAGCGACATAGCACAGAAGTGTGCATAAAGGCCCATAAAGAAGGACGACAAACCACATCCAAGTGCCCCAATTGTTCTAAGCCACACCATGACTGGAATAAGCGCTGCCCAGAGCGTCTCAAGAGGATAGCAGCTATGAAGAATACATCCTCTTCAAACCCAAACAAACCAGCTCCATCCCAGCCACCTAAAGAACAGAGAACTCCTCGCCAGAGAAGACCACTTCAGCCAACTCCTGCTCCTGCATCTACACCTACAACTGCTCCTAAAAAGGACCAGCAATGACCTGCAACTGTTCCCAAAAAGGACCTCCACCTTCCAGCAACTCCTACAATAGTTCCAGTTTCCAGCCACGGAGCAGGGATAATCCTTCTCTGCTTGCAGCAGATAGAGCCTCTCCTTCCTTCCCAATTCCCTATTCCTAAAAGGAGAATAGTTATTACAAGGCTGTCTTCCTCATAAGGAAACAGCTCTTGTTTTTCTTATATCCTACAATCCCTTGTGCCCTATCATTCCTCTTACAACCCTATCCTTGGGGGGCCTTTCTCGTACTTACTGACCGAGCGTTGTACAGAAATGGCCCCCCTCCCTTTTCCCATCACAGAGCAGGAATAAGCTTCTTTGCTTAAACCTACTCCTATTCTCTCCTACTTAAAATCCTTTTCTCCTCTCCCAGTCTCTTTTACTTACTGGGACTTGCTACTATCAATACTTTTTTCTCTGACTAAAAACTTTCTTTCGAGGACCTAAAAAGGAGTCCCCTTTTTCGGGTTACTTTCTACCCCTTTTCACGTCTTGTCAAATTCATTCCCATTCCCATTCCCATCCCTCATTCATCATCCTCACCCCTCATCCTTTTTCCTGTTCCTTACCTAACATTCCTTTTAATAATACAATTTTTTACTCCTCTGGAGTATCTCCCTTTACAGAACCAATCGTGTACGGGCTGTCCAACGACAAGAGCCCGTGTCATGCTATATGCATGGCAATCTGCATGAATGAATGAATGAATGGCGGTTAGTTCAAGCCGAATTGGAGCCTGCGCGCATGCTACTTTTCCGTCCGCACCCTGTATTATATTCCCGTGCCAACAACAAGTGTTGGCTATAATACTCCAACAACAACAATGAATAAACTGTCAGTTGTCGTTGGTGATAGCTCGTCTCACTGTCCTTACAACTGGTGACCCCGAGTTGAAGTAGCATCAGCGGTTTTGGCTTTGCCATTAACGGACTTATTACGGCCGTGCTACCTTCTTTTTACTCCGTTACCTTAGGCGTGAGCTTTGGCCTTTGGTGCTCCCACACCTCGGTGCATGTAAGGCAGTAGGATGAGCTTAACCAACATATCAACTTCCCACCTCTTCGCCGACTTGTCGACTGACCACAATGGCGGATTCAACCCGCCCATCAGGCCCAATGGCCTCGCCTCCACGCCCAAAGTCAAACTGCTGCCGTTTTCTCAACACAACACCGCTTCCTGGTTCCCGAGAGCTGACGTACTCTTCCGAGTCGCTAGGCTCAGCGACTCCAGCGCCAAGGCCGACATCATTCTCAATTCCATCCCAGAGGAGGTATTCGACAAGATTTCCCCATGGCTCGACGCCCAGGCTGGCCAAGTTTCCTACGACGACCTGAGATCGAAACTCATCGGTAACTACTCACTCTCCGTTTCAGCAAGAGCACAGAAAGTCCTGGACCTCGCCGGCAAACCCATGGGTGACACCTCTCCTGTCGAGGCATGGGACGAGTTAACCGGCCTGCTAATGCTCCCCGAAACCGACAGCAACGGCCGACGGAGTGAGATTAGCCTATCTCGCGAGATTTTCCTTCGACGCCTACCGCAGGACGTAAGGGCCCAATTGACGGACGCCGATACGCTTCTGATGAACGAACTCCTGTCGAAGGCTCAGAAGCTCCACGAGGCCTCCAAAGCATCTCGCCTCGGGGTATCATCAGTATCGTCTTCGTTCTTCTCCTTCAGCTGCTCTTCCATAGACTCTTCAGCAACGGCACCTGCCGATGACGACGAGATCAACGCTCTAGTAAGAAGGAAACCACCGCAACCGACACATCCGAACCCTAGGCCTAACCCAGCATGGTGCTTCTACAACCAACAATTCGGCAGCGACGCCAAGAAATGTAGGGCACCGTGCAACTTCCCTAGAAGATGACGCCAGAAGAGACCACCTACCACCATCGCAGCTGCAGGAAACCAAAACAAGAATGGTTTCTATATCCTCGACACCGTCTCCAATCGTAGACTCATGGTCGACACCGCCGCTATGCAGTCAACATTCCCGCCGTCACAAGCCGACCTAGACCGTGGTCCCAGCAATGACGTCCCCTCACTCGTCGCTGCCAACGGGTCTTCCATACGGTGTTATGGGACCAGGACCCTCAGGATATCTATCATGGGCCGTTCGTATTCCTGGCCCTTCGCCATCGCTGACGTCAGTCGCCCCCTCCTCGGTGCAGATTTCTTCGTTCACCACGGACTACTTGTCGACGTTCCTGGGAAACGCCTCGACACAGGAACCTGCGAGTCCCGCGCCCTAAGAGCCGGCCCTGCCACAATGTCCGTATCCGCTGTAATGACGCAGCCCTACGCCGACCTCCTACCAGGGGCGGCTCAAGAGTTTCTTGCGCCCTAGGCTAATATTTTAATTTGTGCCCCCAGGCCCATCAGCTAGGAGGTCTGGGGTGAGCAGTAGCCAATAGCTCCCCATTGGGTGACATTTCGGGATAGTTTAATTGTAAATCCAGCTACCAAATATTAAGTTGAAATGCATTATGCGCACACACACACACACACACACACATATATATGTATATATATATATATATATATATATATATATATATCAATATATATATATATATATATATATATATATATATATATATATATATACATATATATATATATATATATATATATATATATATAAATATATATATATATATATATATATATATATATATATATATATATATATATATATATATATATATATATATATATACATATATATATATATATATATATATATATATATATATATATATATATATATATATATATATTCATATATCTATCTATCTATCTATATATATATATATATATATATATATATATATATATATATATTAAATCTAGGTTAAAATTTACAACAATTCCATATTATTTTTGAATATGTAACCATTGTAAGTGTCGGGAATATTCGAACTGGCCATTCGAAAGTCCCGCCATTTGACATCAGAACGTTTCGTCAAATGAGGGAAGGCTGGGGGATCTCGCGGGCGAATGACTGAGGTTTAATACATGACTGTATTGGAACTTAAATCTTAACCACCTGGTGGGGAAGGAGCGAGTGTTATGGAAATTGACTGTTTATAATATATCAATGATGAATCTAATGTAAAATTGTGGCAACATGACAAAAATGTCTTATGTATGTGTTTAGTGTCAATGACTTTCCAAGTCATTGGATATGGACAAATTTTGGCCCTCAGCCGAAGCCTTAAGCCTTCCCTTGTATTTAAAGAAAAGCCTTAACTGTTTTACGATCCTGTAGTAAATAAAAAGACATTGTCAAACCCCTTACAAATAAATAAACTAAGATTTCCCTCCACTTTGCTAAGGAAACTTTAGTTAACGCGGGAAAACGAAGTTTTCTTCGAAGCTGCCGACCCTCACTCGGCCTCTTTGCTTCATCGTCCCCTCTAAAGATACGTAATTTATTAGTTAGTCTCTTCTCTCTACCTCGTGTACCAGGTTGGTTGTAGTATAAGTTTGTGTACAAGACATGTAGTTTTTATATCGCAGTTTAATGTAGAGATCCTTGTGATTGGGGATCTGAATCCTGAGTTAAATAAGAATAGGGATATTTGGTGTGTGATTCGTTGTGAATTGAATTCGAATTGTCACTATTTTCAGTTTGTTAATGAGTCCAGTGTGGACTTTGTGCTTGAAGAGCACGTGTTACATTACCAAGAGTAAGCCTTGTTTTTCATTAAGTCTTGTGAATGCGTAAGGATGTTGTTTGTCTTGCATCAGAGTTTATTTTTATAATAAAATTGTAAATTTTATCACCGTATTTTAGTCAACTCCTGGAAGGTTTTGGGAATCTCGCCTCTTCAAGGCCTTGCGATCCGCCCAGTACATCGGGCAGATTTAATAAACTGGTGAAAATCACAACAGCAAGGGCAATTTTGATGCCTATAAAGATATATTAGACAACTAATGTATTCATAACATTATATTGAAAATTGCATTAAACAGACCAAAACAATGATTTTTGCTTAGAATCTATTTAAAAAATTGTTATTTAATAAGGGAAATTTACATCTGATAGTGATGTTATGATTGAGTATATAACAAATTAACAATCAATTATACAAATATGAAAATGAATGTTTTGAGTTATTAGTTCTTTAAAACTTCAAACAGGGATAAGAAAATGAAAGTGGTGAAGAAAATCTGACTCATTTTCCTTCCATTTGAGTGTGTCCTTAACTGAAAATGGGGGAAAAAATGAAACATGGCCTCTACAACATATTTTTTTTCATTCATTAATAGAACAAACCTTAAGTAACTAAAATCCCCTAACTAAACTATAAAAAAAGACTAGAATTCAATGTACTGAAAGGAACTGAAAGCTATATACGTAGAAAACATATAATATTAATCTCAGTTATTGAAGAGAATGGGATATTCTCTTCATAACTACGAACTGAACAAAAAGACTAAAAATGAAAGTAGTGAGAATAATTAACAATTCTGAAGTAAACATGAAGATAACTCAGAAACAATTGTTTAAATTTTATATTATTAGGAACTGTTTACAATTACAACTTTCAATTATAATGTAATTGTAACTTTATACGAAAATTTATCAACATCTGTCAATGGCAGAAATGAGAAATTCAATTTCAGTGAGCACTGAGTCTTTCTACATTCTTGGCTACAACTACAGATAACTAAAATGTGCTTTCCGTGCCTTTTTCTTGGCAAAATCAGTCACTAGATTCTTTAGATCAACTTTCGGTGCGATCTCGTTCTCAATAGAGACCATAGCTAGACCAACAAGTCTTTCTTCTGTCATTGTAAGCCGCAAATACGTCTTAATTAATTTTAATTTTGAGGAGCTCCTCTCACCGCTAGCCACAGTAACAGGCAAAGTTAGCAGAATGCGCAAGGCAACAAATGTGTTGGGTACACTGTGAACCAGCCCTTGTTCACAAATGAACTTGAAAGCGAAAACTGAAGTAGATCCGCAGACACCGCAATATACGTTCAGATTTCAGGGGCCCGCGAACCTGCCACTTTAACACTTTTTGCCTGCAGATAGCCTACCACAGAAAATCCAATTCACCTACGTTTCCGTTTGCTCGAGCATCTATGGGAGGCTTTATAGATAACGTTACTTATTTTTGCGATGGTAAGATTCACTGTCCACTAATAATAATAATAATAATAATAATAATAATAATAATAATAATAATAATAATAATAATAATAACAACTCTCGAACTGCCCTTCTTGAAAATCAAATTGGCCCCCGGTAGAGCCCCCACCCCCTGGTCGGGAACCAGTAGCCTACCACTGATCTACAAGTTGAAAATTATTAGCAATAACTAATAAGGCCTACTATGGTTATGGTATTAGATCAATGATTCATCATAGGCCTAAACTATCTATAATAACATAGGTCTATTATCTAGATCTAGGCTCACAGTCACTATCCATAGCTATAGGGACCATTATGATCATAGGCCAACATCTACATAGCCCTTAGAATTTATCATAAATCATAATACCTTAGGCAGCTAGGCCTATATCAAGTTACATCCACTAATATTAGCAAGAAAAATTATGTCGATGCTGTGATCTATCGGTTACCCTACGACATCTATACTGTGTAAGTTAAATCAATGACCAAAAATTAGGCCTAGGCCTACCTGGTAACTGGTAAGTGACGAATCACGAATTTGGTGGAATCATATACAGAATCTACGATTTTACGGTCTACCCAGGAATGTTGAAGACTTGAATTAATTATTAGTAGCCTCACTCTCGAGTCTCAACTTGTAGATGTGTAGGGGAATGTGCAGTATGTCTGTGCTCTAACATTTCCCCTCACGGTCTGACTCACCAAAGAAAAGAAGTGCAGTGCCTTTGTAGCTTTCAGAGGAAACACTAACTTTACTTTTAGTAAGACGGAGTAGACGGTAACTTGTATAATACACGTTGCTCGATGTTGATTGCAGCATAAAAAATAAATAAATAAAATAAAAAAAATCTGTAAAAATGTCCGCGCGGAGAGAGAGAGAGAGAGAGAGAGAGAGAGAGAGAGAGAGAGAGAGAGAGAGAGAGAGAGAGAGAGAGAGATTCTGCGTGGCCCATACGCGTATGGCATGATGTAATCTTGATATCATAAAGCAGGGTTTACACGGGCGAGCAGCTCGTCGAGCCTGGCTCGACAACCCTGTGTTTGAATTGATGTTCGAGCGTGTAAACGGGCTATTTGGTTGTCGAGCGCGCTCGCCGAACGGCTCGATGAAAGTCAGGCTCATCTTGACTTTTGTGGGCGGAGCTACATTGTTTGACGAGCGGTGTGAACGTGTGAACGGGTGTCGAGCATCGAACCTCAGTTGTTATTCAAACCTGCTAGAGGAAACATCATTAAAGAAATGAATAATGGTTGCCATTAATGAAAGCAAGAATGAGAAGGAAGTCGTACTTTGATTTCATACATAGCCTACATATCGGGCTCATCCAGCTTTATGGAAAGCTAAATCAAAAGACTATTCCAATAAAGTAGCCAGAAACAAAGGAATAGCGGCTCTGCATGAAATATTGAAAGAACTAATTTTAAAGCCTTAATTTTAAAGCAATAAGCAAGTTGGTGTGTGAAAATTTCTCTCTTTTTAGTAGCCAATCCTTCGTCCACTTTTATCTTTTTTTTTTCCTTCTTAGTGCCACTGCTAAAGCAATGGCTATCAAATCGTCCTGGTCGAGAGACATGTTGACGTTGTTTTAGCACGAGGCACACTGAGGCTCGATGTACTGTCTGAAAGCTCTTCGAGCCGTTCTACAAGTAGGTTCGACAACCGGGCTCGGCGAGCTGCTCGGCCGTGTAAACCCGCCTTAAGACTTCGTAATTTTTTTATGATAAGCATATCATAATTCATTCTAAAAATAATATTATTAGATTATTAAAAGTAAATAATTCTCTTTTTAAAGAATTGGTGCAGAAATATTTGTCAACTGACTCGAACATGTAACTACATTACTTTGTTTTCCGTCTATTCAGTATTACTCAGTTCAAGTAAACTAAATGTACCCTTGCTTTATTGTATTTGTATGTAGCATAAAACTGCGTCATTCTTTAGAAAAATATTTAATTTCAGTTGAACAGTTTATGGAACTATGAAAAAAAGTCATTGTAGTTTTCTGTATATTTTTCTTTATTGTAATATATATATATATATATATATATATATATATATATATATATATATATATATATATATATATATATATATATACATATATATAAATTTATGTATAATTGTTCTGTATATTTATAATTGTTCTGTATATATATAATTGCTTTGCATAGATATTTATTTGTTTATTTATTTATTTAGTTCCCAGTTCTTGCGCCCCCTTCATTCTTGCACCCTAGGCGACTGCCTACTTTCGCCTTAAGGACGAGCCGGCCCTACCTCCTGCAAGAATTTCCTGACGTTTTCAAGCCCGAGCTCCGACACTCGCCGGGATCCCCCTCCAAGCACAGGATGATAACGGGACCTCCTACTCACGCCAAATACCGCTGCCGCCCGCCCCAGAAGCTGAAGGACGCCAAACGCGCCTTTGAGGACATGGAACGCATGGGTATCTGTAAGAAAGCATCGAGCCCCTGGCCATCTTCCCTTTACATGGTAAAGAAGCCTGACGGGACCTGGAGACCTTGCGACGACTACAGGCACCTCAACCTCATCACAACGCCCGACCACTACCCCCTGCCCAACATTCAAGACCTGACAAATGCGTTGCATGGCGCGAAATACTTCACCAGGATGGACCTTCTCAAGTCTTACTTTCAGGTTCCCGTATTTCTGGAGGACATTCCGAAAACTGCCATTGTGACGCCGTTCGGATCCTACACCTTCGCATACTCAACCTTTGGTCTACGCAATGCGGGGGCGACCTTCCAACGACTAATAGATAGCATTCTGGGCGACCTACCATTCTGCGTCTGCTACGTCGACGACATCCTGATATTCTCAAAGACCAAGGAGGAACACCGTAGGCATGTCCGCGCCGTCCTCAAACGCCTACAGGAGAATAGCCTGGTCGTACGTTTCGACAAATGCACGTTCGGCGCGGAAGGAGTTGACTTTCTCGGTCATCGCGTACCTCGTGTGGGGTAAAACCCATGACAACCAAGGTGGACGCCATTAGAAAGTTCCTGATACCTACAACCACCCGCCAACTTTAGGAGTTCCTGGGGATGGTCAGTTACTACAGGCGCTTCATCCCCAAAGTCGCACAGACCCTGACACCCCTCGACGACGTACTGAAGGGAAAGACGAAGAAACTTGAGTGGGGTTCCCCCCAACAAAACGCATTCACCCGGACAAAGGGCGTCCTCGCAAAAGCCACCACCCTGGCTTATTTCGACGATAACGCACCCCTGCGATTGACGACCGACGCCAGCAACGTCGCCTGTGGGGCTGTGCTGGAACAACTCGTCGATGGTTCTCTTCGACCGCTGGCATTCTTCAGCAGGAAATTGAAACCCGCCGAAACAAGATACAGCACCTTCGACAGGGAACTCCTCGCCGTCTACCTCGCCGTCCGCCACTTCAGGCACATCCTGGAGGGCACACCCTTCACAATCGCGACGGACCATCAACCCTCGTACACTCCTTCACAAAATCGACAGACGCATGGTCCTCCCGACAACAACATCATCTCGCAGCAATCGCCGAATTCGGGTGCATCATAAGCTACGTTCCTGGAAAGAAAAACCCAGTCGCGGACGCCCTTTCAAGGATTGAAATCGACGCAATCCACCTGGGAATCGATTATGCCAACCTCGCATCCGAGCAGCGCACCGACCAAGAGGCACAGGATCACCTGACGGGGCCATCCGCGCTCAAGATAACTGCGATTCCCCTTGGGCCAGCAGGAGTAACTATCCTCTGCGACACCAGCAATCAGCCGCCCACGTCCCTGGATTCCAGCTTCCTGCAGAAGAAAAATATTCGACATCATCCATGGACTTTCACACCCCTTGGAATGCACCACTGCTCGCCTTCTGTCTTAAAAGTTCATCTGGCCAGGGATCAAAAAGGACACCCGGGAATGGGCGAAGACATGCATCAACTGCCAATCAAGCAAAATCAGCCGTCACACCGAATCGGGGATAGGTGATTTTCCCCAACCGAAAAGACGTTTCAGTCACATACACATCGACGTCGTGGGACCGTTGCCGCCTTCGGGATCTGCTCGCTACCTGCTGACAATCATCGATCGCTCCACGAGGTGGTTGGAAGCATCACCGATGATCGAAGCTACGACCCAAGCATGCGCCGAAGCCCTTTTGTTAAGCTGGGTGAGCAGATTTGGCGTTCCTGACGACATCACGACAGACAGAGGCCCCGCTTTCCTGTCGGAGATATGGCTTGCTCTGGCAAACCTGATGGGAACAACTCTCTACAGCACCACGGCATACAACCCCGCAGCAAACGGCATGGTCGAACGAACTCATCTCGCCCTCAAGGCGTCCCTGGAAATCATGACTTCCTTGGGTACTCCTTGGCCTTCGCACCGCCCCTCGCGCAGATGGCTAGCCATTGCCCGCCGAAAAGGTTTACGGAGAGGCGCTCGCAGTCCCCGGCGAATTCTTTCCCACATCAACCGACGACACGCAGCTGGATCATCTTAGGGACATCGCCAGGAAATTCAGGCCATGTCTTAAAACTTACCAGGACAGAACTAAGCATTTCAAGCCAAAGAACCTGGATGACTGCGGGTATGTTTTCGTCCGTGTCGACGCTCATCAACAGTCGCTAACCAGACCTTACCGAGGCCCCTACCGAGTAATCAAGAAAACAACGAAAGCCTTCCTTCTCGACGTGCATGGCCAAGAAGACTGGGTCTCAATAGACCGCGTAAAACCGGCGTTTCTCGAAGGGAGCGACACTGCCTCCGCGGGACCTGGCAGATCCAGAGTGCCACCTCAAAACAAGGCGCCCAATGAGAAGAAAAGCAACAAACGACGACGAGAGGTAGCGATCCATACGCCGACCGCCGATGCGCCCCTCCGTTCAAGAACAAGAGGAACCCTCCGACGCCCGAAACGATACGAAGATTAGTCTCATCAGCCCTCTACGCCGCCTGATGTCTTGGGGTGGGGGGTACTTGTAAGGACATCACTCCCTCCGTCGTCCAGCAATTTCACCGAATTCTCTATTTTATTTAAATTCTCCTTTCGCCACACTGTGGCTAACTGTATATATTTATTCCGCTCCCTCAGAGCCACAATTTCATGTATTCATTATTTCATTACCTATTTCTATTGACTTGTTATTCACGTATTTGTGCGTGTGAAAAAACACACATATTTTGGCGGTTAGTTCGAGCCGAATTGGCACCTGCGCACATGCTACTTTTCCGTCCCCACCCTGTATTATATTCCCACGTATGTTTGAATAAACTGTCAGTTGCCGTTGGTGATAGCTCGTCTCACTGTCCTTACAATAGTTCCATCATTTAGTCTTCCACTATTTTCTTAACAAGTCGTTTATCACCTGATGTTATGAAAAGGCATCACATTTGTATAATCTATTTTCAACTGGCCATATTCCTGTTTCTGCTATTAAAATATGCGTCCCCGAGACTAAATAATAAGATCCCACAAGACATCCGAATGATTGAAGACATCAAGGCTTTCAAGAGGGAACTGAAGAATTTTTTATTTCATGTCATACAACAGTAACGATTGTGGTATCATGTAGTCCCATGTAGCTATGAATAAAGGGCAGTCTCTACCTAGCACCCAAGCCATCAAGTCCTGTCTTTTAATCACTGCAACCTCTTGCATATTATATTATCGTGGCAGCGTGGTAACGCACCCCAGCCATTTCATCAACAAACCCGGACCATAGAGACACTTTACATACCTCTCCTGTCCGTTATAACTGAGAAGAGGACTCATAATCAGCCCAAGTTTATTACCAGCGGCCGCAGACGACGCCATTTTCACCCAACGGCAACCAGACAAAGACTGTCATACCGGCCCTGCTAACAACCGTACATAACTTATATCATCAGGATATGGCATAGAATGGACATTAGTGCACCGTGATTACAGTGAGAATAGTGAAGAAAGTTCTGAATAGATTACTTACAAGTATTTTGGCCATTGTTATCCGCGCACTACTTCACAAAATGAGCCAAACAACAACGTACATTCAGCAGTGTAAACATAACTGAAAACTGTGCCGACTACCAGTGACAAATTTTTGTAGTGATTTCCATACTCTTATTATATGTCTCTCTTTGTGAACCGTAAACTGTGTTGTGAACCGTAAACTGTGTTATTAATCCAATCACTATCTATCTATTCTGTAACACCCTCTCGAAACCAAATCCAATCATGGCCCAGCCTAAATGCCCAAGTATGGACTGGGCTCACCAGCCCCTGGCCGAGTCGTTTCGTGCATTCAAGGCGCGCATGAACTTATACCTCGAAGACCAGGAAGTCACAGACCCGGGCAAGCAAGCAACTAAAATTAAAATTGCCCTCGGCGATGAGGGCATGAGGCGTATCTTGGCGAGCGGCCTCACTGAACAGGAGCAACGTGTGCCGCAGAACATATGGAGGCTTATTGAAAGTGAGGTTGATGCAACGGTCAAAATAAATTTCCGAGTTCACCGCCTCGAATTTGCAAATACCAAACAGAAACCTGCTGAAACAATCAGTCAATTCCTGGCCAGACTCCGTGAAAAAGCGACAAAGTGCGAGTTTGAAGACAGAGAACTCAACGAACGACTTATCGAAATGACCATACTACGAACACAATTCGAAGAATTTCGGAAAGAACTCCTAACTAAACCGAAGGGCTATGCTGTGAGCAACGTTCTAGAGAGAGGTCGGGAATACGAGGCCATTGCGGCCTCCACGGCTTCATTACGCTCCATACAGATGAGCTCTGAGAACACAAGTACAAGCCATACCAACGTGGATGCAATTCGAAGGGAAAGCAACGAGCCACGGAACAAACTACAAACCACGGACAACCCCTGCTGGAACTGTGGGCTTAGCCATCCCATAAGGTCATGCCCCGCTTACAATGACAGATGCAGTGGTTGTGGCATCAAGGGGCACTGGAAAAAGATGTGCCGCAAAACTGATGGAGGCAGAACAATGCCAGGAGACAACATGCAGCAGACACAACGTCAGAGCAAGACAAGAGGGCGTTCCTACAGACGGCCGAATCGGGCTCCTAACCACAGGCAACACGAAGTCATGGTTAATGAAAACCCTAATCTTGATGAAGAAACAGATTATATGCCAAACTTCGACATGATAATGATATCCGACATAGGAGTGGCACCGAAACGAGAAGCATTCTCAAAGCTCATGGTCAAGCATGAAAACCCCCCAGCCTATGGGCCCCTGAAACTCAAAATCGACACAGGTTCTGGTGGCTATACGCTGCCCTTGCGGACATACAAGCAAATGTTTGGTGATGCACCCACCAGCCTCGTACTATCCCCAGAACCATCAGTAAGACTAACATCATACAGTGGCGACAATATTCCCTGCCTAGGGTCACTAATGCTCAGCGTCCGCAAACTCAGCAACCCAGCATTCTCGCAAGAAAAGTTCTTCGTGGTCGATGTGTCTGGTCCAGCCATACTTGGCCTTCCCTCATGCCAAAAACTCGGTATTGTGGATATCAATGTCAACGACGTTACTGGAATACCTGAGCAACCAAGCCAACAAGGCCCTATTAGGTCAGTCGAACAACTAAAAGCGCAATTCCCAGCACAGTTTGACTGTATCGGCAAACTAAAAGAGCCCGCGATGCTCCACCTCAAGGATGACGTGATACCTTTCTGTGATCCGCCCCGTAAGGTGAGTATCCACCTGAAGCCCCGCATCAAGTCTGAGCTTGACACTATGGAGAAAGAGGGGGTTATCAGACGCGTAACGGAACACACAGACTGGTGCAGCAGCCTTGTGTATGTCACAAAACCCGATGGAAGCCTACGGATCTGCCTGGACCCCAAGCGGCTCAACCAAAACCTCAAAAGATGTCCCCACAAGATTCCCACTCTAGAAGAGATCAACCCGGTATTCTCCAAAGCGAAAGTGTTCTCCAAGCTAGACGCCAAAGCAGGCTACTGGAGTATACCGCTACACGAGGACTCACAACTACTGATAACGTTCCGAACACCACACGGCCGGTATTGTTGGACAAGGCTACCATTCGGGCCAGGACATATTTCAAGCCAGGATGGACTCCATCATCGAGAATCTCCCAGGTGTTGTTGGCATCGCTGATGACGTGGCAATATGTGGGAAAGACCAGTCGGAACACGACAAAAACCTGTTGGGTTCATGCAGCGTGCAGCCCAACACGACTCAGCCTAAACTCGAAGAAATGCTCCATTTCAAAACCAGAAATCGAGTTTTTCGGAACACGCTATACCAGCAAGGGCATGATGCCAGACCCGTCAAGGGTACACGACCTGCACAACATGCCGTCACCCTCCAATAAAGAGGAACTACAGAGATTCCTGGGAGTAATGACTTACTTCAGCCCCTATGTACCACATTACTCAGCTCAGTCACAAAGACTTCGAGATCTGGTCAAGGAAGATGTGCCCTTCCAATGGGAAGAAGACCATGAATCCACCTATCAACACCTGAAACGCCAAATAGCACCATCAAGCACGCTGTCTTACTATGACCCAACTCAACCCGTGACTCTTGAAGTCGATGCATCGCAAAAAGGCCTTGGGGCGGCCCTCATCCAAGACGGGAAGGTAATAGCCTTCGCCAGCAAAGCCCTGACACCTACGCAGGCAAATTACAGCAATATCGAGCGAGATGCCCTTGGACTAGTACACGGCATGCAACGATTTCATACCTACCTATACGGAAGAGACTTCGAAGCTGTCACTGACCACAAACCCCTCGTTAATATCTGGGAGAAGCCACTGATCAGTGCCCCACCTAGACTACAACGTCTCTTCTTGAAACTGCAGGGGTATGACATGAGGGTCAAGTACAAGGAAGGACGAACCCTTGTACTCTCCGACGCCCTTTCACGCCTTCCTAACCCACAAAATGACAAGGAAATCCCTTTGGATACACAAGTGGACGGACTGGAACTAGATGACATCGATGTGATATCAGTTGTACTCATAAAACTTGGTCCCCAGATTTTGGAGGAGGTCCGCCATAGGTCTGACACCGACCCAGTGCTGCGCACTCTCAAGCATACTATCATCGAGGGTTGGCCTACCTCAGTAAAAGGCTGTCACCCCGATATCCGCCAGTTTTTCTCATACAGAGAATGCCTTGCTGTGGAAGACGGAGTCATATTCAAAGGGCGACAAGTTATCATCCCCAAAGAGGTCAGAGGCCGGATACTGGACCAGCTCCACCGGTCCCACCAAGGGATCACAAAAACACAAGCCCTGGCACGGGAGTGTGTATTCTGGCCCAACATTGCAAAGGATATAGAGGACAAGGTCAGGGCATGTGACATATGCCAGAAGTACCAGCCCCAGCAAAGTCCTAGTGAAACCACGCATCATGACATTCCCCCAATGCCCTGGTTCAAAGTCGCTTCGGACATCTTCCAAATTGGCCACAAGACATATCTGATCACAATTGATTATTTCACAAAATTCCCGATAGTCACCGAACTAAAAAACCTGTCATCTGAAAGTGTGGTCAACCACCTCAAATTCCTGTGTTCGCTGTTCGGATGCCCCAAAACCCTGGTCTCAGACAACGGACCTCAATACACGGGAGCAGCCATGAGGGACTTCACAAAAGCCTGGGGTATCGAGCACATCACATCAAGCCCACATTACCCTCAGTCCAATGGCTTTGCGGAGCGCGCAGTGGGAACATGCAAGGCGATTATCAAAAAATGCCTTGAGACAGGCGGCGATATGCATACTGCATTACTCCACTTACGGGCCACCCCGATCGACAATAAGACAACCAGCCCCGCAGAGCTCATGTTTGGTCGCAATGTGACCACTGACCTACCAGGCTGATACGAACCACATCTTGCACACATCACGACCCGCAACCACCTCCAGGACCGCCTAGGACCAAATCGGACACAACGGCACTTCACAGACCTCCAACCCGAACAACCAGTCCGAATATTCGACAAGGCCTGCCACACATGGGTGCCAGGCAGAGTGGTACGTAAGTCAGAAGAACCCCAATCATACATTGTGGAAGCCCAAAACGGAGCGTGCCTCAGGAGGAACCGGTCCCACATCCGTCCGACACCGCTCGCGACAAACACAGAACCGTCCAACACCCGGCAGCAGGCTCCAACATCATCAGCACAGCCTCCACCACGACCCGCCGATATATCGGTGCCGCCACTTAGTGAGACCGAAATAACCCACCAAAGACCCGCAACTAGTGATAACACTACAGACCCGACAGCGGTGTATACCAAGTCAGGCCTGCTGGTGAAAACTCCATCCAGATATATTGAAAGTAACGCGGTCACATACCGTAAATTCCCATAAAGTGTTAAGTTAAATAATAATATACAACTCCCCCCCCACTCGTTTCATGACCGAAAATTCTGAGAGGTCGTTACCAGAGTTTGAAACTCAAGAAAAGTTATCAATCTCAGGACTGATAAGTGATTCAGAATAATGAATTTTATTTGAAAATTTACGAGTCTCGGACTAGAGCACAGGCTCCATTTCGAACACTGTTGTTACATGTATATCAGGTTTCCATTTTGTTTTAATATATTTTGGGTGTTGTTGTTCTTTGCATCAAAAAAAAAATATATATATAATTTGCCATTTATTTTCATATTTATGACTGCCCTGCTGTAACCAACACTATTCGGACCAAAGTCTGCAAAGATAATAGCTATTATGTTTATATTACTATCCACAATCACAAATTGTACTATGCATGTTTATTGTGAAGGGATTAAAACAATGGAATACGTTTGAATATGGAACTTTCATCGTTTATCTCTTTGTACTTATATGCCAGATTAGTTATTATGTGTAATCAATTCTTTGTATGTGATAAGGGGGATGTGGTATCATGTAGTCCCATGTAGCTATGAATAAAGGGCAGTCTCTACCTAGCACCCAAGCCATCAAGTCATGTCTTTTAATCACTGCAACCTCTTGCATATTATATCAACGATTTAACAGTAAATGATCAACACGCGTTGTGAAACATTAAATACTCTGAACGAACACGGTAAAACGACAGTGGAAATTTTATTAATAATATCATTACTCAGAATGCATCTTTAACGTTTAAAATGCTTCATGAAGACTGAAATTACAATAACATTATTTCTCAGGATGCATCTTTAACGTTCAAAATACTTCCAGATGACTAAAATTACTGAAAGATCATTGCTTAAAATGCATCTATAACATTAAAAACGCATCCTGAAGACTGGTGTGAGAGAAAGATCATTGCTCTGAATGCATCTATAACATTTAAAACGCTTCCAAAAGACTAAAATCACATAAATATCAATGCTCAAAACACATCTATAATGTTGAAAAAGTTTCAAGAAGACTGAAATTACAGAAGGATAAATGCTAAAAATGCATCTATAACCTTTAAAACGCTTCCAGAAGACTGAAATTACAGATATCATTGCTCAGAATTTATATTTAACGTTTGAAACGCTTCCAGGAGACTTAAATTTCAGAAAAAGTATTGCTCATAATCCATCTGTAACGTTTAAAACCCTCCCAGAAGACTAAATTTTAGAAAGATCATTGTTCAGAATGCATCTATAACGTTTAAAAAGATTCCAGAACACTAAACTTAGAGATAGATAATTACTCATAATGCCTCTATAAAGCTTAAAACACTAACAGAAGACTAAGATAACGTCATGATAGGTGCTCAATAAGAATCTTAACGTTCCAAACGCTCCCAAAAGAATAAAATTACAGAAATATCATTACTCAGAATGCATCTATAATGTGTTAAACGCTCCCAGAAGACTAAAATTAGAGAAAACTCAATAGTCATAACGCATCTATAAAGTTTGAAACGCTAACCGAAGACGAAAATTACAGAATGGTAAGTGCTCAGAATGTATCTATAACTTTTCAAACACTTCCAGAAGTCTAAAATTACAGAAAGATCACTGCTTAGACTACATATATTTACGTTAAAAACGCTTCTGGAACACTAAAATTACCGCCAGATCAATACTCAGAATGCATCTTCAACGTACAAAACGCTTTCAGAAGACATTACTCAGAATACATCTTTAATGCTTAAAACACTTCCAGAAGACAATAATTCAGAAAGATCATTGCTCGGAGTGCATATTTAACGTTTAAATAACTTCCAAAAGACTAAAAACAAAGGAAATATCATTGCGTGAATGCATCTCTAACGTTAACAAAGCTTCCAGAACACTAAAGTTACGGAAAGATCATACATAAAATGCAATTTTAACGTTTGAAACCCTTCTGAAAGACTGAAATTTCAGAAGGATCATTGCTCAGAATGCCTCTATAATGTTTAAAATGGTTTCAAAAGACTAAAAATACTGAAAGATCACTGCTAAGAATACATCTTGTTTAAAACGCTTTCAAAAGACTAAAGTTAATGGAAGAACATTACATAGAATGAATTTATAACATTTTAAACGCTTCTAGAAGACTAAAATTACCAAAAGATCGTTGCTCAGATTGAATCTCTAACGTTTAAAACGCTTCCAGAAGAATCAAATTACAGAAACATCATTGCTCAGAATACATCTATAACGTTTGAAAGGATTACAAAAACTAAAATTACAGAAAGTTCAATGCTCAGAATGCATCCATAACCTTTAAAATTCATCGCGAAGACTAAAATTACTGATAGATCATTGTTCAGACTGTATCTTTAGCAATCAATATGCTTCCGGAAGATTCAAATTACAGAAAGCTCATTGTTCAGAAAGCATCTTCAACGTTTAACACTCTTCCAGAAGCCTAAAATTTCAGAAAGAAAGAATAAAAATAATTACAATAATAATAGTTATATTCATAACAATAATAATAATAATAATGATAATAATAATAATAATAATAATAATAATAATAATAATACTAATACTACTACTACTACTACTACTACTAATAATAATAATAGAATAATAATAATAATAATAATAATAATAATAATAATAATAATAATAAAGCGCTTCCAGAAGACTGAAATTACATAAAGACCATTAATCAGAATGCATCTTCAACACTCAAAACAATCCCAAAACACTAAAATTACTAAAAGACCATTGCTTGGAATGCATCTATAACATTAAAAACGCATCTCATAGATTGAAAAAACAGAAATATCATTGCTCTGAATGCATTTATGACGTTTAAAACGCTTCCCGAAGACTAAATTACAGTTAAATCATTGCTCAAAACACATCTATAACATTAAAAACGCTTCCAAAAGACTAAAATTACTGAAATATCATTGCTCAGAATGCATATTCAACGTTTAAAACGCTTCCAAAAGACTTGAATTACGGAAAAATCATTGCTCACAATTCATCTATAACATTTAGAACCCTTCTAGAAGACTAAAATTACAGAAAGATCATTGTTAGGAATGCATTTATAATGTTTCATAAGCTTCCAAAAAAAATTACAGGAAGATCATTCCTTCAAAAAGCTTTTACAACGTTTAAAACGTCAACACAAGACTAAAAATAGAGAAAGATCATTCCATAGAAAACATATGTAACGTTTAAAACGCTTCCAGAATACTGAAATTAGAGAAAGATCATTGCTCAGAATACATCTATACACGTTAAAAACGCTTCCAGAAGACTAAAATTACAGAAAGATCATTGCTCAGAATACATCTTTGATGTTTAAAATGCTGCCAGAAGACTAAAGTTACAGAAAGGTTATTACTCAGAATGCATCTATAAAGTTTAAAACGCTAACAGAAAACTAAACTTATAGAATGGTCAGTGCTAAGAATACATCTATAACGTTTCAAACACTTCTAGACGTCTAAAATTATAGAAAGAACATTGCTAAGAATCCATATATACTGTATATATATATGTATATATATATATATATATATATATATATATATATATATATATATATATATATATGTTAAAAACACTTCCAGAAGACTAAAATTACTGCAAGATTAATGCTTAGAATGCTTCTTCAACGTTTAAAACTCTTCCAGAAGACTAGAATTGCAGAAAGATCATTACTCAGAATGGATCTTCAACGTTTAAAATGCTTCGAGAAGACTAAAATTACAGAAAGATCAATGCTCAGAATACATTTAAAATGTTTAAAATGCTTCAAGAAGACTAAAATTATAGAAAGATCTATTCTTCAGAATGCGCTATAAAGTTTCAAACGCTAACAGAAGACTAAAATTACAGAAACATCATTGCTCAGAATGCATCTATAATGTTTAAAAGGACTACGAAAGACTAAAATTACGAAAAGTTCAATGCTCAAAAGGCATCTATAATGTTTAAAACGCTTTCAGAAGACTAGAATTACAGAAAGATTATTGCTCAGAATGCATCTTTGAGACTTAAAACGCTACTCGAAGACTAAAATCATAGGAAGATCATTGCTGAAGATGCATCTATAACCTCTAAAACGCTTCTAGAAAACTAAAATTACAGAATGATTATAACTCATAATATATCTATAACGTTTAAAACGCTCCCAGAAGACCAGAATTACAAAAAAGATCATTGCTCAAAAGGCATCTATAAAGTTTAAAACGCTTCCATACAACTAAAATTACAGAATAATCAGTGCTCATAATGCATCTATAACATTTGAAATGCTTCCAGAAGACTAAAATAATGGTAAGATCATTGCTCCGAATACATCTTTAATGTTTAAAACGCCTCCAGAATACTAAATTTACAGAATGATCATTGCTCGGAATACAACTTTAACGTTCAAAACGCATCCAGAAGACTAAAATTACAGCCATATCATTGCTCAGAAAGAATCTAAAATATTTAAAACGCTTCTACAAGGCTAAAATAAGAGAAGGATCATTGCTGAAATGCATCTACAAAGTTTGAAACGCTTCCAAAAGATTAAAATTACAGAGAGATTATTGCTCAGATTACATCTATAATGTTTAGAACTCTTCCAAAAGACAAAAATTACCGAAACATAATTGCTCAAAATGCAACTATAACGTTTAAATTGCTTCCCGAAGACAAATTACAGAAAGATCATCGCTCAGAATGCATCTATAACGTTCAAAACGCCGACTGAAAACTAAAATTACAGAAAGAATAATAATAATAATGATGGAGTACCTGCAAGTATGATATGTTTTCCCATGGCGGGCAGGCGCCAAGTGAGTGTGCCCTGTGCCGGTTGCATAGAGCAACTGAGTCAGTCTGTATCTGAGGACGCATTAAACCACATGTCCCCACCATCGTGTGTCTCTTGTCCTACCTTGACATCTAATATGGCGCAGTGATTCTCAAATACCAACGTGACCCTCACCATGCCCTTCCAGCGCCGCTCAGTGCAGTCCACCCCAAGGGCCACACGCCCCGTCGTCCCCCGTGGGCTCGTCCCTGCCCTGCAAGAAGCCAGGCAAGCCATGGCGGCACAGCAGCAAACGATCAACGTTCTCCGTGACCGGCTTACGACACATGCTACCCCTGCACCTCGTGTCCCCGCGTCTGCAGCCCCGGAGAAGTGCGAAATTGAGCTGAAGCCCGCCGCATTCAGGTCCTGGAGGAGGTTGATGGAATGCTGGATCGAACTGTGCAGACTACTGACCCACGAGGTCGTCCACCACATCAGGCTATACTGCACACTGGCTGGACGCCAGATTCACCTCACAGGAATGGAGTAACCTCACTGCTGCGGAAGCCATGGATTTTATTCGGGATATTGTGTTGCGATCTACAAATCATGCTGTGTTATGGTCGGAGTTTTTTAATGCGGTACAAGGCCCAGGAAAAAAGTGTCAGTGATTATTTTTTAAAGTGTTCTCAAAAGTCCACCGATTGCAATTTCCATTGCCCTCAGTGTCAGTGTAATCTAGCTGAATATATGTTGTTACCTAAGTTAATGGTGGGCCTAAGTGATGAGGCTATGCATCGCCATGTATACCAGTGTAGCAATGACATCAATAGTGTTAGTGCCCTTAGGGCCAGGTGCTGTGCCTACGAGGCGGCCCGCGTCGACGCCGCTGCGCGCCAATGCAACTGGAGGGAATCTGCTTGTGCGGCTGGCAGCGAGACACCCGAGGCAGATCATCCGAGTGCAACCGTCGCTGGCACCGGCAGGGGTCCCCCACCCCCTCCCTGCGGGAACTACGGTGGGCGCCACACCTGTGGCAGAGCCTCATGCTCCGCTAAATCCGCCGTGTGCAATGGGTGCCGCAAGCAGGGCCACTACTACAGATGCTGCAGAAAGTCACAGGCAAAATCGACAGGATCCCCAACAGACGTGTCTAGTGCTACGTCTAGCCCTGTGCTTGTTGCGGGCGCCAACCTCGCCCGCCACCCAGTAGTGGAGGTGACAGTCATTCACAACGACACAGGAGTACGAGTGCCGGTCACCGCCGTGGCGGACACCGAGGCACAGGTATGTGTGGCGGGGCCCTCCTTGCTATCGCACCTCCAAGTCCGCCCAGCAGCCCTTACACCCCGGGCTGGCTTGCGGGATGTGGCAAACCTTCCCCTGAAGTGCCTTGGATCTGCCGTGTGCCACGTCATCCTGCAAGGTCGCACCATGGAGCAGGACGTGTACTTTGTGCAGTCGGCAAAGCACCTCTTCCTGTCGCTGGACGCTTGCAGGGACTTAACGCTGGTACCCAAGGAGTTCCCCCATCCCTCCCCCGTGGTGGCACACGTGTGAGCCTGTTCGATGGCACGGCCAGACGGGCCGCCCAGGTACCACCCCGACCCGCAGAGGTGCCCCTGCCGCCCCAGGAGGAACATGCGGCCAGGTTGGAAGTCTGGCTCCTGCAACATTTCGCTACGACGACATTCAACACAGCCAGGAAGCCACTGCCAGTGATGCAGGGGAAACCGCACCATATCCACCTGCTCCCAGGAACTACGCCTTACGCATGCCATACCCCAGCATCAGTGCCAAAACACTGGGAAGAGGAAGTGAAGGCCCAGCTCGAAGAAGATGTCACCCCTGGCGTCATAGAACCGGTACCTGCCGGGCAGCCAACCGAATGGTGCGCACGTATGGTGGTCGTCGCCAAGAAGTCAGGACAGCCACGCCGTACAGTCGACTACCAGCGCCTCAACGCATCTTGCCTACGGGAGACACACCACACCCTCGGCCCATTCGACATGGTGTCCGGGGTACCTAAGCACACATTCAAGACCGTGGCGGACGCGTACTGGGGATACCACCAAGTGGAGTTAAACAAAGAAAGTCGCGATCTAACCACATTCATTATCCCCTGGGGGAAATTTCATTACTGTCGTACACCCATGGGGCACTGCTCCGCCGGCGATGCGTATACTCGACGATTCGACGACGCCATCCAAGACATCCAGAGGAAATATAAGTGCGTTGACGACACCCTACTCTACGATGACAGCATCGAAGGGGCCTTCTGGCATGCCTACGACTTCCTCGAAACATGCACAGCCAAAGGTGATACCCTTAAGCCGGAGAAATTCCAATTCGCAAGAAGGGAAGTAGACTTCGTGGGCTTCAACCTGGGCTGGGAGGCCTACAAGCCAACAGAGGAACGCTTGGCGGCCATCAAGAACTTCCAGATGCCACGTCAGCCCTCTATCACCGACATAAGGGCTTGGTACGGATTCGTCAACCAGCTGGCGCCCTTCCTCGCGACAGCCCCCCTCATGAACCCATTCAGGGAGCTCCTCAAAAAACCAACCGGGAAGGCAGTGTACTGGGACGAGGCACTCCGCACCAAATTCCATCACGCCCAAGACATGATCTGCCAATTAGCAAAGGACGGTGTACTGGCCTGGACTCGAGGGGGACCTGCAGTATCACCGATCCTCGTGTGAAGAATGCGACGTACACGCACCATCCCAGGCCGCGGAGGAACTCATCATCACGCCGCCCACAGAGTACCCCTTCCAGATGACGGTAGCAGATATGTTCCAGCACGACGGACACTCGTACATGGCCTACGCAGACAAGCTCACAGGGTGGCTGGAGCTGGCCCACTTCCCCCACGGAACCTCCTCCTCCCACATCAAGACCCAGCTACGTCACTACTTCGCCAGGTGGGGGGCCCCGGAGCAAATCTCCACGGACGGTGGCACCAATCTGGCAAGTTATGAGGCGTGTCCGTGCGTCTATCATCCGCCCAGTATCCGCAGTCCAATGGCAGGGCAGAGGCCGCAGTCAAGATCGGGAAGCGGATAATAATGGCGAATACGGGCAGCGGTGGCACCCTCGACACGGACAAGTCCTCTATGGCTATGTTGCAGTACCTCAACACACCCCTCCGCGGAATAAATAAGTCAACCGCCCAGATGGCAGCGGGCAGGCAGCTCCGAGACGGCGTACCTACGGCCCGTTGGCACCTAACACTGGGGGGCAACCTTACGGCAAAGAGAGCGTCAGATGGCTGATAGTGGTGCCGCCCTCAACGGGAATGGACCATCCAGAAAGCTTCCAGTTATCAACCCGGGATCCCAAGTGCGAGTGCAAAATCAGGCCACTAAGCTGTGGGACCGCACCGGTACCGGGGCGGAAACGCTCCCATACCGACAATACCTAGTCAAACTGGATGGCAGCGGGCGCCTCTCCCTCCGTAACAGGAAGCACCTGCGTCTCACATCATCGGGGCCCCAGCCTGGGCGAGCCACACCTGCTACGCATCCAGCCATGCCCACGCCCGAGCAGCTACCAGGTAGTCACCCTACGCCCAGCCCACAAGCAGTACGGGAGCCACGCCCATCACGGCGCACTAGAAGGCCTGCGTGGATGGATGACTACATGTGATCATCTTACATTACACTGGCACCTGCATATATTTTTTTTTATTGCCTTTGCTTCTCATACTATTCTATGAACATGTACTACCTGCACATTGTGTTTTGCATTACTGACAGCTATGTACCTGTCTTCCTATTCTCGCACATGCACCCAATTTAATCCATGTATATCCATGCATTATTTTTTATCATTGCCTCTCCATGTATACCCATGTATTAATCTCGGGGGGGGGGGGATGATGGAGTACCTGCAAGTATGATATGTTTTCCCATGGCGGGCAGGCGCCAAGTGAGTGTGCCCTGTGCCGGTTGCAAAGAGCAACTGAGTCAGTCTGTATCTGAGGACGCATTAAACCACATGTCCCCACCATCGTGTGTCTCTTGTCCTACCTTGACGTCTAATAATAATAATAATAATAATAATAATAATAATAATAATAATAATAATAATAATAGCATTGCTCACAATGCATCTATAACGTTAAAAACGTTTCAAGACTAAAATTACAGAAAGATCATTGCTCAGAATGTATGTATGACGTTTAAAACGCTTCTAGAAGACTAAAATTACAGAAAGATCACTACTCAGAATGTATCTATAACGTTTAAAATGGCTAACAAAAGATTAAAATTTCAGAAATATCATTGCTCAGAATGCATCTATAACGTTTGAAACGCTTCCAGATTACTAAAATTACTGATAGATCATTGCTCTGAATACATCTATAATGTTTAAAACTCTTCCATAAAACTGAATTTATAGAAAGATTATTGCTGAAAATGAATCTATAACCTTAAAAGATTTATAACGCTAAGATTTTAGAATGATCAGTGCACAGAATGCATTTATAACTTCTCAAACGATTCCAGAAGAATAAAATTACATAAAGATCATTGCTCAGAATGCGTCTATACACGTTAAAAACACTTCCATAAGACTATAATTACTGAAAGATCATAGCTCAGAATGCATCTATAACGTTTATAATTCTTCCAGAAGAATAAAATTAAAGAAAGCTCATTGCTCAAAATGCATCTTTAAAGTTTAACACGCTTCCAGAAGACGTAAATTACAGAAAGATTATTTCTCGGTTTCCATCTATAATGAAAACGCTTCCAGAAAACTGAAATTAGAGAAAGATAATTGCTCGGATGGTATCTATATTGTTAGAAACGATTCCAAAAGACTAAAATTACAGTAAGATCACTACGTAGAATGCATCTATAACATTTAAAACGCTAACAAATGTCTAACATTCCAGAAAGATCATTGGTCAGAATGAATCTATAACGTTTAAAACGCTTCCAAAATACTAAAATTACAGTAGGATCTCTACTCAGAATGGATCTATAACGTTTGAAACGCTTCCAGAAGACTGAAATTACAGAAACATCATTACTCAGAATGCATCTATACAAGATAAAAGAGCTTCCAAAAGACTAAAATTACTGAAAGTTCATTGCTCAGAATACATCTATAAAGTTTAAAACTCATTACTGAAAGTTCATTGCTCAGAATACATCTATAAGGTTTAAAACTCGTCTAGAAGATTGAAATTACGGAAAGATTATTACTCAGAACACATCTATAATGTTCAAAACGCTTCCAGTAGACTAAAATTACAGAAAGATCATTGACCGGAATACATCTATAACATTTTAAACGCTTCCAGAAAACTGGAATTACTGAAAGACAATTGATCAAAATGCATGTATACGTTTAAAACGCTTCCAGGAGACTAAAATTACAGAAAGACCATTGCTCAGAATTTATCTCTAATGTTTAAAACTATTCCAGAAGACTAGAATTACATAAACATAATTACTCAAAATTCATCTATAACGTTTAAACGCGTCCAGAAGACTAAAATTACAGAAAGGTCATTGCTCAGAATGTATCTTTAATGTTTAAAATGCTTCCAGAAGACTAAAAATACAGTAAGAACATTGCTAGAAAGACATCTTTAACGTTTAAAACGCTTCGAAAAGACTGAAATTACATAAAGATCATTGCTCAAAATGCCTCATTAACGTTTAAAACATATCCAGAAGAGTAATATTACAAAAATATCATTGTTCAGAATGCATCTTTAATGTTCAAAACGCTTCCAGAAGGCTTAAATTACTGAAAGATCATTTGTCAAAAGGCATCTTTAATGTTAAAAATTCTTCCAAAAGACAAAAGACAGATTATTGCTCAGATTGCTTCAATAACATTTATTACGCCTTCAGACAACTAAAATTACAGAAATATCATTACTCAGTATGCACCCATCACGTTTAAAACGGTAACATTACACCAAAATTACATAAAGATCATTGGTCAGAATGCATCTATAACGTTTAAAACACCTCCAGAAGACTAAAATTGAAGAATAGTCATTACCCAGAATGCATTTGTAACGTTTAAAACGCTAAGAAAAGACTAAAATTAGGGAATAATCATTGCTCAAAAAGCATCTATAACGTTTAAAACACTTCCAGAAGACTAAAATTACCAAAAGATTAATGCTCAGAATGTATCTATAAAGTTTAAGACGCTTCCAAACGACTAAAATTACAGAAAGATCATTACCAAGAATGCATCCATAACGTTAAAAACGCTAACAGAACACTAAAATTATAGAAAGATCATTTTTCATTAGGCATCTATATCGTATAAAACATTTCCAGAAGTCTAAAATTACAGAAAGATCATTACTCAGGCTGCATCTATAATCTTTAAAACGCTAACAAAAGACTAAAATTACAGAATTATCATTTCTCGGAATCCATCTATATTGTTTAAAACACTTCCAGAAGACTAAACTCACTGCCAGGTTATTGCTCAGAGAGCATCTATAACACTTCCAAAAAACTAGAATTATAGAAAGATCATTGCTCAGAATTCATCTCCAACGTTTGAAATTCCTAAAGAACACAACTTACGTAAGCATTATTGCTCAAAAAGCATCTTTAACGTTTAAAACGATTCCAGAAGACTAAAACTACAGAAAAGCTATTGCTCAAAATGCATCTTTATCGTTTGAAACGCTTCCAGAAGACATGAATTGCAGAACAATCATTGCTCATAAGGCATCTATAACACTTAAAATGCTTCCAGAAAAATTAAATTCCAGAAAGATCATTTCTCATAATGCATCTCCAACGCTTCCAGAAAACTAAAATTACAAAAAGATCATTGCTCAAAATGCTACTGTATCGTTTGAAACACTTTCAGAGGACTTGAATTGCAGGAAGATTATTGCTCAAAATGCATCTATAACACTAAAAATTATGCCAGAAGACAAAAATTACAGGAAGATCATTACTCAGAATGCATCTCTAACGCTGAAAATGCTCCCAGAAGAATGAAATTCCAGAAAGATCATTGCTCATAATGCATGTCCAACGCTTCCAGAAGACTAAAATTACAAAAAGATAATTTTTCCAAATGCATCTTTATCGTTTAAAACACTTCCAGAAGACTGGAATTGTAGAAAGAACATTGCTCAAAATGCATCTATAACACTTAAAATGTTTCCAGAAGACTGAAATTACAGAAAGACCACTGCTTGGAATGCATATATAACATTTAAAACGCTTCCAAAATACTAAAATTACAGGAAGATCATTGCTCAGAATGCATTTATGCACGTATAAAGCGCTTCCAAAAGACTATGATTACTGAAAGATCATTGCTCAGAATACATCTAAAATGTTTAAATCGCTTCCAAAAGACTAAAATTACAGAAATGCACCAATAACGTTTAAAACGCTTCCAAAAGACTTAAATTACGTAAATATCATTGTTCAGAATGCATCTTAAACGTTTAATATGCTTACAAAAGACTTAAATTACAGAAAGATTATTTCTCAGAATGAATCTATAACGTTTAAAACGCTAACAAAAGACTAAAATTTGAGAAAGATCATTGCTCAGAATGCATCCATGACGTTGAAAACGCTTCCTGGATCCTAAAATTACAGAAATATCACTACTCAGAATGCATCTATAATGTTTAAAACACTAAGAAAATACTAAAATTTTTAGGTTGGTTGTGTCTGGTGATTTCAGCATATTACTCACCTGTAAATGAGTGAATAATTATTAGTAATTATCCAGGGGATTCCTTCTGCGTCGTCAAGTTTTTAATGTTGATATGTTAAATCAAACGCAGGTGTATACATAACTCTTTAATGTATAATAAGAGACTACATTACTCCCGACTCTAGGCTTCTGACAACCAACTCCCAACTACCAACTGAGCGTCGAGCATCTCGTAAACAATCTCACAAACCAGGTCATTAGAACAAACTTAAGAGCATCACTCTCAAAATACTTAAATCCTACTGCAGCACAAAAATATAAAGAATCACATCCTATCTTTGAGGTAATTAATAAATGCTTAAACCCTAATATCAAAATACATTATTTCAGTTATGTACAATGCATAACATGTTTTATCAATGCCATATGATGCAATGTTGCGCTCAATACACGTAACATTTGAGGTAATACAGTACATTATTACAATAATACATAACAAAAATGTTAGAAAGATCATTGCTCAGAATGCATCTGTAACGTTTAAAACGCATCTGTAATATTTAAAACGCTTCCATAAGACTTGAATTACAGAAAGATAATTGCTCAGAATGCATCTATACACCTTAAAAACACTTCCAAAAGACTAAAATTACAACCAGATCATCGCTCAGAAAGCATCTATAACGTTTTAAAAGTTTCCAGGTGACTAGAAATACAGAAAGATCATTGCTCAAAATGCTTTTATAACGTTTAAAACGATTCCAGAAGCCTGGAATCACAGAAATATCATTGTTCAAAAGGCATTAATAACGTTTAAAACAATCTCAGATGACTAAAATTACAGAAAAATCATTGCTCAGAATGCACCTTTAAGGTTTAAAATGCTTCTAGTAGACTCAAATTACAGAAAGATCAATTCTTAGAATGCTAATATAACGTTTGAAACGCTTCCAGAAAACGAAAATTACAGAAACATCATTGCTCGGAGTGCATCTCTACCGTTTAAAAAGCTTCCTGAAGACTCAAATTACAGAATGATCATGAGTCAGAATGAATATAAAACGTTTAAAACGCTAACAGAAGACTAAAATTACGGAAATGTTGTTACTCAAAATGCATCTATAACGTTTAAAACGCTTCCAGAAGAAATACAGAAAAATTCTTTCCCAGAATGCATCTATAATGTTTAAAACGCTTCCAGAATACTAGTATTCCAATAAAATCATTGCACTGAATGCATCTATAACGTTTTGGAACGCTTCCAGAAGACATAAATTACAAAGAGATCGTTGCTCAAAATGCATCTATAACGTTGAAAACACATCCAGAAGAGTAAATTTACAGAAAAATCATTGTGCCAAATGCATCTATAACGTTGAAAACGCATCCAGAAAATTAAATTTACAGAAAGATCATGCGCAAAATTGATCTATAACGCTTAAAACGCTAACAGTAGACTAAAATTACAGAATGATCGGTGCTCAAAATCTATCTATAACGTTTCAAATACTCCCAAAAAAATGAAATTACGGAAAGATCATTCCTCAGAATGCATCTATAATATTTTAAATACTTCGAGAAGACTATTATTACTGAAAGCTTATTGCTCAGAATGCATCTTTAACGTTTAAATAGCTTCCAAAAGACTAGGAATAAATTAAGATTTTTGCTTGGAATGCAACTGTAACGTTTGAAACTTTTCCAGTAAACTAGAATTACAGAGAGATCACTGCTCAGAACGCATCTATTACGTTTAAAAGGCTAACAGAAGACAAAATTTCAGAAAAGTCACTGCTCAGAATGTATCTAAGACGTTTAAAACGCTCCCAGAAGGATAAAGTTACAGAAAGATCTTTGCGCAGAATGTATCTAAAACGTTTAAAACCCTAGCAGTAGACTAAAATCACAGAGTGATCAGGGCTCAGAATGCATCTATAACGTTTCAAACGCTTCCAGAAGAATAAAATTACAGAAAGATCATTGCTAAGAATGCATGTATTCAAGTTAAAAACACTTCCAAAAGACTAAAATTACTGAAACGTCATTGCTTAAAATGCATCCATAACGTTTAAAACGCTAACAGGAGAATAAAATTACAATAAGATCATTATTAAGATTGCATTTAAAACGTTTAAAGCCCTTCCAGAAGACTATAATTAAAGAAAGATCACTTATCAGAATGCATCTTTAACGTTTAAAACGCTTTCAGGTGTCTAGAATTACAGAATGGTCAATGCTCGGAATACATCTTTAACGTTTAAAATGCTTCATGAAGACTATAATTACAGTAAAATCATTGCTCAGAATGCTTCTATAACCTTTCAAACACCAACGAAGGACTAAAATTACAGAAAGATCATTGCTTAGAATCCATCTCTAAGGTTTGAAATGCTTCCAGTAGATTTGAATTATAGAAATGTCATTGCTCAGAATGCATCTATACACCTTAAAAACACTTCCAAAAGATTAAAATTCCAGCAAGATCGTCGCTCAGAAAGCATTTAATACGTTTTAAAAGTTTCCGGAAGACTAGAATTACAGAAAGATCATTGCTCAAAATGCTTCTATAACGTTTAAAACGATTCCAGAAGCCTGGAATTACAGAAAGATCAGTGCTCAAAATGCATTTATAACGTTTAAAACAATATCAGGTGACTAAAATTACAGAAAATTCATGGCTCAAAATGCATCTTTAAGGTTTACAACGCTTCCAGTAGACTCAAATTACAGAAAGATAATTTCTTAGAATGCAAATATAACGTTTAAAACGCTTCCAGAAAATGAAATTACAGAAAGATCGTTGCTCGGAATGCATCTCTACCGTTTAAAACGCTTCCTGAAGACTCAAATTACAGAAAGATTCTTTCCCAGACTGCATTTATAATGTTTGAAACGCTTCCAGAAGACTAATATTCCTATAAGACCATTGCACTAAATGCATCTATAAAGTTTTGGTATGCTTCCATAAGACTTAAATTACAGAAAGATTATTGCTCAAAATGAATCTATGACGTTGAAAACGCATCCAGAAGACTAAAATTACAGAATGGTCGGTGCTCATAATGTATCTATAACGTTTGAAATGTTCCCAGGAGAATAAAATTACAGAAAGATCATTGCTCAGAATGCATCTATAACGTTTCAAATACTTCGAGAAAACTATTATTACAGAAAAGTTATTGCTCAGAATGTTTAAATAGCTTCCAAAAGACAAAAATTACAATAAGATAATAAGATCATTGTTCGGAATGTATCTATAACGTTTGAAACGCTTCCAGAATAATAGAATTACAGAAAGATCACTTTTCAGAACGCATCTAATATGTTCATTAGGCTAACAGAAGACTAAAATTTCAGAAAGATCACCGCTCAGAATGTATCTAAAACCTTTAAAAAGTTTCCAAAAGGCTAAATTTATAAAAAGATCATTGCGCAGAATGCATCTATAACGTTTAAAACCCTAGCAGTAGACTAAAATCACGGAATGATCAGTGCTCAGAATGCATCTTTAACGTTACAAACGCTTCCAGAGGAATAAAGTTAAAGAAAGATCATTGCTAATAATACATGTATTCAAGTTGAAAATGCTTACAAAAGTCATTGCTCAAAATGCATCTAGAGTATAACGTTTAAAACGCTAACAAGAAAATAAAATTACAATAAGATCATCAATAACGTTTAAAGCCCTTCCAGAAGACTGAAATTGTGGAAAGATCACTGACCAGATTGCATCTTTAACGTTTAAAATGCTTCCAGGAGACTAAAATTACAGAAAGATTAATTCTAAGAATACATCTATAACGTTTAAAATGCTTCAAGAAGACTGAAATTAGCGTAAAATCATTGCTCAGAATGCTTCTATAACCTTTCAAACACTAAAGAAAAGACTAAACTTACTGAAAGATCATTGCTCAGTATGTATCTATAACGTTTAAAACTCTTTTAGAAGACTAAAATTACAGAATGATCATTGCTCATAATGTGTCTTTTCCATTTAAAACATTTCCAGAAGACAAGATACAGAAAGATCTTTGGTCAGAATGCATCTATACACGTTATAAACGCTGGCAGGAGACTAAAATTACAGCCAGATCATTGCTCAGAAAGCTTGTATAACGTTTTAAACCGTTCCAAAAGACAAGAATTAGAGAAATATAATTGCTAAAAATGCATCTATAACGTTTAAAACCCTAGCAGTAGACTAGAATCACAGAATGATCAGTGCTCAGAATGCATCTATAACGTTGCAAACGCTTCCAGAAGAATAAAATTAAAGAAAGATCATTGCTAGGAATGCATGTATCCAAGTTAAAAACGCTTCCAAAAGTCATTGTTCATAATGCATCTACAGCATAACGTTTAAAACGCTAACAAGATAATACAATTACAATAAGATCATCAATAAGATGGCATCTATAACGTTTAAAGCCCTTCCAGAAGACTAAAATTATAGAAAGATCACTGATCAAAATGCATCTTTAACGTTTAAAATGCTTCCAGGAGACTAAAATTACAGAAAGAATAATTCTCAAAATACATCTATAACGTTTAAAATGCTTCAAGAAGACTGAAATTAGCGTAAAATCATTGCTCAGAATGCTTCTATAACCTTTCAAACACTAAAGAAAGGATTAAAATTACAGGAAGATCATTGCTCAGAATGCATCTCTAATGTTTAATAAGCTTTCAGAAGACTAAACTTACTGAAAGATCATTGTTCATTATATATCTATAACGTTTAAAACCTTTCTAGAAGTCTAATCTTACAGAATGATCATTGCTCATAATGCATCTTTTCCATTTAAAACGCTTCCAGAAGACTAAAGTTATAGAAATACCTTTGGTCAGAATGTATCTATATACGTTAAAAACGCTTCCAAAAGACTAAAATTACAGCCATATCATTGTTCAGAAAGCTTGTATAACGTTTTAAACCGTTCCAGAAGACAAGAATTACAGAAACATAATTGCTAAAGATGCATCTATAAAGTTTAAAACACTTCCAGAAGACTGAAATTACAGAAAGATCATTGCTCAGAATATGTATAATGCTTAAAACTCTTCCAAAACACTAAAATTACAGAAACATTATTGTATTTATAAAATTTAAAACGCTTTCAGAAGACTAAAATTACAAGATCATTGCTCCGAATAAATCTTTAACATTTAAAACGCTTCAAGAACACTAAAATTACAGAAAAATCATTGCTCAGAATGCATCTATAACGTTGAAAACGGTTTCAGAAGACTTAAATTTCAGAAAGATCATTGCTTAGAATGCATCTATAAGAATTCAAACTTTAACAGAAGACCAAATTTAAAAAAAAAGATCATTGCTCGGAATGCCTCTCTAACCTTTAAAACGCTTCGAGAATACTAAATTTACAGAAAAATCATTGCTCACACTGCATTTGAAACGCTTCCAGAATAATAAAATTATATCAAGATCATTGCTCAGAATGCAGTTATACCAGTTAAAAATGCTTCCAGAAAACTAAAATTACTGACAAATGATATCTCAGAATGCATCTTTAACGTTTAAAACGCTTCAAGAACACTAAAATTACAGAAAGATCATTGTTCAGAATGCATCCATAACGTTTTGAACGCTTCCAAAAGACTGAAATTAC
Source organism: Palaemon carinicauda (assembly GCF_036898095.1). NCBI lineage: Eukaryota > Metazoa > Arthropoda > Malacostraca > Decapoda > Palaemonidae > Palaemon > Palaemon carinicauda. The sequence continues at coordinate 63,172,791 of NC_090744.1, read as the reverse complement.
AGAGAGATCATTGCTCAGATTGCATTCATAACGTTAAAAACGCTTTATGAAAGCTAAAATTACAGAATGATCACTGCTCAATATGTATCTATAACGTTTAAAACGCTCCCAGAAGACAAAAATTACAGAAAGAGCCTAGCTCAGAATGCACCTATAACGTCTAAAATGCTTACAGAAGACTAAAATTACAAAAAGGTCATTGATCAGAATGTATCTTTAAGGATTAAAACACTTCCAGAGCCCTAAAATTACAGAAACCACAATGCTAAGAATATATCTTTAACGTTTGAAACCCTTTGAAAAAGAGTAAAATTACAGAAAGGTCATTGTTCAAAATGCATCTCTAACGTTAGAAACGCTTCCAGAAGACTAAAATTACAGAAATGTCATTGCTCAGAATGCATCTATAACATTTGAAACTCTTCCAAAGGACTGAAATTAGAGAAAGACCATGGCTCGGATTGCATCTATATTGTTAAAAATCTTCCAGAACACTAAAATTAGAGAAAGATCATTGTTCAGAATGCATATATATCATCCTAAACGCTTCCAAAATACTGAAATTACAACACGATCATTGCTTGGATTGCATCTATAATGTTTTGAACGCTTACAAAAGACTAAAATTACAGAAAGATAATTGCTCAGATTGCATCTATATCGTTAAAAACGCTTCCGGAAGACTAAAATTACAGAAAGGTCATTGCTGAGAATACATCTTTAACGTTTCAAATGCTTCCTAAAGAATAAAATTAGAGAAAAATCATTGCTCGGATTGCATCTTTATTGTTAAAAACGCTTAGAGAAGACTAAAATTACAGAAAGATCATTGTTCAGAGAGGATCTTTAATGTTGAAAACGCTTCAAGAAGACTAAAAGTACAGAAAGATAATTGTTCAGATTGAATCTATAACGTTTTGAACGCTTCTAAAAGACTAAAATTACAGAAATATCATTGCTCATATTGAATCTATATCGTAAAAACGCTTCCACAAGAATGGAATTCCAGAAAAATCATGGCACGGAATGCATATTGAATGTTGAAAATTCTTCAAGAAAACTCAAGTTACGGTAAGATCATTGCTCCGAATGCATATATATCATTTCAAAATTTTCCAGAAGACTAAAACTACAAAAAGATCTTTGCTCAAAATTCATCTTTAACGTTTGAAGCGCTTCCAGAAGACTAAAATTACAAAAAAGATGATTTCTCAGAAGGCATCTATAACGTTTAAAATGTTTCCAGAAGACGTAAATTACTGAGATCATTACTCAGAATATATCTTTAATGTTCAAATCTCTTCCAGAAGACTTAAATTACAGAAATATTATTGCTCAAAACGCATCATAACGTTCAAAACACTTCCAGAAGAAAAAAATCACTGAAAGTTAATTGCTCCAAAATGCATCTTCAAAGTTTACAACGATTCCAGAAGAGAAATTACAGAAAGATCGTTGCTGAAAATCCATCTATAACGTTCAAAACGCTTCCAAAAGAATAAAATTAAAGATCATTGCTCAGAACGCATCGATGACATTTAAATCGCTACCAGAAGACTATAATTACAGAATGATAATTGCTAACAATGCATATATAACGTTTAAACGCTTCCAGAAGACTAAAATTACAAAAAGATCATTGTTCTGAATACATCTTTAATGTATAAAATGCTTCCAGAAGACTGATATAACAATGCTCATTATTCAAAATACATATATAATGTTTAAAATGCCTCCACAAGACTAAAATTACAGAAAGATAATTGATTAGTGAGCATATTCAACGTTTAAAATATTCCAGAAAACTAAAATTACTGAAAGATAATTGCCTGAATGCATCTCTAACTCGTAAAACGCTTCCAGAAGACTAAAATTAATCAAATATCACTGCTCAGAATACATCTTTAACGTTCAGAATGCTTTCAAAAGACTAAAATTACGGAAAGATCATTACAAAGAATGCAGCTGTAATGTTTAAAACGCTTCCAGAAGACTAAAATTACAGAAAGATCATTACTCACAATGCATCTATAACTAACGAAATGGTCGGACGATTAAAATAACAGAAATTAAAATAATAATAATAATAATAATAATAATAATAATAATAATAATAATAATTTAAATAATAATAATAATAATAATAATAATAATAAAAATAATAATAATAATAATAATAATAATAATAATAATAATAATAATAATAATAATGATAATAATAATAATATAATCCTATTGCTCAGAATGCATTTTTATTGTTTCAAACGCTTCCAGAAGACTAAAATTAAACAAAAGACCATTTCTCAGAATGCATCTTTAATGTTTAAAACACTTCGAGAAGACTGAAGCTACTGAAAGATCATTGATTAGAATGCATCTATAACATTAAAAATGTTTCTAGAAGACTAAAATTATTGAAAGATCAATGATCAGAATACATCTATAACGTTAAAAACACTTTCAGAAGACTGAAATTACAGAAATATCATTGCTTAAAATATATTTATAACGTTTAAAACACTCTCTGAAGACTAAAATTCCAGAAATTTCATTGCTTGGATGCATTTTTTTGTGGTTTAAAACGCTTCCAGTAGACTCAAATTACAGAAAGATCATTTCTCAGAATGAAAATATAACGTTTAAAACGCTTCTAGAAAACGAAGATTATAGAAAGATCGTTACTCGGAATGCATCTATAACGTTATAAACGCTTCCAAAAGACCGAAATCACCGAAAGATCATTGCTGAGATTGCATTCATATCTTTAAAAACACTTCCAAAAGGCTAAAACTACAGAAAGATCATTGATCAAAACACATCTATAACGTTTAAAACGCTCCCAGAAGACAAAAATTACAGAAAAAGCCTAGCTCAGAATGCATCTATAACGTTTAAAATGCTCACAGAAGACTAAAATTACAAAAATAAAATTGATCAGAATATATCTTTAAGGATTAAAACTCTTCCAGAGGCCTAAAATTACAAAAAAAAAAAAAAAAAAAACAATACTTAGAATACATCTTTAACGTTTAAAACGTTTGAAGAAGACTAAAATTACAGAAAGGTCATTGTTCAGATTGCATCACTAACGTTAGAAACGCTCCCAAAAGATTAGAATTACAGAAAAGTCCTTATTCAGAATGCATCTATAATATTTTAAACGCTTCCAAAAGACTGAAATTATAGAAAGATCATTGCTTGGATTGCATCTATATTGTTAAAAACGCTTCCAGAAGAATAAAATTACAGAAAGATCATTGTTCAGAATGTATCTATATCGTATTAAACGCTTCCAAAAGACTGAAATTAAAAATAGATCACAGCTCGGATTGCATCTATAACGTTTTGAACGCCTCCAAAAGACAGAAATTAGAGAAAAATGATTGCTCAGGTTGCATCTACATCGTTAGAAACGCTTCTAGAAGACCAAAATTACAAAGAGATCATTGCTCAGAATGCATCTATAACGTTATGAACGCTTCCAAAAATTGAAATTAGAGAAAGATTGTAAGGACAGTGAGACAAGCGTCACCAAGATCAACTGATACTTTATTTGTCTGTCTGTCTGTCTGTAAGATTGCCTTACCTTATGTAAGACACGGGCTCTTGCCTTAGGCAGCCCGTAAGGGAGTATTGTTTGAAGTGAGGTACTATAGTTAAAGTATGGTGTCTTAGGGTAATAATATGTGAAAGTGATGAAATGAGTGAGTCAAAGTTACTTTATATCTAATGTTTGGTTACGTTAAAATTAGATAGCCTAGGCTATTTAGTGTAAGGCAAAAAGTAGTGGAAGTTAGAGAGAACTACTAATCCTCATACAGCAGCCTGGGTTTCCCAGGTGGGGGTAATGGCTATACACCATGCTTCCCACGGGCTGGAATTTGCAAGCAGATTCCTAGTCAATTAGCCCGTATAACTGAATGAGGGGCAGTGTCTCCCAGCTTCCACCACGCAAAGCAACAAGGGAGCAAGGGTATGACTGGCGTGACAACGGAAAAAGGGCCCGGTAGGGCGACTCCTTTTTAGGTCCACGAAAGGAAATTTGTTGATAGACAGCGTCTATCGAGTAGAAGAGAAAGTTTTATAGCAGCAAGTCCCAGGGAAGTAGGAGATCGTGGGAATGAATGTAAAGTTATTTAGTCGGAGGCAGAAAATGGGCATAAATTATCCCAAGAAAGCTTAAGTAGTAGGGAGAGGAGATAGATTGAGTGCTAGCTAAGAGTAAAGAGAGCTAGCAAAAAGTGAGAAAATAACAATAGTAGTAGAATTTACAATAAAGTTTGAATATCCGTTAAAGGATCATGACGGTTAGAAGGATTGAGGGAAATGATACTGGTATGGGAGGGTAATGTGTGTAGCTGCAGGGAGGAAGAAAAGGGAAAACAGAAAAATCAAGAGCTGTTTCCTAATGAGGGACACAGCCAAGAGATAACCGCTTTCCAGTCCTAGACTCCCACTGCTCTATGTTGTAGGGAAAAGAGGGGGAGGGCCCGATTCTGTACCGCGCTCGACCAGCTAGTACGAGAGAGGCCCCCAACCTCTTGTAGGTGTGCTTGTTTCAGGAAGGATCAGTGGGATACTATCCTTAGGGGATAGGGAAATAATTCAGGAGGAATAGAGAACAGTCTTTTATATGAATAATGGGTTTGCAATTCCAACAGTGATATGAGTGAACAAGCTATGTTATAAGTATGGGTTTGCGTGTGCGAAAGGGATTAGAGTAGATGAGAACTAAGATTAAGCTAAGTGTTTATTTAAGTTATCTGGGAGGGGGATATGAGCATAGAAAGCCCGAGAGTGTGTTTGTATTATCTAATATGTGTTTGGTTACTTGTACAGCAGTGTAAGGAGGAGGGAGGTTTATGGATTGACGAAGAGGGAAAGTTTCAGTACAAGTTAATAGGTAGTGTTCTAATGGTTCAGTACCAGTGGGGAGATCACAATAGGGACAAAGTCTATCTTCTATACTAATGATCTGCCAACTGCAGAGATAACCAAGGCGTAGTCTGAAAAGAATAGTTGTTAGTTGTCTACGAAGAGATTTAGGCATAGAATGGGGGATAATATTAGTTACCTCAGTATACCACTTAGCAGAGCGGGAACCATCAAGCAAAAACTGCCTAATTAAACTTTTCTTTTGAAGATGACAATAATTGGACATTAACTTTTTGATGTGTGAGAGAGAGGGTCTGCATGCTCTGCTTATAGTGGGATAGCTAAGGGCACTATTTGCAAGACGGTCAGCCTCATCATTTCCATGAATACCTACATGACTAGGTATCCAATTGAGGGTAACTTTTCTGTTCCTTTGAGCATGGGCTGTAGCCATAGTCTTTATGGTGCTGATTAAATGAATATTCTCTTTAAAGTTACGTTTTAGAATACTTTGTATAGCACCTTTTGAGTCGGTGTGGATAGTAGTATGACCATACTTATAAAGGGAGTTCTCCAAGGCCTTTGCAATGGCATAGAGTTCTGCCTGTAAGATAGAAGCATGGTCAGAAAGCCTCCAAGCACTGGTAAAGGTATTGGAGAAGACAGCAGAGCCAGCAGCCGGTAAATTCATGTCTACAGACCCATCTGTGAAGTAAACATTAGCAGCACTGGTATCGGCAATGGAGGCCAGAGCTGCACTCTTAAGCTGTTGAGGAGTACATAAAGATTTGAATGCTGGAAGAACAGTATAATTAACATCAATTGGATTAGGGCTCCAAGGGGCTGGAGGGACATATTCTGGATGAAATTTATCATGCTTTACATCAAGTATGACTAACTGAATGTTGACATCTCTAATAGTTTGAATAAGTTTACCAATATAATGATCAGGGGGTTCTAGGTCTTCATGCAAATTTATGAATCTGTTAATTTTAGTTTTTAGAGGGGAATTTCTATTAACTTTTATGGTTTTAATAATTATACAGCAAACACGCATTTTTATTCTATCTGCAAGTGGTAACAGGTTGGTTTCCTGCCTGAGAAGGATAAGCCTTGTCCAAATAGGGGCACCAGTAATTAGTCTCATGGCATTATTTTGTATAACTTCTAGTGAAGATAATAGCCGTGAAGGGAGGGAAATGAGAACAGGGGAGGCATATTCAACCTGTGATCTTACAGCTTGCACAGAATAATCTCAATAAATGGGAAGAGACTCCTTTTTTTAAAGTGGTAATTCTTTTCATTGCTGAAAAGCGAGAGATAACTTTTTGTCTAAGCAATTTAACCTGTGTGTGAGGGAGAAGTTTATAATTAATATTGACACCCAAGTAAATGAAATTTTGAACCCACTCTATGGGGTTGTTACCAATAAAAAGAGGGGGAGGAGGCTCAAAATACTTGATGGCCATAGCCTTAGTTTTAAGGGGGTTAATTTTCAAACCTAGTTCGTTACATTCATGGACTATTGCATTTAGAGCTCTTTGCATTTTTTGAGACTGATTATGTATACGAACAGAGTGTGGACATACAATGCAGATATCATCTGCATATATGAACATCTCTATTCCTTGAGGGAGTTCTATAAGCAACAAATTTTCAACAAGAACATTAAATAGGAACGGGCTTAGAATACCCCCTTGTGGGGTGCCATTCTCCAAGGGGAGGAAAGGTGAGGTAGCACCTTGAAAAGTGACTCTCGCCTCACGACCCCGAGTGTACTCTTGAACCCAGGACAGCAGGTGACCTCTAACCCTCTTGCGAACAAGTGAGAAGAGAATAGCAGCCGAACTGGCCAGTTCAAAAGCCTTCTCAAGGTCCAGGAAGACTACAAGAGAGTGTGACTCATTAATGGTGGCCATAAGGTCTGTGATGCATTCATGAGTGCCAACACCATCAGTGAATGCATACAGTCTGTGGTGTAATTTGCCAATCTTCCATTTTAGTCGATTAAGGACCACACGTTCTGCAACCTTCTCCGTACAAGTGATAAGAGCTATAGGCCTATAGGCGTTTTCCTCTTTAGGTTTGGGAACAGGTTGAGTGTCCTGCTGCCTCCAGAGCCGAGGTCTAACCCTTTCAACATGAGTTTTGTTTATGAGTTGAAGGTATATCTCCTTTGCAGGGTCTCCCATGTGTGTAAGCATACTATACGTTATAAGATCTGTACCAGGGGCTGTATCTTTTGTTTTAGAAAGGGCAACATTAAGTTCATCCATGGTGTACAGTGCATCAGTATCATCTGATATGTTGCAAGCTGCAGTGATCATGTTCAACCTAATAGGGTAAAGGACCCTTTGTCTATGTCTGGCCTCAGGAGAGAGGTTATCAGACTTAGAGCGGTTGGCAAACTCTTGTACCAGTCGTAGCGCCTGAGCTGGAGGATCTGGGTGAGACACCTTTATGGTTGATCTTTTACCAGAGACTTTGTTGAACCAGCCCCAAATCTTTTTCAAAGGAGTAGTGGCATTAATCTCGGCACACCAGTCATACCATTTTTCATTTTTAACTTCTGTAGCAACCTGTGCAGAATGATGTGTTACCGCAACAAGGTTTTGATATAGGGAATCAGTGTTGTACCTGCGAAAAAGTTTTCTGATACGATTGAGACGCTTATTCATTGCCTTAATCCTGGGGTTGTAATACCAAGAGTCCTTATAGTTTTTAGTAAAGGGTTTTTTCATTGGCATAGAGGATGCGGCCGCCTCAGTTAGCTGTTCACTGAGTGTTAGAAGAAGGTTATCAGCGTCTTCCAGAGGTGCAGCAGAGTATCTATCAGCCCATGAAGTCATGTGCTGCTCAAAGAGATCCCATTTGGAGAAATCCGGATTCCATCTCCTAGGAGGAGGAGGTGGGTCAGGTAATTTATCCAACTGAAGAGAGAAACGAGTGCCAAAGTGATCACTAGTAAGGACAGGATGCAGGTCCCAGGAGGAGTTGTTGCATATGTCTTGCGAGACAAACGTAAGATCCAGTCTTCCCCCAGCAATATGGGTAGGCATGTCAACATCATTGAGGAGTTTCACACCTGGAAAATCCTCAAGTAAAGAATAGAGATGCTCACCAGTTACATTGGTAGGGGAGGTAGACTTGAGGAAGGGGTGATGTCCATTAAAGTCACCTGAGAAAACAGTACTCTGAGTCTCAGCATCCGCAAAGAGTGGGGTAGCATCAATGTCTCTTGCAGGGCTTTTGTAGATATTGTGTATTGTCAGTGTAGTGTTTAAAAGGGTAATTTGTACACTAAGAGTCTCTGCTTCGTGGCAGTCAATATCTGTAATTCTTTGGGAAGGAATTGTGTTTTTTATTAATGTTAGTAAGCCACGACTAGTGTCAGTGTGGTGGGTTCTGTATATCTTGTAATTTGCAAATTTAAAGGAGGTGTGTTCCCTTAGTAGTGTTTCCTGCAAGAGGATGATGTCCGGCCTCTCTACGGCTACCTGAGACTGCAGAATAGCGTACTTTAACCTAATTCCTAAAATGTTCCATTGTAACACATTGATATAGTTATTCACCTGTGGTTGAGGAGAGGAGGGTAAACTCACATCACTGTCGGAGTCTGAGAATTCTAAGTTGTGAGAGCATGAGTAAGCATCTCAATAACGAGCCTAAGAGCAGACTTAAATGTATCATCTACAACTAGGTTGGGGAAGAATTTTTGGATGAGAGTAATAATAGCAGGCTCTAGGAGAGCAGGTTGAAGGAAGATGTTAAGGATAGCAGAGGAGGAAGATTGAGGAGCTGGAGAGAAAGTGTTATGTTGTGGGACGTGTGGATAATGAAAGTTGGAAGCTGTATTTGTGGCAGGAGAGGTGGAATCATGAGATGTTGAGGGAAGGGGGATGTAGGTATCGTCTGAGGGAGTAGGAGGGTGTTGGTTTGGAACAGGATTTTGTTGAGGTTTAGAGGAAGGTGTAGGTCTGGGGGATCTTGGTGATTTGGGTGGTCTTTGGGGTTGTGATTGGGAGGAAGGGGCAGAGGCTATAGACGGGGAAACAGTCTGTGAAGAAGGAGTTATTTGTGTAATAGTAGAAGGATTGGTCGTTGGTGTGACAGAGGTCATTAGGGCAGCAGAGTAGGAGGGGTAAGTTTGGGGTGTAGGATTGGGTAAAGGATTGGCAGGTGTAATATGTTGTTGGGTTTGGGATGGTTGGTTAGGAGTTGAGTTAGATGCAGTAGAGTCGGGAGGGAGTTGGCCCCTCCTCGCATATTCCCTCTTAAGTCTTTCCGGGCAACGTTTGTTCCACGAGTGATGTGCCTGCTTACAGTGAGGGCATCGTGGTTCAGTGGGTTCATCTGCCTTGTATTTAGTAAGGCAGATGGAAGTATCATGCCTCCTTGAACATATTCCACAGACAGGATGAGCAGCATGACAGTTATTCTTATGGTGCCCGTATTTCTGGCACTTGTGACAACGGAGGAGGGGAGGATTATAATCCTCTACTCTAAATTTACCCCACATACCTAAGTTAACTTGATTAGGGGGGGGGGGGGGCCCAAAAAGGTACATTTGACTTTGTTTGATACACCACCTTCCTTGGGTGTGCATCTTTCAGCATGAATAATACCAGGATATTTAAGTAAACGGTCAGTGTCATATTTGTATGAATAACCGCAGACAATGTAAATTCTACGTTTTTGGGCTGGGTCTAGTTTAACAAGAGTTTTAATTGAATTGAGTATATCTTCTGCTGCCTTGTCATGGGGAGAGAGGACCATGTCCCCATCCAAATTCGGTTTAACCGTGATATTGATATTGGGGTATCTGTCCTCTATACCCATGACTTGGGCATAAGCACTATGTTGAGGTGTGCTGACTGCTTTAAACTTAAAGAGTGCAGTAGTAGAAGGGGAAGGTACAGTAGGTTTCTTACCTTTATTCCTGTGTACCTGTATGAAGGGCTCAGGGTTGTTGTCAGGCTCTTCTGGTGTATCCTTTGAAGTAGTTTCCCTGTCATAAGAACGGGGAGAGGTGGTCCTTGAGGAAGTGATAGGTGTGTCCTCTTCTTGTTCATCATCAGAACTGGGAGGAGCAAGTTGGAGTGCAAAGTCTGTGCTGTCCAAGGAGGTTTGATTGGGCTTCTTAGCAGCTTGGTATCCAGGTGGAGGGGATGAGGAGGCGCCACGTTTCCTTTGAGGAGGAGGAGAAGAGTGAGAATGGGCTTCAGATTCCATGTCTTCATCAGCAGATTCAAGTTCCTGGAGCTGGTCAGTGGTAGGGTTTGTGTTCTCCATTTCATGAAGAAGTTCCCTACAGTCGGGGTTACGGATATCCTCACTTTCAGAGAGAGTCAAAGTGGGAACAGCTGGGTCTACGTCTCCATCCATGAGTGATGACGTGAAATTTTGGTAGGAAAGTCCGTAGACTGATGTAATCTTAGGCTTCCGATAAAAGGTATGAAAACCCTTAGAGTAAATCACTGACACTAGCGTAAATAACTAAGGAGCTACCAGCTCAGACGTCTTTCTGCTATGGAAGTTGCAGAGAGACTGACTTTATTTGAATGCGCACGGAAATACATAACAAGGTGCGGACGGAAACGTAGGATTACATTGGCGCCAAGTCAGATTGAAGTGGCCGCCAAAATATATGTGTTTTCTTACACTTACAAATATATGAATTATGGGTTAACAAAAACATGTCATGAAACGATACATATATCAAAATGTAGCTCTGGTAGAGCGGAATATATATACATAGGACACCACAGTGTGGCGAAGAGAGAATTTAAATCAATAAGTAGTTTGTCGATTTTCTGGACGACGAAGGGATCGGTGTCCTTACAAGATCATTGCTCAGATTTCATCTTTATCCTTAAAGATGCTTCCAGAAGAATAAAATTACAGAAAGATCATTGTTCAGATTGCATCTATAACGTTTTGAACGCTTCCAAAAGACTGAAATTACAGAAATATCATTGCTCAGATTGAATCTATATCGTTAAAAACGCTTCCAGAAGATTGAAATTACAAAAAAAAAAAAAGAAAAAAAATCATTGCACGGAATCCATTTTTAATGTTGAAAAGGCTTCAAAATTTTCCAGAAGACTAAAATTACGTAAAGATCTTTGCTCGAAATGCATCTATAATGTTTGACACGCTTCCAAAAGAATAAAATTACTAAAAGATGATTGCTCAGAAGGCATCTATAACATTTAAAACGTTTCCAGAAGACGAAAATTAGAGAGATCATTATTCAGGATACAACTTTACTGTTCAATTATCTCCCAAAAGACGGAAATTACAGAAATATTATTACTCAAAACGCATCATAACGTTCAAAACGATTCTAAAAGAAAAAAATCACGGAAAGATCATTGCTCCAGAATATATTTTTGTGGTTTGAAACGCTTCCAGTAGACTCAAATTACAGAAAGATAATTTCTCAGAATGCAAATATAACGTTTAAAATGCTTCCGAAAAACAAAATTACCGAAAGATCGTTGCTCGGAATGCATCTATAATGTTTAAAACGTTTCCCTAAAACTAAAATTACAGAAAGAGCATTACTCAGAATGCATCTATAACGTTTAAATCGCTTCCAGAAGACTTAAATTAAAGAAACTTCCTTTCCCAGAATGCATCTATAATGATTAAAACGTTTTCAGAAGAATACTATTACAATAAGATCATTGGTCTGAATGCATCTATAACGTTTCGAAAAGCTTCTAATATACTAAAATTACATAAAGATCACTACTCAGAATGCGTCCATAACGCTTAAAACGCTAACAGAAGGTAAGAATTTCCTGAAAGATCATTGCTCAGAATGCATCTAAAACATTAAAAACGCTTCCAAAAGACTAGAATTACAGAAAGATCATTGCGCAGAATGCATCAATAACGTTTGAAACGCTAACGGTAGACTAAAATTACAGAATGATCGGTGCTCAGAAAGCATTTAAAACGTTTCAAACTCTCCCAGAAGAATAAGATTACAGAAAGATCATTGCTCAAAATGCATCTATAACGTTTCAAATACTTCGTGAAGACTATAATTATAGAAAGCTTATTTCTCAGAATGCATCCTTAACGTTTAAAACGCTTCCAGAAGACTTAAATAATTACAGAAATATAATTTCCCAGAATGCATCTTTCATGTTTAGAATTCTTCCAGAAGACTAAAATTACAATAAGATCACTACTCAGAATGTATCTATAACGTTTAAAATGGCTAACAAAAGATTAAAATTTCAGAAATATCATTGCTCAGAATGCATCTATAACGTTTGAAACGCTTCCAGATTACTAAAATTACTGATAGATCATTGCTCTGAATACATCTATAATGTTTAAAACTCTTCCATAAAACTGAATTTATAGAAAGATTATTGCTGAAAATGAATCTATAACCTTAAAAGATTTATAACGCTAAGATTTTAGAATGATCAGTGCACAGAATGCATTTATAACTTCTCAAACGATTCCAGAAGAATAAAATTACATAAAGATCATTGGTCAGAATGCGTCTATACACGTTAAAAGCACTTCCATAAGACTATAATTACTGAAAGATCATAGCTCAGAATGCATCTATAACGTTTATAATTCTTCCAGAAGAATAAAATTAAAGAAAGCTCATTGCTCAAAATGCATCTTTAAAGTTTAACACGCTTCCAGAAGACGTAAATTACAGAAAGATTATTTCTCGGTTTCCATCTATAATGAAAACGCTTCCAGAAAACTGAAATTAGAGAAAGATAATTGCTCGGATGGTATCTATATTGTTAGAAACGATTCCAAAAGACTAAAATTACAGTAAGATCACTACGTAGAATGCATCTATAACATTTAAAACGCTAACAAATGTCTAACATTCCAGAAAGATCATTGGTCAGAATGAATCTATAACGTTTAAAACGCTTCCAAAATACTAAAATTACAGTAGGATCTCTACTCAGAATGGATCTATAACGTTTGAAACGCTTCCAGAAGACTGAAATTACAGAAACATCATTACTCAGAATGCATCTATACAAGCTAAAAGAGCTTCCAAAAGACTAAAATTACTGAAAGTTCATTGCTCAGAATAAATCTATAAGGTTTAAAACTCTTCTAGAAGATTGAAATTACAGAAAGATCATTACTCAGAATACATCTATAATGTTCAAAACGCTTCCAGTAGACTAAAATTACAGAAAGATCATTGACCGGAATACATCTATAACGTTTTAAACGCTTCCAGAAAACTGGAATTACTGAAAGACAATTGATCAAAATGCATGTATACGTTTAAAACGCTTCCAGGAGACTAAAATTACAGAAAGACCATTGCTCAGAATTTATCTCTAATGTTTAAAACTATTCCAGAAGACTAGAATTACATAAACATAATTACTCAAAATTCATCTATAACGTTTAAACGCGTCCAGAAGACTAAAATTACAGAAAAGTCATTGCTCAGAATGTATCTTTAATGTTTAAAATGCTTCCAGAAGACTAAAAATACAGTAAGAACATTGCTAGAAAGACATCTTTAACGTTTAAAACGCTTCCAAAAGACTGAAATTACATAAAGATCATTGCTCAAAATGCCTCATTAACGTTTAAAACATACCCAGAAGAGTAATATTACAAAAATATCATTGTTCAGAATGCATCTTTAATGTTCAAAACGCTTCCAGAAGGCTTAAATTACTGAAAGATCATTTGTCAAAAGGCATCTTTAATGTTAAAAATTCTTCCAAAAGACAAAAGACAGATTATTGCTCAGATTGCTTCAATAACATTTATTACGCCTTCAGACAACTAAAATTACAGAAATATCATTACTCAGTATGCACCCATCACGTTTAAAACGGTAACATTACACCAAAATTACATAAAGATCATTGGTCAGAATGCATCTATAACGTTTAAAACACCTCCAGAAGACTAAAATTGAAGAATAGTCATTACCCAGAATGCATTTGTAACGTTTAAAACGCTAAGAAAAGACTAAAATTAGGGAATAATCATTGCTCAAAAAGCATCTATAACGTTTAAAACACTTCCAGAAGACTAAAATTACCAAAAGATTAATGCTCAGAATGTATCTATAAAGTTTAAGACGCTTCCAAACGACTAAAATTACAGAAAGATCATTACCAAGAATGCATCCATAACGTTAAAAACGCTAACAGAACACTAAAATTATAGAAAGATCATTTTTCATTAGGCATCTATATCGTATAAAACATTTCCAGAAGTCTAAAATTACAGAAAGATCATTACTCAGGCTGCATCTATAATCTTTAAAACGCTAACAAAAGACTAAAATTACAGAATTATCATTTCTCGGAATCCATCTATATTGTTTAAAACACTTCCAGAAGACTAAACTCACTGCCAGGTTATTGCTCAGAGAGCATCTATAACACTTCCAAAAAACTAGAATTATAGAAAGATCATTGCTCAGAATTCATCTCCAACGTTTGAAATTCCTAAAGAACACAACTTACGTTTAAAACGATTCCAGAAGACTAAAACTACAGAAAAGCTATTGCTCAAAATGCATCTTTATCGTTTGAAACGCTTCCAGAAGACTAAAAAATTACAATACAAACATTGCTCGGAATATACCTTTAATATTTTCACTCTTCAAGAGGACTAAAATCAGAGAAAGATCATTGCTCAGAATGCATCATTAACATTTAAAACCCTTCCAGAAGAGAAAAATTGCAAAAATATAATTGCTCAGAATGCATCTTTAATGTTCAAAACGCTTCCGTAAGGCTAAAATTACAGAAAGATAATTTCTCAAAATGCATCCATAATTGTTGAAACGCTAACAGAACACTAAAATTACAAAATTACAAAAAGGTCATTACTCAGAATGCATCTATTACGTTTAAAATACTTCCAGAAGACTAAAATTTCAAAATGATCATTACTGAGAATGTATTTATAACATTTAAAACGCTAACAGGAGACTAAAATTAAAGAAGGGTCAGTGCTCAGAATGCCGCTATAACGTTTCAAACACTTCCAAAAGACAAAAATTACAGAAACATCGGTGCTCAAAATGTATCTATTCAGGTTAAAAACGCTTCCAGAAGACTAAAATTACAGTCTGATTATTGCTTAGGGTGCATCTATATCGTTTAAAACGCTTCCAGAAGACTAAAATTACAGAAAGATAATTGATCAGAATGCATCTTTAACGTTTAAAATGCATCCCAAAGACTAAAATTTCCGAAAGATCTATGTTGAGAAAGCATCTATAATGCTTAAAACGCTTCAATAAAACTAAAATCACGGAAAGATCATTACTCAGAATGCATCTGTAACGCTTCCAGAAGACCAAAATTACAAAAAGATCATTGCTCAAAATGCATCTTTATCGTTTAAAACACTTCCAGAAGACGTGAATTGCAGAACAATCATTGCTCATAAGGCATCTATAACACTTAAAATGCTTCCAGAAAAATTAAATTCCAGAAAGATCATTTCTCATAATGCATCTCCAACGCTTCCAGAAGACTAAAATTACAAAATGATCATTGCTCAAAATGCTACTGTATCGTTTGAAACACTTTCAGAGGACTTGAATTGCAGGAAGATTATTGCTCAAAATGCATCTATAACACTAAAAATTATTCCAGAAGACAAAAATTACAGGAAGATCATTACTCAGAATGCATCTCTAACGCTGAAAATGCTCCCAGAAGAATGAAATTCCAGAAAGATCATTGCTCATAATGCATGTCCAACGCTTCCAGAAGACTAAAATTACAAAAAGATAATTTTTCCAAATGCATCTTTATCGTTTAAAACACTTCCAGAAGACTGGAATTGTAGAAAGAACATTGCTCAAAATGCATCTATAACACTTAAAATGTTTCCAGAAGACTGAAATTACAGAAAGACCACTGCTTGGAATGCATATATAACATTTAAAACGCTTCCAAAATACTAAAATTACAGGAAGATCATTGCTCAGAATGCATTTATGCACGTATAAAGCGCTTCCAAAAGACTATGATTACTGAAAGATCATTGCTCAGAATACATCTAAAATGTTTAAATCGCTTCCAAAAGACTAAAATTACAGAAATGCACCAATAACGTTTAAAACGCTTCCAAAAGACTTAAATTACGTAAATATCATTGTTCAGAATGCATCTTAAACGTTTAATATGCTTACAAAAGACTTAAATTACAGAAAGATTATTTCTCAGAATGAATCTATAACGTTTAAAACGCTAACAAAAGACTAAAATTTGAGAAAGATCATTGCTCAGAATGCATCCATGACGTTGAAAACGCTTCCTGGATCCTAAAATTACAGAAATATCACTACTCAGAATGCATCTATAATGTTTAAAACACTAAGAAAATACTAAAATTTTTAGGTTGGTTGTGTCTGGTGATTTCAGCATATTACTCACCTGTAAATGAGTGAATAATTATTAGTAATTATCCAGGGGATTCCTTCTGCGTCGTCAAGTTTTTAATGTTGATATGTTAAATCAAACGCAGGTGTATACATAACTCTTTAATGTATAATAAGAGACTACATTACTCCCGACTCTAGGCTTCTGACAACCAACTCCCAACTACCAACTGAGCGTCGAGCATCTCGTAAACAATCTCACAAACCAGGTCATTAGAACAAACTTAAGAGCATCAC